>NW_027491469.1:0-319171 GCF_021521415.1 Bidens hawaiensis
ACGTGCTCCGAATAGACAAGAGGAATCAACATCCAAACATGATTTAGAGAACTTACTCCAAGCGGTACATCTTAACGATAGGGGCGATACATGGGTATGGTGTGATGATAGTAACGATGGGTTCAAAGTGGCTACGGTTAAAAAGTGGTTACGTGGGACCGGAACAAATGGTGATAACTTTGGTTTTTCTTGGAGTAAATGGATTCCAAATAAATGTAACATTTTTATGTGGAGAGCAGTTCTGGATCGTCTTCCTACAAAGACAGCACTAGGTCGAAGAAACATACCGGTTGATAACCAGCTGTGTGTTTGGTGCAACAACAATGAAGAATCGATCGAACATATCCTTACTGGATGTAGCATCTCAGCGGGTATTTGGAATGGTGTTTCTACATGGTGTAAGGTGCCAGGGATGATTTTGTTTCATGTTAATGATTTGGTGAGTATGCACGATCACTGCAGAGTTTCGGGCAATAAAAAGACAATCCTTCACGGGATTATTATCATTGCGTGCTGGAGGATGTGGAGGGCTAGGAATGAAAAGATATTTTCGAGTAAGGAGCCGAACGTAGTAGAGATGATTGCGGACATCAAGACTTTGGGATTTCTGTGGTATAAACATAGATTTAAAGGAGGGGTGGTGGATTGGGATCGTTGGTGTTCTTTCGATGTGATGTAATTATGTATGTTTTTTGTGGTTCTTGACTCTCTATTTTCGTCTTGGAAATAGTGAGTTTTTTTTGTGTTTGGTGTTTAATGAAAGTCAATTTCCAAAAAAAAAAAGCTAATCATGCATAATGTAACTAGTAATAATTACTGGATTGTACTACTATCACTAATAATTTCTTTTAAGGACAGATTTTGGTATCATACCAAAAAATATTGACACTTGTAAAACGACCATAATGATTTTTTCAGTTCGGTAACACTACCAATCAATACACGTGCCATTGAAACTACAAATGACAGTATCGGTACCTTTTCGATACGATAAAGTAGAACACTCATCCTAAATTTAACACACATTCATAACAAAAATTCAATATCCAATTATACAAAACAAAAACACATCCAAACTTATAACGTGATACCATATATTGTGGCATATAATCCTGTACCTAAACACATGCATATTATTATACTATTAATAATGTATTATAACAAAACTAACCACACTAATTTTGACCAAAAATTGACTAAAACCAATCAAATCAAATCACACCTTAAATCTACACCGTCCATTTCCATATCTTAATCCTCACATCCACCTTACACTTAACTCCGCCACTCCCCACCGTCGCCGCCGCCGTTTTACCCACCGGAACCTTAATTCCGTCACACGTAACTCTAATCGTCAGTTTCTTCGTCTTCAGGCTTCCAATCTTCACCTTCACTTTAGTATCCATCTGGGTTTTCAATTCCACACTCTTCTTACTCTTAATCTCAGATTTCAACTTCACCCCATTATCATCACCACCCACAGTTTGACCGGTCAACGCCACCACGGTCCTCAACGCCGTCGTGTTCTTCTTCGGCGAGACGAACGCCGGAATATTCCCGTTGCCGACGTTAACGCCGTGGGATTTAAAGCTAATAATAACCGGATCGTAATATAATAATATCTTCTTATTAGGGTTTCGAGCTAAAGCAGTGAGGTTGAATTTGGTGGTTAATTTGTTTGATGACGTCAGGTTGAATTGAGTGACGTGGAGTGAGGTTATTGAGAACGTGGGACGGTGAGGACGGTAGATAACGTATGTGACGCCGCCGGCGACGGCTGCGATGAGGAATAATATTATTATGGTGACGGTGAGACAGAGGCAGATGGAGCAGCAGAAGCTCCGGCGGTGGGTCCGGCGAGGTTGTGGACGGTAGACTGGACGGGTGGTGTTGTGGAGTAGGGGTTTGGTGGCCGGAAAAGTGAGGTTCGTGGCCGGTGCCGGAGCTCCGGCTGGTTTTCCGGCAGGGTGGATTTTTTCTGCCATTGGGAGTTTGAGATGGTGAATTGAACTGGGTGTGTGTTGATTTAAGCTGGTTGTGTGATTTGACGGTGATTGTGACGGTGACGGTGATGGTGATTGTTAACCGGAGAGGTGGTGGAAGGTAGTTATCGGAGTTGGAGGGAATAATAATAATAATAATATATCAAATTCTTATTATTATTGTTTGTATTTATACTGTGTATTGTGAAAGTTGGGGTTTTGACGGTTTTGGCCCTTTTGTTATTATTATTTTGTGATTGTCACTAGGGTTGTAAACGGGCTGACCCGAGCCACTCCAGGCTCGATCTTGGTTCGATTACAATACGAGATGGCTTAGTTCATCTCGATTTTAAATCGAGTTTTTTTCGTGTGTGTTTTGAGAGAGGTTCGAGTTTTTTAAACAACACTAATTGTCACTTGTGTAAAAGATAAGGATTTGTAAGTTAATTTGAACATGTAGACGAGCTTACAAGAATGTGTCTATCTAAAAGTGGTATGTTTTATACTCCTTGATTAGCGTTGTTGTAAAGATAAAGATGTGAAAAGATAAGTATCTTTGACGATAGGGGTGAGCACGGTTCGGTTCGGTTTGGTTATTGGGTGAAACCCAAACCTAAACCTAAACCTAAACCTAAGCTATCGGTTATTTTATAATACCAACCAATTGGTTTTCGGTTATTCGGTTATTCAGTTTTTGGTTATTTTCGGTTTCGGTTTAGGTTATTTTCGGTTTTTTTTATTGTAAGTAGACATTACAAAAAAAACAAAGAATTCATAAAAAAAAATAGAGTACCTCATACATATTGAATTCAAAATACAAAAATAGACACGTGTTATGTGGAACCAAACAAATACAAAGTTGTTTAAGTAGTAGAGTTTAAAATTCAACAACGTTCTTAATAAAAAAAAACTAAAGGTTTCCCGAATCTTTATTCATTGTCTTATTCGTCTTCAAAGTTTAGACCCAGTCTTGATCATCTTCATCACCATCAATGGTAGATTATTTTGGTGTTATGTTTCTGGTCATTACATCTTAAAAAAAACAAGTAGAAAACATAGGTTCGATTAATCGGTTCGGTTCGGTTTTTTTTTGGTTTTATTAAAATGGATAACCTAACCTAAACCCAAAAATCGGTTTTTCGAAAAACTAAAAATTTAACCGCCGGTTAATACTTCGGTTCGGTTTTTTTCGGTTCGGTTTTATCGGTTATTCGGTTCAGTTCGGTTAATTTGGTTTTATGCTCACCCCTATTTGACGATTTGTAAGATAACTAGCAAATCGTCACGTAAGATATGTAGTCATTTGATTTACTAGGTTTTAATATATATTAAAAGAAAATAAACAAATAAATATTTTATGATTGGTTGTTAATGGAATGAACCAAATAATACTTTGTGGATCAACGATCACACTTATGCATATGGCACTTGGCTTGAAGTATTTGTTTGAGGTGATGAAGTGTTGGCATGGATGCCGCCTTCAAAACACACATGCTTATAATACAAACTATTTTGAAGTAAATGCATCAAATGTTTAATAAGCTGTACGTTAACAATATTACGAAAAGTTTGTTTATTTGATAAACAAGCATACACAATACAAGTATATTATTTAGTTATTACACATCTCTAGTTAAAACTGAAATCGGTTTTCTTTCCTTTTTAAAACAAAGATTTGCGAAATTCTGTCATCTACGAAACTTAAAGTCAAGAGCTCCCAATCCCTTGTTGTTTTGAAGGCTTTGTCTTTAGGCCAAACGTACTGGGCGCCATTTGAGGGCGATAAGGGGCGACGAGGGGCTAGAACACCGCCCCCCGGGCGATTTTAGGACGAATTGGGGCGGGGGCGAGAGCCTTTTGTCGCCTGGAAGAAGGGCGAATTGTGTGTGTGGGGGGGGGGCATGTATGCATATGTGTGTGTTATATATACATATATATTATATATATATATAATATATTACTATTTGTAGCTCCTACACCATTACACTCCAAAAACAAATTCTCACATCTTGCTGACTGGGCGTCACACGACGCAAAACGCCCCAATTTGTAACCCCTCCACTACACATAGCCTTACTAATGAGCCACCAGCCCCTTTGATAAGACTGAAATCGAGTAAAATGCGTATATTGAAACATTATTTATATTTCCCTAAAAATAAGGGAATTTGGTGTATACATGACATTAAAAGTTGGGCTGTCTTTTCCTATTTTTTATAGTTGGTTTTTGACAATTTTGCATGCTTGCATGTGTTATTAGTTTAATGATATTAATTAACAACAATATAAGCATTAAATATGAATTTATATAATAACCTAGGTGTGATATCAAAAGGGGCATTCGTTTATAGAAGTATATTTGTGTTGATTAAGAGTCACGAAATTGACAAGTTGAATATCAGTCGATATATATATATGGGTAAAGTTAAAATATAAAGGACAACAAAAATAAGAAGAGTGAGAAGGAATCTAGTCCATTGATTTAAATTTGAATGGTGAGATTAATTTAATAAATAAAAATTAATGAAGAGGGCATGAAGGTAATAAACCACTTTTGTTGATTTTCTCTCTCCACATGCAAGTCACATGTCAATTCCCCATCATTTTAAAATGTCCATAACTTTTTCATACGACATTATTTTTTTTAAAAAAATTCACCATAATAATAAGCGTTTTTTTATCTTTAATATGAGTATCATATTGTTATATAAAAAAATTAATGCTGTTTCCATTGTGTTATATTTAACAGACGCTGTTTCCATTGTGTTATATTTAACAGACGCTGTTTCCATTGTGTTATATTTACCAGACGCTGTTTCCATTGTGTTATATTTGCCAGACGTTGTTTCCATTGTGTTATATTTACCAGACGTTGTTTCCATTGTGTTATATTTACCAGACGCTGTTTCCATTGTGTTATATTTACCAGACGCTGTTTCCATTGTGTTATATTTACCACACGCTGTTTCCATTGTGTTATATTTGCCAGACGCTGTTTCCATTGTGTTATATTTACCAGACGCTGTTTCCATTGTGTTATATTTGCCAGACGTTGTTTCCATTGTGTTATATTTACCAGACGCTGTTTACATTGTGTTATATTTACCAGACGTTGTTTCCATTGTGTTATATTTACCAGACTCTGTTTCCATTGTGTTATATTTACCAGACTTTGTTTCCGTTGTGTCATATTCACATGACTCATCTTATACACAATAACGCAATAGTTTAACTGCATAATGACACAATAATGTTGTTTCAGACTCTGTCTCTATTGTCTATTGTGTTATATTTACCACACCATGTCTCTGTTGTGTTATATTTAACAGACGCTGTTTCCATTGTGTTATATTTACCTGACTGTGTTTTCATTGTGTTATAATTACCAGACTCTGTATCCATTGTGTTATATTTACCAGACTCTGTTTCCATTGTGTCATATTCACATGACTCATCTTATGCACAATAACACAATAGTCTAATTGCATAATGACACAATAATGTTTATACACTCACACATATGAACTTATATCACACAATAACACAATAGTCTAACTGAACAATGACATAATAATGTTTATACACTCACACAAATGATCGTATATCACACAATAACACAATAAGACACGTTAGACGCAATGAAAAATAAAACCTAAAATGTATCGTCGTTGTTTGAAGTTGTATTTTGCTTCTTTGGGACATTTTTTCTTGTTTCCTTTCTCTTTTTAGTGTCAATAGGTTGTTCTTCAAGCAACGAATTCTGAAGTGTCGCATCCGAGACGGTGATTCAGTCGGAGGTTCGATTGTCGCCGTCAGAGATGACGCCATTGATTTATGAAGGAGGTTCAGTTGAGATTTCAATCGAAGAATGGAGATGGAACAGTTTGTGTTCAGAGGAAAAGATGAAGAAAATGGAACGTTTTTGAAGTTGTTTTTCGCGATGGAGATGTCGCCATTGATGGAGATGTGGCCATTGATTCGCGATGGAGGTTATTTGAGATTCAAATAGCATAATGGAGATGGTAGGGTTTGTGTTCAGAGGAAAAAGTGAAGAATAATAGTGAAGAGAAGTGAAGAAGATGATTAAAGAAAACAGTTCGTATTCTTATTTGAGATGTAAGAGTTTGCCCTTGATTGTCTCTAATATTACAAAATTGCCACCGCCCCTTTTTAAACCATTGATTTTGTTTGAGATTTGATCCAGTGGATGATAATCCTTCTCACCCTTCTCATTTTTTACCCTCTTTGTAGAATAACTTGACCCATATATATATATATACCAAAGATTAGTTGTATATATGGGTTAAGTTATAATAAGAATATTAGTTTTCTTAGGAAGGATAAGAAATAATCTTGTCCATTCATTTTAAAATTGAATGGTTTAGATTAGATCAGAGATATCATAAAGTGTAAAACAAAGGTAAAGAAATAATAGAGATAACACATTTGTTGACTTTCTCTCTCCACATGCAAGACACATGTCAAATACCCCATCATTTTAAAACGTCCATAACTTTTTTATACGACATCTTTTTTTCAAAACAATTTCACCATAATAACGAGTGTTTTTTTTATCTTTTATATGAGTACCATATTGCTTTATAAAAATAAAAAAAAATCGTGGGTTTTTACAATGTGTGTTTTATCATAATTGTGTTTTACAAAATTATGTTATACAAGTGTGTTTTATTTTTTCATAGTGTTTTTTGCATTGTGTTTTTTACATTGTGTTATTTAGTTGTGTTTTCATTGTGTTTTTGTCATTATGTTTTTATTTTCATAGTGTTTATTCCATTGTGTTTTTTACATTGTGTCTTTTTCATTGTGTTTTCATAGTGTTTTATTTTCCGACGAAATTTCCGAAGACTTTTCTGGCAAGGTGGTGGCGGTGAGTGGCGGTGGGCGGTGGTAGTTGTAGGAGATGAGTGAAAATTTAAGTGGGTTTTTGAAATTAAATTAAGTGGGTTTCAATATTAAAGTAGTAGACTAAAATACCCTCATTTCTAGCATTCTTAGAAAAACCAAACTTCTTATTTGATCATTTTGCTGTATATATATACATATCCACTAGTACATATATTTAACCATTTTTGAATAAACTAAGGTCACGTGATAATCTTGTAATTTACTATATTATTGTATTACATTATATACAGTATCGTCTATATATAGTATCGATCCTATGAGATCAATGAGATAAACATAAACCAATAGAAAATAACGTAGCATTTTAGTCAGCAAAAAAGGTTACTTTAGGCAACAAGAGAAGGTTTACAACACTTTCTTATCTATATCATTTTCAAGAAACATGATTAATTTTAGGTAAACTTTAACTTATTTAATGAAATAAGCATTATTCAATTCCTTGGTATGTAACATATTACAATATATACATACAGAAGCTGAGAAGCCGTCAAAAAAAATTACCACTAACCTTTTGTAATTGTTTTTTGAGGATGTTAAACTTTGAATTCGAAAATATTATTCGCTACTTTAATATATAAAATAAAACTTTACGTACATGAAGTTCAAATAAAGTGAAGGTAACGTTAAATTGTTACTTGAGATATGTGATTTCAGAAGTTATACATATTTTATTGGTTGAAGATCGTTTTCCATAAGGTTTTGTTATGAAGAAAATTAATCATCAATAAAGTTTTGAGGTTCGAATATTAATGGTCCCCAACACAGCCATTTTTCATATTATTGCTGTCATAATAAATAAAAAAAAAAATAAATTATGGCAATATCATGTCTACTATAAACGAGTTAAGTGCACACAACTTAAAAAGTATACTTGAAATAGGTTTAAGCTTGGATCAACTTCGGAGTTCAATTTTAAATAGCTTTGAAGTTACAGTGTAAATGTGACGGACTATCCGTGAGCTACTCTAGATCGACTAGCTAAAGACTTAAATTGGATCTTAAGCAACCACAAACATAAACTAGAGCTCATTTAATAAACAAGCTCGAGCCAGGATCTGACTAAACTCGCAAGATTTAACGTACCTATTGATTATATAAACATAATATCCTATATTCTCTATAACAATATATATTTGCAAATAAATATAAAATATAAATATATGACAACAAATAGTCAAATAGCTTAATAGCTAAAAAGTATATAGTTTATTATTATGTATAAAGCTATTCGCTATAATATACATTTTATTATGTTTAATGATCTTAGCATCTTAGGTAAGGGTGTGCATGGGTCGGTTTGAGGCGGATTTGAGCCAAACCTATAACCATAACCGACATGTCGGTTAATGGATAATCATAACCATAACCGACCTGTTATGGCGGTTTCGGTTAATCAGTTTTGAAGGTTATAGTTGGTCGATTATGGGTCAGTTAACCATAACCAGAACAATGTAGTTGGGCATAAAATTTTGGCACACATTATTACAAAACAACGACATGACATAATACAACAAAGTATATAATCCAAAATATTAATACCAAATAATCAAAAAAAAGAATGACATTATACAATCCAACAATGAAATTCAACTTAATTTTATAAAAACATAGAACCAAAATCTCAAAATTATATAATCCAACAATATGTTGGTGGAAGTTAATTCCAAACATATTGTTGGTTAAATTAATGGGTCGGTTCGGTTATGGTGGTTTTGAAAGTATCTTTAACTAAAACCGACCCGTATTTGACGGTTTTTAAAAATTTATTAAACCGACCCATCGGTTATGACGCTTATCGGTTAAAATTGGTTCGGTTACGTCGGTTATGGTTCGATTAATGGTTACAGCGGTTAACTTGCACACCCCTAATCTTAGGATTAATTAATAGCCGTAAATATGTGCTGTTAAATGAGAAAATTAATGTGAGGATTCCAATTTCCAATATTGGGATATCTTGTGACTTGTGAGAAACTAGATATAAATCAACGGCCCAAACCAAATCATAAATTTACAAACTCTTATTGTTCGACAAAAGCCCGATAAAAGCTCATTAAAGAACCACAAATGCAATGCTATTGTTGAATATATTGCTATGTGCCTATGTTGTAATTGTGCTTATAGAATTAGATGAATTACAAATCTATAATTAGAGATAATTGTAATTTGCACCTATGGTCAACACCATAATACATGAAACACAACCACAATAGGCTTCTCAAAGATATTAAATAACCACTTCATATAAATGTTTCATACCAAAAGTGGACATAACAATAACTTATTATGAACAAATAATCTTCATAGGAATCAAACGTAGTAACATATAACTATTAACTACTAAGAAGAGAACCATGTTAGTTAAAAGTTATCGTCGGCTGGCGGCGGACACTCAAAATAACAATGGCAAAGGTCACGACCTTTGCATTGTGAAGCAGAACGTTTTCCATAGAAGGAATTGCACAACTCAATACATAAGTCAAATCTACACATAGGCATGGTGTAATCTTTTTCACACACTTGTTGACTCGTAACCAACTCAGTACCTGCAAACATAGAATATATCAATACATGAATGGTTTTAATATCACATAAACTATTGTCGTGTTTACATCAAAATAGAAGACAAATAAGAAACAAGCTATGCCGCAAGCCCTTTTTGAATAGTAAAATCTATTTTAAAAAAAAAATAAATTGATAGATCTTGGTGTCATAACATTATACAGTCACGTAATTCTTGAAAAACATAATGAATAAAGGGAAAGAGATTTACCTAGTGTCATGAGAACCAGAAGAAATACGGTGACAATCAACGACCTTGCCATTTTAATGTTTGTGTGTTTGTTTTTTCTTTAGTTCCAATAGTAGTACTACAATGCTTATATAGGAGAAGATATATATTGATGAAAGTTAATTGTGTACGTCTTAATTGTAATAAATGAAAATATATATGCAATGAAGGAAATGATTGAATGCTTCCTAAAATCTGGCTATCTTTTTATTTTATTTATTAATTTTAGGAGTAATTTTGGTTCTACGTACATCAATTTTTTTTTATTCTTTTCTTGACCTCTTATTATTGTTTGTATTTATATTGTGTATTGTGAAAGTAAGATTTTTTTTGACAAATTTACCCCTCTTAATATTATTGTATAATCATTACTTGCATAAACTATACGAGATCATTAATGTAATCCGATCGTGTAGAGAAAGTTACGAGTATATCTTTACCTAAAATGTGTAAAGATTAGAGACGTTGTAAAGATAAAGACGTGAAAAGATAAGTCTCTTAAGATGAAAACCAATTACAGTTATGTTAGCTTATAGTTTTTTCTTCAATATATGTTCAACTATGTTCGTTTGTGTGTTTTGCATTCTCGAATGCTCATTCATACTATTAATGAACGAAGATGAATTAATTTATTTTCTTGACGAATGAACACAAACAAGAAAACATTGTTCCTCTTGTGATTGATCGTTTGTATTATTAAAGTAAATTAACAAACATGAGCATGCCCCGTTAGATTCGTTTATTGGGGCTAGCTAGAACATACATGAGACACATAACGTTTTTGTCACAACCTTTCTAACCTTATTGTATATATAACTAGATACGAATCTCTAGTTAAAATATAAAACCTTGAATTGTATGAATACATTAGTTGTATTTTCCTATAAATAAGGGATTTGGTGTAATAAGTAATATATAGCATTTATTACAAATTTAGTTTTACTTTCTAGACTAATAAAAGTTTAATAAGATGCGAACATGCGATGCTATAATTTTATTGTGCGTATGGCTATAATTTAGCAAATTAATATTAAAAAGATTGAGTTAATTAATTTAGTTGTTTGGCTTTTCTAATATTGAGTATGGCATTGGCCTTAGCTAATAGTTTTTCCGGATCGAAAGACGAGTGTATTCGATATAATGAATTTAAACAGTAGTCAATTTGAAAGATTCGTTGACCGTTAAAAAAAAATGAGCTAGGCTATAGACATATAGCATGTTTGGGATTAAGTTTGTGGAATGCTTGTTGGCTTATTGATGTTTTAATAAAACCAATAAGTTAAAATGTGTTTGGCAATCACAAAAATTTTATATATTTTAGCTTTATAAAAGAGTTATAAAAAAACAGTTTTACAAAAACCCAAATCTTAGTTTTTTAAAATGACTTTTTATAAAAAGCCAATAAGCCAATAAAAGTCAATCTTGAACAAGATTCCAATTTCTGATAATTTATCTTCTTGGGCTTTCTGTTATGAGAGAAGATATATAAATCAACGGCTCAATTAAACCCATACAAATACTGTTCGACAAAAGCCCAATAAGAGCCTTTAGTAATGGCATTAGATGAACTATCATTATTTGCAGGTCATTTACGTAATTTGACATGCAAAGACAGGCTCAAAGACAATCAAGTGGAAGGGTCAACTGAAGTAGACTGTCACTAGTAGTGTTTGCTTTTTTGTTTTTTAAAGGTGACGAAATTTCATCAATAAAAACTACTACTTAAAAGCTAAAAAATGTATAAATTGGTTGTGGTTCAATGGTAGAACACTTACTTTACAAGTCAGAGGTAGGAGTTTTAAACCTCACTATCGCCAATTTATATGGAAGATATGAGGGATGACTCTGACTTGCCAGGGTTCGAGTCCTGATCTCACCCGGTTTTACCGGCTCCTCGCTGTCGTGCCATTTGGCGGGCGTGGGGTCGGGTTTTATCCGGTGAATCCCTCAATAGGTGGACCGCTAGGGGCTCCGTACGTCCGGACTAGTCGCCGGCTCGGGCTACCTTTAACCAATGGGAGTCGCGTACGAAGGACCCATCGTTACTTAGTTGGTCGTTAAAAAAAAAGCTAAAAAATACAAGTCACTTAAAGTGGTAAAAAGGAAAAGGAAAACTACACCAATTAGACCATTCAATAGACATGATATTCACCCGAATTTTAATCCGAAACAAAAAACAATATTGCATGTATATCCTTCAAAGCTTTTGAAACCGATGTCGCCTTCTTATTATATAGAGAACCGGTGTTTTTTCTTTATGTGGTTTGATCATTTTCGTCACTTTCATTCAAATTCTTTTTGTTACAAAGTTTTTGCAACCGACTTCACCTTCTTATTCAATATTTTTAATCCAAAAGAACGCCATTGTACATCTTTATGTCCATATATATTTAACCAAAATTTATTATCTTATCAAAACTATTTCTTAAAGAATATAATTATTAAGTGGGTCGATGACAAAATTTAATCGAAACTAAATATTTAGTTTGTTATATGAATAGTAATAAAGGTATGTGACTATTAAAACATTAAAACATTTGGCTACCGGCAATAGTTAAAAAAGAATTAACATTATAAATGGGTTAGGTGATATCCAACACCACATTCCAAAACATAACATCTGACCATGACCACTATTGCGGTCCTCCTTTGCGGTTTGATGGGACAAATATTTTTTTAACAACTGTTCAAACAGTCACGATGACCTTAGCAAATAGATCACGCGGTCGTTTGAAGAATATAGCATGGTAACCCGGCCTATTCATCAAACTTACAACTGGGAAACTCTCTGCTCGAGCTTAAGCAAACTGCTTAATGCGAGACTTGAACACACGACCTCTTATAAAAAAAAGCCATATAGCTATCATTGAACCAATTGGTACACATTAACCTATAATAAAAATAACATTGGAATTAACTTTTAATAATATATTTACAAAGAATAATTGAGAAAATAGAATTAATTATCACATTAAGCTATAACAAAATAAGCTGTTTTATATATTATTAAAAAGACTAAATTATATTGTGTTTTGTACCCATAAGTGTAAATTTAAAGAATTATTCAAACGAATGGTCGTGTGATAAATTTATTTTAATTTTATTGCATTACGTTTATTGTCATGCATGGTTTAATAATGTAAACTGTAAACTAAGTTCAAACTTTATTTAAATATATTATTTAATATAATAAGGCTTTTTTTATCAACAAAAAATGTCAAAATCTATGTAGTCATCACTCATTCACTCACTCCCACTATTTACCTTTTCTCCTTATCTCGCCTTCGGATCATACAATAAAGGACAATGGATTCTGTTTTGTGAAATGCATAGCCACAAATAAATATATATGTAGAAATCTTTTTTTATTTAATGATATGCATGTTTATTTAAAATTATGTTCAAGTCATTTTCATTTTATTATTTCATAAACGGCCTGCACATTTTCTTTTTTCTTGCATTTTTATTTAGTTTGATCATATATTTTTAGACACAAATTTTAGGCATTTAAATAATTTTTCTTTAGTAAAAGAAAATATAAGCACTCTCACATCAATTATCAAGATATACCAAGACGTATTAAGTTTTTAAAATCATAATTTACTTATGTTATTAGCTTAAAATCAGTATAATAAGTAACTTCATATATCTTTACATATAATGTTTTATTAATCCTTTACACACCACAAGTATATGATTAAAGCATAATAATTTCTTTATCAATTAACATGTACCAACTAGTGAAAACTCTCACGTACGGTGTAGCTGAAAACATGTATTAAAAAGTAGATCAGTAAAACATTTACAATGATTAATAATACAAAAGTTTTCAAAGATTGGATGGAGATGATTAAATTTCCAACCAAATAATAAATTAAATTTAATGGGTTTTTAACTTCTCACAATTAATCTCCAAACAAATGATTAAATTAAATGGGTTCTTTTTCTACATTTCAGATAACTTCTCAGAGGGAGTCATAATCATCCTTATTGGGGCACTGAAGAAAGTTTAAAAAGAATTTATATTTTATAAGCAATATCCCCAACTTTCTCTCCAATCAAAATGTTTTGGTCAAATAAAGTTTTTCAAAAAAAATAAATAAATAAATAAATAAATAAAATAGAAACTAAAGTCTCATAAAACTTCTTGCAAAACATGTTTCTAGCTTTTCTTTTTGTTTTCTTGATTTCAGTATCAAAAAGATACCACAATTCCATGAATATATTGGCACAGTACAAGTGTTAAATAATTTAATGCAGATATTGGTTATGGAGTGATCAAAGATTAAAGCTTTTTTTCTGTGGTGGCTTGCTAATGGAGTTTCAAGTGATTTACTGGTTGATCACATTCTTGATTTTGTTTCTTGGCTGTGAATGTCTTTTAGATATACAGGTAACAACTTATCTGTTTTTGAGTTCATGATTTTATTTTCTTGAAGAAATTTAGATGTTTTAATACTCTTTAAGCCACTGGGAACCATGATTATAGTTTTGTTATTGTTCTGTGAAATCAATGTTACATAATGATAGGAATCATATTCTAGTTTTAAGTCCTAATTGTCATTTGTCTATTTTGGGAGGGGGTTAAGTGTAATTGTATTTCTATAAATAGGTATCAAGAGCCAATAGGGAGAGGGGAGTATGTTTTAGGTTTAAGATGGCATTGCCATGGCTCCCGTGTATGCGGTGAGAGAGGGCTAGGCCCGGGAATCTATTGTAACTTTTCTTTACATTTTCATTAATACAATCGGTCATCCTTTTTATCCCTATTATCTTCTCTATTATCCAATCTTCACATATATCAAACCCTATCACATAATATCAATAAGTTGACAGTTTGACTATTATGGTCAAATTAGTCAACTTTTCTAATCCAAATTTGTCATGATCAGTAACAAAAGTTCAAGAACTATGCTACTATTAGTTCAGATTTTTTATTTTTTTTTTCAAATTCAAATTAACAAATGATATATCTTTTGTTCTACATGAATATATGCATATCAATTTGGAATACTAAAAATAACTTGTTTGACCTAAAAAGTCAAACTATCTACAGATCATGGTGTCTCACAGGCCCAAACTCCCACTAGTGATCAATCTTTAACACCCTCAATGCATCATGCAACAAAATGGATCAAACGGCATCATCATCTTCACGAAAAACTTGATCATGTTGCTCCTACGCCCTCGTATCCAGCTCAACCTCCAACTAACATGCCGCAGGGTTAGTTTTGTCATTATAAATATATCCTGAAAACTAGTTATTACATAAAGATTACTAAAGCTTTGATCTTTTTACATTGAATAGGTTCATCCGGTCCTGCACCATTACCGGTTGATCTAATAAGTCAATATGGTAGGCTAAAGTTTGATCTTTTTATAATTTCGTGACGTTTTATTGCTATATCGTTATAATACACTGGTTAATGAAATATTATAATGTTGAAGGGCCTGCAATATCTCCATCAAGCTCTTCTTTGACAAAGGACGCTGCTGCTCCACCCTCGTCGGTTTTCATGCTACCTTCACCACCTCCTAATGAAGGTAAACCGTATGGGTGATTAATATAGGTGACAATTTAAACTCATTCGATTACAAATTGGTCGGTTTACTATTATATTTTAAAGCATATGGTATTAAATTATCAAAAATCTTGCTTTTGTTCCTATTGGTCATTGTTTATGTTCCATTTTGGTCATTAAAGTTTATGCATATTTTCAGGATCATTTCTTTTTTATTAAAGGTGATCGAGTCAAGCAAACCCACCCGTTTTAACTAAATAAAAATATTAGGTTTGGACCCGATCCCATTTAACTTGTGACCCGTCTTTAGTAACACTAACACCAAACTAATCATAACCGAAGTAACTTACTTGATTAAGAAAGCAATAATTTAGTTATAAAATTTTTATAACAGACTTTTACCGCTCACTTATGGTTATATGCGTATAAATAACTTACCATGTTTTTCAATAACCGAACCATTATATATTCGGTTTTAGCCTATAACCGAAGTACCGAACCATGCTCACTTGTAACAATTTCAAACTTTATTTGTAGATTGTACAGCAGTTACCTGCACACAGCCATTAACATACACACCAGCAGGATCACCTTGTGCTTGTGTATGGCCAATTGAAATCAAACTACTACTCATGATATCTCCATACCAATTCTTCCCATTAGTCTCTGAACTCGCCCACGAGATCGCCACCAGCGTTTCACTCAATGCAAGTCAAGCCCGAATCACTGGAGCCAATGCTGTAGGCAACCAGCTAGACAGCACCATCGTTCTTATCAACTTAGTACCGCTAAACCGAAACTTCGATGCCCCCACATCGTATACGATCTACCAAAAGTTCTGGCAGAAGCAACTTTCGATTAAAAAATCTCTATTCGGAATGTATGAAGTCGTAAACGTTACATATCCAGGTTTTATGAACTTATAATCGCATTATCTGCAAATTTGAACAACTTCAAATATTGCTATAAACAAACGAACACGAACACATAATTGAACAAAGATTTTCTGTTCATGTTCGTTCGTTAAGAAAATTGGCATGTTCGTGTTCGTTTATGTTTGTTCGTTTAAAACCTAAACGAACATTTCACGAACATAAACAAACAAACAAACAAACAAACTTAAACCAACATGATTGAACAACCATACTCGAATACACATTACAATGATTTTCTTTTTCAACAAAAAATAACTAAAGTATATGCATATAATTAGGCCTGTAAACGAATCGAACGAACAGAAATGAGGGCATGTTCGTGTTCGTTCATTCAACATTAATCGAACAAATTTTGTGTTCATGTTCGTTCATTAAGAAAACGGACATGTTCGTGTTTGTTGGTTTAAAACCTAAACGAATAGTTCACGAACACAAACGAAGAAAAACAAACAAACTTAAAAGAACATAACAAAACACACATAAATATACATTAATACATATAATCTTAAAGAGGCCCTTTTAAGTTCATATTTATATAAATATAACTACTTACGTATTCATTCACATTTATACAAACATAAATAATCGAACATAAATGAACAGGCGTTCATGAACATAAAACCTGTTTAAACGTGTGTTCATGTTCGTTCGTTTAATTAAATGAACATAAATATTTTGTTCATGTTCGTTCATTTTTTTTAATAATATTAACACAAACCAAGTTACATATGGATAATGGGTAGCTTATTGTTGTTGTTGTTGTTATTATTATTATTATTATTAAATAAACGAACTTCCCACCTAACAGTTCATGAACGTTTGGCTCGCTACACGCCTACATATAATTTAAACAAGCCTATTTTATGTTCATATTTATAAAATATAACTACTACTAATTTAATTTTTATAATTTAAACGAACATAAATGAACGAATATAAATGAAACAGTTGACGGTGTATCTGATCTGAAACAGGGCTTCCACCTTATCCGACTTCGAATCCTTCAAACTCCGACGTAACAATTGACCAATCGGATTCGGTAAATGATAATAATAATAACGGAGTGCATAATAAGCCGGTTGGAGTTGACATACATAGAATTGGTAAAGATAATGATAATGATAGTAAGGTGAATGGAAGCATAGTCGTGGTGGTTATATTATCTTCTGTAACCGCTGTTGTTGTTCTCATTGGAGCTATTTGGCTTTTGTTATTGAAATTAAAATGCTGTGCTGCTTCCGATTTTGAACCCGAGAAGAACCGGTGTACACAACGCCCGTCACAATTGCAACCGTCAGGTAACGGTGTGTTGTGTGCAAGTTTAGGTTCAGTTTATTCGGTTACTTTGTCGTTTTTTGTTTCGGTTAATGCGGTTAATAATCAAAACCAAACTTGACATAAATTTTTTTGCTTAGAAAACAGGGTGTGCATTGGCCGGTTTTAAAACCATTTTGTTTCGGTTTTTTCGATTTTGTCGGTTGAACTTGAACCTTTTCGGTTAATTTCAGTTGATAATCAAAGCCAAACTTGGGCTAAATTTTTGTTTAAAAATTAGGGGTGTGCATGGGTCGATTTTGGGCTTTACTTTTTCTTAAAACTGTTCAGTTTCGGATTTTTCGATTTTAGTTTTTTTTAGTTTTTGGTTTAGGTTCCCACCTCCCGGTGCTTTTAGTTTTGTCATTTGAACTTGAAACTTTTAGATCCAAGAAAAAAAATAGTCTGAAAATAATGAACTTGGGCTTACATCATTTGCGCATTGTCATTAGTAACTATCACATTTGGGCTAAAATATGGAGTTACATATTTAATAAATTCTTATAAGTTGTTTAAAATAAAAATAAAACATAATAATAAAGTGAAAATCTATAAATTCGGTTTTTTCGTGTTTTGTTACATAAGACACCAGTTCAGTTTTTAAAAAATATTAAACCAAATCGACGGTTTTTGTTCCGATTCGGCTTTTATGGATTTTCGGTATCCATCGTTATTTTGGTTTCATGCATGCCCCTATTAGAATTAATGAAATGGAGGTATAAACACATGAAATGGATGTATATATACATTAGGTGAAGGTATAAATACATGAAATGGAGGTATAAAAGCTAGAAATATATAAAAAAAAAAATATGAATGGTTTGGTCCGGTTTACGCGTGGTACAAAAAAACCGATAACCGATTTCGGTTATATTCGGTCTGATTTCGTCAGTTTGGTTTGGTTTCGCTTAACTGTTTGGTTATTGCTCATCCCTATCAGGGACCGGAGATTCATTGATCGTTGGAAGCAGGAAAAGTTCGGAAACGGTGTCATTTAGCTCGAGTTTAGCTGCTTACGCCGAGACTGCTAAGATCTATAGCTTGAGTGAGATTCAAAAGGCTACATTAAACTTTGATTCCAGTAGAATACTTGGAGAAGGTGGTTTTGGTGTTGTTTACAGTGGTGTTCTTGAAGATGACAGAAAGGTTGCTGTAAAAGTGCTCAAGAGAGACGACCGACAGGGGAGCCGCGAGTTCTTGGCTGAAATCGAGATGCTAAGTCGTCTTCATCACCGAAACTTGGTGAAACTGTTTGGTATTTGCACAGATGACCAATTTAGATGTCTGGTTTGTGAGCTTGTTCCAAATGGAAGTGTTGAATCTCATTTGCATGGTAAATCAACATGTGTTGCGCGTAGTGGTGTAAAGGAGCCGAGATGGAGCTTATTTAGGCACAAGCTCATCTTGTTTTGGTTTAAGAGTTATCGAGCTCGTTTATTATTTATTAATATAATAATTATTTTATTTTAATACATTTATAATTATTTACATATATATTTATAATTATAGTTTTTACATATAAATATAAATATATTAAATAAAAAATTTATAACTAAAAAGCTTGTGTAGGCTCGCAAGCTGGCTCGAACTTGATATGTGAGGCCCAAGCTCGAGCTTGTTTATTAAATGAACCATGATAAAAGCTCGAGTTCGTTTAAGCTCGACTCGATTCGAGTTTTTAACGAGCCGATCTCGAGTAGCTCACGGACAGCTGGCTCGTTTACACCAATTCCACCATTTCTTGATTGGTTGGTTAGACAAAAAAAAAAGCTTTATTTTATGTTCTTTTGAATTTTCAGGTGCTGATAATATTGCGCCTTTGAACTGGTGTGCAAGGATGAAAATCGCTTTAGGTGCAGCTCGTGGCTTAGCTTATTTACACGAAGATTCAAGTCCTCGAGTCATTCATCGTGACTTCAAGTCAAACAACATTTTACTTGAAAATGATTTCACGCCTAAAGTTTCGGATTTTGGTTTGGCTAGAACTGCATTAGATGGTCATATGCACATATCGACACATGTCATGGGAACTTTCGGGTACGTTTCACGTTTCTTCACTACTGTGTATTTTCACCATAACCACACTAAAAAAATTATCAACACTTGTTTATACAGCTACCTAGCACCAGAATACGCCATGACGGGCCATCTTCTGGTGAAAAGTGATGTCTACAGCTACGGTGTGGTTCTTCTCGAGCTTCTAACGGGAAGAAAGCCCGTGGACCTGTTGCAGGCTTGCAGCCACCAGGTCAAGAAAATCTAGTCACATGGGCTCGACCACTACTCGCAAACAAAGAGGCCCTAGAGTCGATCGTTGATCCAATCATCATAAACTCAAACACCCCATTTGATAGCATACTAAAAGTTGCAGCCATTGCATCAATGTGTGCGCAGCCAGAAGTATCACACCGCCCGTTTATGAGTGAAGTGGTTCAAGCGCTTAAACTTGTGTACAACGAGTTTGATGAAATAAGAGAAATGGAGTCTAGAAGTTGCAGCCGTGATGATTACCTCGACTTTGAAACGTTTGATCAATCCGAGACTCAACATGAAACAAGTGGCTATGATGCACGGATTGGGTTATCGGCTCGAATAGAAAACATCGGGGGTTTGGAGTCTGAATCATTCAGAAGGCAGTTCAATTCTGCTCCTCTGAGAATGGGGAGAAAGAAGCTGTTTTGGAGACGGTTACGAGGTTTGTCTAGAGGAAGCATGAGTGAACATGATCATGGGTTTTCTTCTAATCTATGAAGATGTAAGGTCTAAAACTAGTCTGAATCTAACCTGTGATATTTGTACCGTCAATTTCAACAATTATAATTTTAAAACAAACTCGAACACGGATGATATTATATTATTATGTCCATAGTATACAACAAAACCATTCTAAGTTTGACAAAATGCATGGCTCCTTGTAAACTCTATGCCCTCCCTCTTGAATAACCGCCGGCTAAATACACAAAGCTTGTCGTATAGATTACAAAAGTAGGTTACCAGGTGGCGGGGCGTTATTTGTTTAACTGATGGTGGTTAATCCTGGTGTTTTGAAGGGCTTGTGTATTCCGTTTCGTTTTCCATAGTTACCTGAGACGAGGCTGTTGATGATGTTTGTAGTGAATGTTGGTAATTTCCAGTGCTGGCGGGTGTTTGACCTTGTTCTGCTAGTTTTCTAAGAAGATTTGTGACTGTTGGAAGAAACTTGGTGGATAATGAAAGGATTGCTGGAAGCTGTAACCACCAAAAAGACTAATTAGGGAAAGGCATTACTATGTAACTAAAACCATGGACTTTCAAATATTGACAAAAAGTCATTTTGTAAAGTTTCATGAACCAGATTTTATAAAAAAAAAAAATAGAAAGGGACGTTTTTGTTATCTTTTAAAAAGTTTAAAAAAACTTGATCATGCAAAACAAGAAAGATTATTTTGAAAAATTAATATCCAGGGACTTTACAATTCAAGTTCTTGAAAGAAAAACTTACCGCGCCATTACGGAATTCACCAGAAATGTCTAGTTGGACCCACAAGGCCTTGGCAAGCAAGTAACTCACAAATATAACGAGTAGCCACAAAGGATTCCTGCAAAATAAAATTCAGATAAAGTAAATCCTGGTTTTATGTAAATGAAGAACTATGGTGGAGAATTGTAAAAAGACAAAAAAAACCTCAAAAGAGTCATGAACTCATTAAATCCAAGGATCACCATGGCAGCAATCGCCCACGGAGGTGGTAACCAATTGTTATTCCTCTTATTCGCTTCCTGAAAACCACACCAGAAAACTTTTAAAAACACAGAAAGGCATTGGCAAAGTCAAAACAAATGTGAACGAAATGGCAAATCCATACCTGGGAAGCAATAGCTTGAGTGATGGTATATTCAGTCTCCCTTTGAAATTGACTCCACAATGATTTACACTGAACAGGGGTAATGAGTGTCTTTGTAGGTGGAACCTGGAAATTAGTCATAAAATAATGTATAATAAGATATTTAAATTCAATAACGGGAAAATGGATAAACGCTACACTATCATGCAGAAAAAGAAGCATGTATGAATCACGCTGTACCTCTTCCCATGTGCTTGAGGCTAACGGGTCCTTACTAGTGCCCTTCTTAGGATCCACTAATGTGAGGACAAGTGTATCCCCGATTTTATCAGTGTCTTCTTCATCCAAACGAATTGCAGCCAAGACAGAGAGCAACTTCAAGGACTGAGATTATAAATCCATAAATAAACAAGATTATAAGCCAGTGAATCACTTATCAAAAGACTAATAGATTCAATATCAACATGATTCTTACAGATGAACGGGCAGTTTTAGTTATTGCTCGAATATCCTCTTTTCCAGTCCAGACTCGTGGCATCGAATCATTATCATGGTTGAATATAGATGTGAACCTGTGTTGATTTTAAAAAATTTACAATGAGAGTTAAATATAAACGAGACACCGCAGCTTGTGCATATGCATTAGGGATGCCAATTTTGATCTGCCTATTTATGAATGTATCCATTACCTTTCCTTCATGCGGTACAAAACTTTGGCAGCTTCTTCGCTCGTCTTCCCTTCAACTAATCCTCTTGCATAATTCTTCAAATTTAAAATCAGTTTTTCTTCCTCTTGTTCATCCATTTCAAAACCAGTAAGTGCCAAAGAAAACTCGGAAACAGCCTTTTTAGTTTCTTGACGAAGAAGTTTCCTTATTGCGGGCCAGGTGTCGTCACTAGCTCCTTCTAGAAGAGCTTCTACTGGACCATATAACGCCTCTTTCAATTTTGACTGCCCAAAAATGCACAAAAGGATTTTTAGAATCTCACAGATCAACGAGTAACACTTCACAGATTATAAACATATATTAAACTTACCTCATATAATGCGGTAAGTTCAGATAGTTTAGAGGTTCGGACTTCAGAAATATGTGACTCTAACTCACGTGAGAATTTATCCCTTACTTTACCGGGGCCCCAATTTGCTTGTTTAATGACAGCATCTGTAGAAATGTGTATTAAGGCCAAGAACTTGAATCAACATATAGTTTAAAAGACTTAATCACCATCTAAAATGCATTTTAATAATATCAAATTTGTGGAATATCTGCAATAATGGCGCAAGTTCAAATGTGAACCACTAAATATTTATAAACTGTTTTAGAACCAAATGATATATAAACATCTACATGTGAGAAAAGAGTGTATTCATATGTGAATGTGCATTTATAATCATATGTATTCATTCAGTTTCTATAAATTTGGTGGTTCCATCTCTAGAAATTAATAGCTATATACCTTGACATCGCTCATCGAATAGTCTCATAAACTTTGCGGTGCATTCACGAGCAGCCACTGCAAACCCTAGCCCTCCATCTAAAGCATCATTAAGTGCTTTTTTAAGATTTTCCAGTGTCTCTGATCGTATGTGTTCCAACATTAATTGGTAAGATGGTTGAACAAGCTGAAAATAAAATATAACGAGAATAAGAAAAGGATCATATCTGGCAAAAAGCCAGCCATATTGATATGAACAACCAACAAGAAACATTACTTGCAACAATTTATCTTCCAGCTGCTTTCTTTTTGCAGATCTAACACTGTCTTCAAAGTACGTAGCCTCTTCATCATAGCTGAACAAATATTGTAACAATTAAATATCAAGATGTTATGAATCATAAATGCATAAAAAAGTAGGTTGTTATTACCTGGATAAACACTTGGAAAGCAGGGAACTAAGTTTCTTTCCAAAGCCTGGAACAAGATGAGATTGTACAGCCTCTTCTATATCAAGCCAGTCCTGCAAAAATTACATAGTTCAAATATCTATAAAAAAGAATGTTTTGGGAAAATTAGTTACTAAAATCTGTACCTCATTTGTAGCAAAGAAAGCGTATTTCTCATTAGCAATTTCTTCACATCGTACAGTTGCCACCATAACCTACAAAATAAAGGATAAATGTGAAGTTTAAAATCCGACAGAATGTCAGATTATGGTAGGAGGGGCTAGAACTATTACTTTGTGAGCTGGCAAATCAAGGTCTTTATTCTCCTTGATAACCTTCCAGATTTGTTGTGCACTGAAAGAAAAACCTGAAGCAGGAACCACCCCTCGCCTATCGCCAGCTAGACCACCAGGTGCAATAGAGTGGAAGAATTTTTGCCTCAAACTAGCCACCTTCAGAAACCAAGGAAAAAACAAAAAAGAAAAAACCATATGAATACATCAACGTTGTTCTAAATGCTTCAATTGAACATGATCCTTAATCCTAAAGGTAAACAAGAACATGGTCTGGTTGTGTTGACCAATAAAACACCTTTTGATCATTTTAAAAAACATATATAGATATATGAACTAATGTTTCAACTTTGGTTACAAAAAGAATATGAATTCAATAGTAATCCACATCTTTCAATACAAACAGTTTAGGAGGTCGTGTGCATCAAAAGTACTTTTGAGCAACTTTCAACCTGCTTGACCCACAATCACCTTTTATCCATTTGAAAATGAAAAAAAAAAGATGCATATATAATGTGTTAATTTTGATTACAAAAACTATACTATTAATCTAAACCTTGAAAGTTAAATACAAACAATAATGCAGGACAATCCATTTGACGAGTTTGATAAATCCCCTTCTAGCTAGAAGTTCTTATTTCACCCATTTGAGATATACAGAGACCCACATTGACTCATTCATAAGTAAATGTATACAAATATTGCAGGGTAAGTAGGTAAGGATCACATTTGTAAAATGTCCATCATGCATACCTGCTCTTTAAATTGGTCTTCCCTCTCTTCATAACTCGACAGTGCAACAACTTGAACCTGGTCATTCAATCAGTGAGAAGTTGTTATTAGATAGATAAGCATAAATACACTATTAAACAAAATATACCAACTTTTATATCTATGTTCTTACATTAAAAAACTCGCTCAGTGGGGTGTGCCTGTGGGCTTCTGGCTTCGGAACAGAATCCCATATCTACATATTATCATAAATGGTGTGTTGTAATATTTTGTAAGATGACAGGATAAAAAAGATAAAGCCATATATGTATAGAAAGGAAAAAAAGATACCTTCTGGATATCTTCCCTCAAAACAGGCTCTAGATTTTCAAGAGGAGTCTGTAAGAAGTATTGAGATACATATATCAAATTCACATTTATGTTACCCTTACACAAAACATTTTTTCCCGACATGTTTTTTAATATAATAACTTACCCTTGTTTTATCACGTATTACGAACATTAAAGTTGTTTTACGTGGGCTAAATAACCGCAGCATAACCTAAAAACATAAACCATATGATCAACAAACGCACAATAAGAAATGAATAAAATACATACATGTGTACACGCATATATATAATGTACCTGAAATACGGTTTTCAAAAGAGGTTTATTTGCAGCCTGCTCACGTCCAATATCATGACACCACCTACGTAACACAAATTTATTAGAAACACAAGTTGCTTCATAAAAAAATAACTGGGTTAAGTGCTCCAACAAGTAACATACTTTCCACATTTATTATGTTATAGACAATTTCACCTCTTACAATTGTATGTTTCATACATCAAAATTTGGGCAACTGTATGTATTATGTAACGTTCTTACTGCAAAGATTTTACATAAAATTGCAAAAAAAAAAACAAAATGAAAGCTTGTTACATACAATGGTAAGAAGTGAAATAGGTTGTATACGATACAAAAAGTAAAATTTTGGAACATTTTGGTGCATTTAACCGTAAAATTTTCAGATCAACAACACAGCTATCTGGAGCTAACAGCAGTCTTACATATTAATAAGCACTATATCCGAAACAGCAAGCGCAAAAAGGGCACTTTGTTTCTCGAATGCGGTATCATCCTGGAAATTTTATAAATTCTTATTAAATGATATCAAACCAAATATAGATAAAACAGTAACTAAGACCAACCTCTCCTCGTTCTCTTCCATCGGTACCCTCAAGATCCATTACAATGGTGCAAGGTTCGATACCCGGACATCTTGCTATCCAAATACCTTTGGTAGTCTGAGACCTGATAAAAAAGATATATAATTTAAGCAAAAGAGAAGCTAAAAAACATAATAAAAAAATGATAAAATGAAAACATACCTTCCCCTGTAAGCGTCCATTTCCTTGAAGTTGGTATGAAATAGATGATTTAGAAGTGTGCTCTTCCCTGCAAAAAACACATTAATGTCAGAACTAAAATAGGTCATGAATTCATAGGCAAAAGCATTGAAGTACACTATCACCATGGATCGATTATACATGAAACCAATTTACTTTTGGATGGCATAAACTATACATACCACTGCTTTGTGGGCCCATGATAGCAACAACAGCATAAGAAAGTCCACATTCTTTAAGTTTGATTTGTTTAATGAAATTATCAAGTCCAACTGCATTGAAGGTACCATCCCCTTCTATAAGGTGAGTGGAGCAACATTCAGCTTCTGTGTCTGCAATAAGCGATCATTTGCATTTGCATGATATTAGTCAAGTATAACATGCTCCCTTTAAACTAGTTCCAATTCAAAGCATACACACACATGATCTAATGTTTATTATTTGAATTGCCACAACTTTCAAGTAATCACACAACAAAATAGTCACTGGTTAAGTCTTAGTAATAACACAAGTATACTTTCAGTTAGGGGTGTCCATGAAACTGAAGAAACCTATCCAAACTGAAACAAAAACCGACAGTTTGGTTTTACGTTTTTGTAAAAGCCGAACTTACAGTTCAGTTTTGGTTTTGCAGAACCAAACCAAATTTCTAGATTTTCATTTTTTATGTTTTATTTCATGTAACTTATAAGAATGTGATAAATATGTAACTCAAATACTTTAGCCTATAATAATAATAATAATAACAATAATAATAATAATAATAATAATAATAACAATCAATTAGTTATAAACTAACAAAATGAATTAAGCCTATATCCATTATTTTGAGCTAAAAAACTTGTCGGCCCAAAATTTTCAAGCTTCAAGCGCAAATGGCAAAACACGGAAAACACCAAAACCGAACAGTTTAAAAACTTCCAGATCCAAACATATACATGATATTTTAAGTACATTTAACTTATCGTGTACTGCAAGTAACAAATAAAATTAAGTTAATCAAACACTCAGCATGCTTATGCAGTTATACATCTTCCAGAACAACAACAATTTAAACCTAATTTAACATCAAATAGTAACAAAACCTAATTGTAACTAATTAGAAACATCAACTAGCAGCATCAATTGAACTAAAATCAACAACAATTTCAAGCTTCTGATGCTATAAACCTAACCTAATAACACTAGCAATCAGTTTAAAATGCCTCGGTTGTATCAATTTTAGTCAGCTAGGGTTTTGACTTGGAAATTGAAGAATTAAATCATTAAGAAATGAAATTAATGGATCAAATGAAGTGCGTACTCATAGCGAAGAGTGTGATTTGATGTTTGATTTGTGGAAGAAGATGAAGAATGAAAGTTATGAAACAGAGTGAGATCTCAGGCAAGAATAATACTATTATTATTAGTTGAAAGGTGGGCGTGAGAAGTAAAAAAAATAATTGGAAAATGAATGAATGAGTATTGAATACTGGTATAATATAAAGCGGCGGTATTATTATTATTATTATTATTATTTTAACAGCTTACGAACAGATAATTGTCTAGTTATTCTGCACGGAATGATCTAATGGTAAAAGGTACCACCGGCAGGTCCAGCCCAGCCGAACGAAGCCCGAAGACTCACTGGTGTTAAAACCCGGACGTCATCAGAATCAAACTGAATATCACAAATATCTCGGTATTTTTCATTGAGTCACTCATATCCTTCACTTTGTTGTCCGTAAAGATTAAACCTAAGTCTCTATTAAAATATTGCAGGCTTTCTTGTAACTATACCACTTTAAAAAATTAGCCTTTTACCACTATACCATGTTGAATAAGGTATAGCGGCGGCATAAATAATAAGGTATTATATTATTATTATTATCTTTGTATTTTGTACCTAATTGTTATTATATTGTTTTTTAAAATAGTTATCGAAACTGATGCACGTAGGTTCAATGAACATGTGTGTGTGATGGTAGTTGAGAAATGAGTTTTACTTTTACCTTATGGAAAGTATACAATCTAACCAACACGCTTTTACATTATTTGTGTTTGATAGTTTCGGTTTTTTTTGTTGAAGTTACTAAATCCTATATAAGAGATCATGAATAAGAATATTGTTTGTTTCTCATTTGCTTTCTATTTCAATGTAAATAATATTTATTTAATGAATGAAATTTTAAAATTAGTTTTTGATCAACTAAAAATTTGTTGAATATGCATTATCAGAAAAAAAAAGTAACAACTTTTTAATGGCTTTAGTCTACTCCTACCGTAGAATTTGAGCCCTTGCAAGTCGCAGTAGTTTGGTATAATGATAAATGTGTACAACTTTTAACTAAATTGTTGTGAGTTCTAGTCTCTCACATAATACATTGGGATAAATAAAGTGATAAAAAAAGTATATTTTAAAATAAAAGTAGAATTTGAACCCTTTATTTTTCTTGAAAGGAGCACTTATTTCACACCCGTCAGATACGATAAAAAATATATTAATTATAGATTTATATGTCTTAAGCTCTGGAGTTCCTTATAACTTTGAAATATAATCTTTCAATTGACCCTACATTGATGTATAATAGTTGGATAAAATGATATTATTAACTCGGTCTAATGGTCTATAATATATGAAATCCCTTTATTTAAACCATGAATGAAATATGCCTACTTCTATCGAATAACTATATTTTAATATTATTCTTATGTTCCTTCTATCTACCTTATATTTTGTAGTGTGTTTCTTGGGATACACGTTATCCTCACAGAAAGCATGGAACTTTTATACTTGATAATCACAATTTAAATAACACTCTTTATTGTTATATGTTTCTTTTAAATAAAATTCGTGTTTGAAATACGTGTACTACCGATCACAGGTTCACAAACCATACACCATTTTAATACAATACAACAATCAGATGAGGTTAAATAAATCTCTTTTCCCAGTTTTATCACCAAAAGTATATTTTCGAATGTAAAATCTAAAGTATGGTTAATTAATGATAAGTTTAATCATAATGTAATCATCAGACTGAAAGTAGCAAGAAAAAAATTATATTCAAGAGGTGATAATCATTATTTTTAAACATCATTAGCCCAACTATGGTAATATTAAACATACCTAACATCGTTTTGTCTCGGGTATCGACATAGGGTCTACAATCTTAGTATTTATCTTCTTTATACATGTAATATTTCATATTAAATAATAAACGTCGAAATTCAAACATTATACTACTAGACCATATAGTCATTAGTATTTGACTATGTAACATGTACTATATATAACCATATATCAGTATAACCCTAACTATACCAATGACTATATGGTCTAATACTCTCTCCCAGTTTTTTTAACTTAAAAAGATTGATAATATATGAGTTCCACTAAAGAGTTTTCAACATATAATATAGCATTGATAAAAAGAAAACACAAAAGATGAATTCACTTTCTTTGGTTTCACTTGATCATATATCTTCTTTCTTTAGCTTATACTTAACTTGAAAATTCACCAATTCTATACCTTGAGTATCAATTTCATACGCGATTACTACGATAGTTCATCCTCCATGCCCGAGGCAACTCTCTACCAATAACACGACGCCTCTTCTTTGTCCAACAATATATCCTGTAGTAAGTTGCCACTGTAGTAAACGTCTCCAAAACAACGCGTTTGGTCATCTACACGGAAGACTTTAACGTCAAACACTTCCCAACGACCAACCTTGCAAGCTCATTCCTAGCCTGAGACCCATCAAGCGTTCCATTTCTTCGCACACGTATTCCCCTTAGCCTGATCTCGTACTTTCTGGTCACAATTTCCTCATCATCGAGATTCACTACCACACGAGCTGAGCGTCACCTGATGCAAGTACATACCAGTCCAAGTCTTCAGGAATCTTGAAGTGGGACTCTTGAACGTTACGGAGGTCATCAGCAAGGCCTTTCAGACCGCCGTGATCGTTCGGAGAGAACCCGGTATGGCAATCGTAAGTGATGGCATGATCATGATCATCAGTCATGATTAATGGTGATCACACAAATTATATTAACACCCACACCGTCGGTTTAAGGTTTGACAATGTTTTGTTTTGTGATGTAATATACATAGATAATTAATTAGGGTTACACATGATATATATATATATATATATATAATATATATAATAGTGGTAAACAAGTTGAGCTGCTCGTGAGTTACTCAAGCTCGGATCGATAAAAAAAATCAAAACGAGCCCAGCCGAACCCGAGCCTTAAGTAAAGTTTGTTTGTTGTTTAGTTATCGAGCCCGAGTTGTTGTATGGGAAGTTCATTGAGACGCGTCAAGCCTTAATGAGTCTTATGTATTTTTAAATTTTATCTTCTTAATACTTCTATGTGTTGATTTCACACTTTATAGATGAGCTCGAGTCGAGCTTCGGCTTGTTTAAGTTACTACACGAGCGTAGGCCGAGTTTAGGCTCGTTTATGGTTTTTTCAAAATATTAAAAAATAATTAAAAACACGTATCAAATAATAAACGAGCCTAGCTTAAGCTTGAAAAAAACAACTCATGATAGCGCATGCTTGGAAAAAAACAACTCACGAGCCAAGCTTGAGTTTTAGAAAAAGAGCTCGAGCTATCATAACTCAAAACAAGTCAAGCTCGAGCCTAGTCAGGCTCGAGATCGGCTCGTTTACACCCTTAATATGTTTAAGCCAATATTAAAGCAAAGTAGAAACTAAAAGTTTGAGGTAAAACTTAAAAGTTCTAACTACTTATCAAGTTTGATAGCCATAAATTAGCAATTTAAAGAATTAGTAAAGAGATTGATAAGTTATTTTAGTTCTTATAAAATGTTACAAACGGTTTTAAATGTTTGTGGTTGATTTTGGAATAAACGCACTATGTATATGACAAGAATACGAGCAAAAAATTAAGAACAATATGACCTTTTAAACAAGAGGATATATATGTCATGATTTGGGTGAACGTTAACAAATCTCCATCACATCACGTCCTTAACTTTTTACCCAAGAGTTATTCTTTACTATACTTCACGTCACGTCCTTCAGAATTCAAGGGTTTTAATAAAGCCCCTACAATATTCTTTACTATACTTCATTGTACATTTTGTACAAACATCCAACTAACAAGTTGGTAATCGCCACGTCATGTCCTCCGCTTTTTACCAAGAGTTATCGTTTACCATACTTCTTGTTAAACTATAAAGATTACCGTCGTACAAACGTCCCACTAACAAGTTGGTGATCACCGCGTCATGTCCTTAGCTTTTTATCAAGAGTTATTCTTTACCATACTTCTCGTTAAACTATAAAGATCACCTCTTACTGACTTAGATAATGTTGTTAACATATGTTGTAAATTACATAGCTTTCATAGTTGATTATAATCTTGGTTGAGTTTAAATATAGAAATCCAATTCATCATCATAAGTATAAGCACATCAAAATTAGCATATCCTTCATTGCTTTAAAAAAAAAAGATACATGCAACATAGTAAAAACACTAATAATTCAACATTCCTCATAGATCACTTGATCATTATATTTAAAAAGATACTAACCACTAGATGCTTATGTTTGTGAACCAGACAACTCGTCGCCATTCGACGAGGCCTCTTCCTTAAGCATATTTTCTAATTCACCATAATCAAGTTCTCCTTCTGGCTCTTCATCAACCACCCAAAACTCAGTCTTGTCTATGTTTTCATAATCAACCGGATCATACGGCCTCTTATCGTCCTTGAACCTAAACAATTCAAACGATAACATTTTCGTTAACATCATTCAAAAATAAGGAACACCGAACACATAAACGCTTTTTATAAATACTATACCGTACCTATTTTGTAGACGTAAATTGTAATGAACATATACCAAGTCAGTAAGTCTTTGATGCTCCAATCGGTTCCTCTTTTTGGCGTGGATTCTTTCAAAAACACTCCAGTTTCGTTCACATCCGGAAGAAGATGCGGTTTGACTTAAAATTCTTATCGCAAATCTTTGCAAATCAGGGAGATCTCCACCAAACATTTTCCACCACTCGTCTAATGAAAACAAGTTATACACATAATAACATTATTTAAAAAACTAAGATATAATTCAAAGTTAAACTAGTCTTACCGGGACGGGAAGCAAAAGCAAGTTGTCCATCGAGGCTACACATTCTTTCACGAAATTTGACAAGTTGACTTAAAAGCTTCATCGAATCTTCACTCGACTTGGTCTCAACCATATCAAGCACCCCTCCAAACGCAAGTTGCTTGTTGCAAGGGTTATCTTCATTATACCGAAACATTGGATTTAACCAATAAGCAGCTGCATGAAGCCCGGCGCTTAACGTCTTATCCCAACGAGCATCAATTATATCGGTATAAAGCTTATATGAGTTTATTTTGTCATGAAACAGCTCTACAATATCTTTCCTTGCCCTATGCATACCTTCATACACGTAACCTAATGCAGGTTTTTCATCCGACTCGCAGATACGCAATAGTCTCAAAATTGGTCCAATCACCTTTACTAATACAGAACAACTTTGCCAATATGTTTCATCCAAGATAATAAGTTTCACATCATTAGCTTTGGACAATGTCAAGATGTTATTATAATCATTAGAGGTGACCATGGCTTGCAAATGAGATTTGTTGTCGTACAAGCTTTTCAATGCAATGAAAGACGTACCAACACGAGTTGCACTTGCGTTCGGACGAATGATTTCTCTCCAACCGTGTCTATTTCTCAACCAATTCAAAGGCCATGTATTGTTATAGATAAAAACCGACACCCGTGACGCAAGCGTAAACAAATTAGTCACGTGAGGAAGCTCTTCGATATCCTTCATAATCAAGTTAATACAATGAGTTGCACACGGAGACCAACAGATCAACGGATACCTCTCGCATAGCAATTTTCCGGCATCCTTGTAATAGTCCGAATTATCAGTAACCAAGTGAACAACATTAGTAGAACCGACTATTTCAACGATTTCCCCAAACAAATTACACAAACTTTCGGAATTACTCTCGATATCCGATGCATCAATAGACTTGATAAACGATATCCTGTTTGGACAATAAACCAAGAAATTAATAATAGTTTGTTGCCTAGAATCTCTCCATTTTTCACACATAATAGTGCAGCCCGTGTCCGACCAACTTTCTCTAAAGGAATCAACTGTGAGTTTCACTGACTGTTTAGCGTCTTTCAATAAATGCATACGCATTGCATGATACGTCGGTCCGGTATAACCCTCACCCATGGAAGCTATTTTGCTCATTGCAATTGGGAGAAAAGGAGAATTAACCGCACTTGTAGGTATACACGCAGCATAAAGCCACATAGCAAGAGCTAAATCTGCATCATGCGATCTTTCGTTACTAGTAGGAGTATTATCTATACCAATGTCAGAGATAGAAGAAGCTTTTATCTTTTTACGAGTTACTTGTGGAGAAACCGTCTGCAGTTCCACTTTTACATCTTCATTTTTATTACATTTCTCTTTTGCATTTTGTGAACATTCGGCTAACGCATTTTGCATAAGAGACCTTACATCTTTAGGAACCTTTGAACATGGTGAACCGTTACCTGTTACTCCAGCAAGGTGCTGCTTCACTCTAAAAATGCCACCTCCACGAAAGACTTTGTTGCAAAAGGTACAAACGAATATTCTTTTTCCGGCTTCGTCTTTACTTTCATTAACATATTTCCAAGTTTTATCCTTTTTCAAACGTTTTTTTGCGGGAGACTGTGAATGTCCCCCTGATGATGGTACTAATTCATTCATGCCCATGCTCTATAAAAATATAAAATATGAAAAACAATTAAAGAATAAACAAAATACAAGTAAAACAACAAATCAACAATAAACATTCAAACAAAATACAATAACTTACAGCAGCATTATACATACACAAAGCAACAATTTACAGTAGCAATGTAACGAATACGCAGAGTGTGCAGGTCCCGGTTCAATCATGAAAACCATGGTTCAGAGTCATGTAAGATATTTAACACAAGCGTGTAACTAATGCATATCTTGTTAAAACCTCGAGTACAACCATGAAACATGACTCAACAAAAAGCCCTAAGATTTGCGTCAATATAATCATAAATGATAAAACAAATCTAGTTTGCATATAAGCATCTAATGATGCTACAGAATCCTTCATACCCATGCTCTATAAAATAAAAAAGTTATAAAACAATTGACGAATAAACAATAATAAACAAAATGCAGGTCATACAGCAGATCAACAATAACAAACATTCAATGAATATACAGCAACAATTTACAACTACAGATTCATAGCAAAAATATCACAAATTACAAACTGTATAAAGCAGAAATTGTACGAGTTAACTCACAAAAAGCCAAAAAAAAAGGTTTAATCAAACCTGGTCTAACCATTGAACCGGGTGACCGGTTAAACCGAAATTTGACATTACCCGGCCCAAAACAGAGTGATCCATGCCTCCATGGGTACCCAACACATCATAGAGCGTGCAGGTACCAGTTCGATTACGAAAACCATGGTTCACAATCATGTAAGCTATTTAATACAAGCGTCTAAATTGTAAGAAATACATATCTTGTTATAAAACCTCGAGCACAGTCGTGAATATAGGTAGGCAAATAAACCAGTTAACCAAACCAACCCAAAAATCGAACAGAAACCGACCTGGTTTAAAATCGATTATGTAGAACCGGTTTAGAACCGTAGGTTCGGAACCGGTTTGTAATTTTCTCCACCAAAACCGGTCCCAAACCGAAACCGGAAAAAACCGATCGTAACCTGATCAAGAACCGGTTTCAACCCGAACTGAACCGGTTTGACTTTTGTTGACCAAACCGAACCAGTTTCAACCCAAACCGGCTTGTGCACCTCTAACCCGTGAAACAGGACTCAACGAAAAAACCCTAAACTTTGCATCATTGTCATAACTAATGTCATTACTCATTACCTAATGCATAGTTAGGGTTTAAAGCACTGCACTATTAATTAATTAATTAATTCCCAACAGAGGTTACAGTAAACCCTAACTAATTATAAGATCAATCAATCAACACTTTTAAATTATGGTCTGCATTGTATCAATATTCAATAACAACTAATTGAATGAATGACAGAGCTAGGGTTTCAGGGTCAAAAAAATGAAAGAATGATATTATTATAGAACAAAATTGAAGCTGGTATAATACAACAAACGAATTGGGTATTCATCAAGAATTAAAGATTGTTGATTTATTACCTTTGATTTCTGGAACATGAAGCATGCAGATTACACACAGTGCGGCTCTCTTTGAGCTTCTCTTTTTTGTTTCTAGAAATACGTTAAAAACCTTATTATTAAGAAGACAATTGTAATGGGTCGGGTTTGGGATTGATTTAGGTAATAACTTATTAATTTTCTGTCGGTGTCGGGTATCAGATGTAACTGTTAACTTGTTAGTTTGTTAAAAATATTTGTTATGTATACTCGACCCAAAATTTGTCGGGTATGTTTTTTTATATTTAGAACGATGACTTTTTTGTGTGTGTGTTTAGGTCACCGCACTATTCAATTTAAAATACATCATTGCCTCCATTATGGCCAGACTATGTTATCTTAACTGGGCGTCGTTGTGCCGCCACAAGAGAACTCTCCGACGTAAAACACGATGGGAGAAAAACCCTGGTGGGCTCGGGATCCGAATAACAACCTCACAAGGCTTGGTTCAAATACTTGTCGGGTATGTAGTGGGTAAATTTAAAAACAAGTATTAAAATAAAAAAAGGAAATTATATCGAGTGTATATATATAAATTAAATATGGTATATACGCTTGACATAAATAAAAAAGAAAGAAAACCATGACAAGCATGTAATAAAGTAAAACCGTGAAGGCCCGATGACGAAGACACCCCCTCCTATGAAAATTGTTAAGCATATAATCAACCTACATTTTATGTTTAGAAAAGTAAGAGAGATAACTTTTTATATCAAGTCACGTCTTTTGTATGTGACGAGAATCAAAAGTTTCCCAAGATTGGCAAAAACACTATTTTTTTTTTCTTTTTTGTTTGTATCTAAAATAGACAAATTTCCTTATCTCACAATTCAGGCACAAATTGTCTTTAATGTGTCTAGGAGTCAATGCAAAGACATAGAAACAAAATAAATATAAAATAAAAGGAAAGAAAACCGAAGAACTAAAACTCCCATAATACATATGCAAGTGCCTCTTGATCACGCGTCCAAAGCATCGATTGAATTTACAATGCGAGCTATAACTAATATGTAATGAACCTCACCCGCTCGCAAATAACAATGTACACAAACACATAAAAAATGAACATGTTACGTATGTGTATTCACAATTCGGTTCTAACGGTTTATAAGTTAAATTGTGAGCTGTTAGTTCGATTTTTTGTCATTGAAAATTGAAACTGAACTGTTGAAAATTTAAACTGAATCGTTACTACTGGTTTGGTTCAGGAATTGAGCTTCAATAATAAGTTTACTGTTCAGTCCGTTTTATATGACGGATTTCGATATAAACCGCAAACCAAACCGTTTGCTATGGTTTTATTCATAAATCGGCTAACCAAAAGCGGTAATTGGTTTAATGTTTTCAATGTTTCAAACGAACATTGAACAACCATAATTATTACACATGATTACTAAAATTTTTGTTTGTTGCCGCATCGCGACAGCAGCAGGAGTAATAATAATAATAATAATTTTATTTATTCATACGTATATAAAAACAAAAGCATACATTCGTGTCTCTCATAGCAGTGGAGTTTGACAAAAATGAAGGATCGAGTAGGTGGCGGGAAACAGCAGCAGCCGTCGGTGAACGAACGGTACTCACAGTGGAAGTCACTCGTACCGGTTCTCTACGACTGGCTCGCTAATCACAATCTCGTCTGGCCATCTCTTTCCTGCCGGTTAGTACCGTACCGTACAGTCTAGGGTTTTGTTTTTTTGTTTTACAATTTCAGTTGCTGTTTAAATTAAGCTGCCGTTTGTTGCTTGGATTCATTAACTGTAGCTGCATTTTGTTAGATGTGTATGATAATATTGTTGAAACTTATTTTGGTTAGGGTTTAGGGTTTAGGCTGGTGTGCATGGTTTGGTTTGGTTATTAGCTGAAACTGAAATTAAAGTTATCAGTTGGTCTATTTTGTTAACCAATTGGTTTTTGGTTAATTGGTTAGGTTTATTTGGTTAGTTTGTCGGTTTTCGCTTTGGTTTGGTTAGTTTTGCTTACAGCTACATGAAATGGAGGTACTGTATATATACGTGAAATGTAGGTATACATATATGAAATAAGGGTATAAATACTTGAAATGGTGGTATGAATACGTAAAATTATGGTGGTTTAAATACTTGAAATGGAGGTATAAATAGTTAAACACATGAGGTAGAGTTATAAATACATGAAATAGAGGTATATATACATGAAATGGAGGTATAAAACTATACATACATGGAGTGGATGTATAAATACATGAAATAGATAGATATATATGAAATAAATGAAATAGACAAATAAAAGCTAGAAATATATGAATGGTTCGTTTCGGTTAATTTCGGTCAAAAGATCACTGATTTTCGGTTAACTTGTTTTTCAGTTAATCGGTTTTTGGTTAGTTTGGTTTTCAGATAATTTCTGTTCGGTTTCGTCGGTTTTCGGTTAATGGTTTGGTTATTGTTCACCCCCTGCCCCTGGTAGAGTAACTAAAACTTTGATTATTTTTTGTTCATATGACAGAGGGCAGGTGATTATTAACTCCTAATATTGTTTTAGGTCATAAATTTTTCCCTTGAGGTGAAATGTGGATAAAGTGTGTACTGATTTTGAAATTTTATAAGTTTTAATTTTAGTTGGGTTAATTGCATGCTACTCACATTGGCTATTGTTTTGTTAATAGATGGGGGCCATTGATAGAGCAAGCTACTTACAAGAATCGTCAACGACTCTACCTTTCAGAACAGGTGTGTTAAAATGGGAAGTTTTAATAACCAGATATAAGCTGTTTTTTTTAGCCCTGCTTGCGGTGCGCACATATGATGTATATATGTGTGAACCCTCGGGTGGGCAAAAGTGAAATTGCACTAATTTTGACGTTATTTTACTAATCTCGTGAAAATAACGTTAAAAGTGACGGACGGTAATCAGGCATCATGTAGTGGCGTTGATAGCTGAAAGATAAGGGTACATGCACCGATCAGCCGGTGTCCCGATGATTGAGTGCTATGTGCCTTATGTCCAAGGCTTGATGCAAAACTACTATCGAGCCGGGGGTCTCACCGGAAGCAGCCTCTCTATCCCTATGGGGTAGAGGTAAGGCTGCCTACATCTTACCCTCCTCAGACCCTACCATAGCTTTGCTATTGGTGGGATATACTGAGTACGATGATTATGATGATGATATAAGCTGTTTTTTATTTATTTTCTTTTTTAATCACCCTTGAGTTTTTTTACAGACTGATGGAAGTGTTCCGAACACACTCGTGATTGCAAATTGTGAAATTGTTAAACCAAGAGTTGCAGCTGCTGAACACATAGCACAGGTGAGGTTACCATGATCTGAACTTGTAATGCCGTTTGTTTGTTATTTCTCGCACGAGCATGAAATTTTGATTTCCAATTTATGTGAATTTATTTGTTTACTGAACTGTTGTTGACTTGTTGTAGTTCAATGAAGAAGCACGGTCTCCCTTTGTTAAGAAGTTTAAAACCATTATTCATCCTGGAGAGGTAAAAATCCTTGCAATCTGATTATTGTAAAAGATAATACATAATATGACCGAAAGGACATTATTGTGAAATTTGGATATACGTTTTTTTGAAAAGGGAGTAAAAGTCCTTGAAATTTGGTTCTTTATTTCAGTTATTTGATAATCGTTTTTATTGCGTTTATCCAAGCATTAAAACTATTTTCTCAGATGCGCTTTTTTCTCTATTATATTTGTCATCTTTGCATGAAAAATATATTTATATTTGATATTTGATGTTGACTCTATTTTTGTGAAGGTGAATCGCATCAGGGAGCTTCCTCAGAACAGCAAAATAGTAGCCACACACACAGACAGTCCTGATGTATGCATCGAGTCCCTCTTGTTGTCCATATACAGTTACATTTTATGTATAATTAAACCAACATAATTTATAATTTGTTTTTTTCCCCTTCAAACCAGGTTCTTATCTGGGATGTTGAAGCTCAACCCAATCGCCATGCTGTCTTGGGAGCTACAGAGTCTCATCCTGATCTGGTGAGTCGAAGTGTAACCCGATTGACTCACATACTCATGGAACGGGCCAAAGGTTCTCAACTCTAAAGGCAAAATGTTCATCTTTTTATATTCTCTACCTTGCAGATCTTGACTGGTCATCAAGAAAATGCTGAGTTTGCTCTTGCTATGTGCCAAACTGAACCTTTTGTACTATCTGGAGGTGATGTACTACAACAAGATTTTATGTTTTGTTTTGCAAAACCATTTAGTTATAATAATAAGTTTGGTTAATAGTTAATTTAATTTGTTTTGGTTGTGACAGGCAAGGATAAATCAGTTGTGTTGTGGAGTATTCATGATCATATCTCGACTTTGGCAACAGATTCTGATGCCCGTGGTAAAAGCCCAAAGGCTACTGATGATAAACCACCTACTGAGAGCCCTAAAATTCAAGCAAGAGGTGTTTTCCAAGGGCATGACGATACTGTTGAAGATGTACAATTTTGCCCAACTAGGTATGTCACAGTTTTTTTTCTAACGTGAACATGATTTCTTTTATCCATATCAGTAGCAATCTCGGCCCGTTTACTTGTGTATGGGTCGATGCCGGTTGAGCTTTATCTCTGCTAGGCCAACCTGGTAGATAAAAAGAATTAAATTAAAATGAAGTTGGTTTTATGGTTACAACCTGCTAACAGAAATTTTATTTATTTTTTATCTATGTTATGAAGCGCACAAGAGTTCTGTAGTGTTGGTGATGATTCTTGTCTTATTCTATGGGATGCAAGAACCGGGTCTTCTCCAGTTGTCAAGGTAATTATCACACTTGTTATATAGGATTTCAACTAGTTTGTTTCTTTGTCTGTTATGGTAATCTTGTGTCGTATTTTTTTGGAACATGGGTTATATAATACATACAGATTTATTTGCATGTATACACAAGTAACACAACAAAAGCTAGTGATTTATGCTTTTCTCATATTCTAAAGTACCATGTATGAACTAAATGTATCCCATGTATAAACTTAAGTTTAGTTTATATGATTATTTGCAGGTTGAGAAAGCTCATAACGCTGATCTCCATTGTGTTGACTGGAACCCAATTGATGACAACTTAATCTTAACGGGGTAAAACACATATATGTTATATTATGCTGATTTAGTTACTACGTAAGATCATATATTGACATTCACTAAAATATTTGAATATATTTCTTTTCAGGTCGGCTGATAACACTGTTCGTCTGTTTGATCGTCGAAATCTCACTTCTAATGGGGTTGGATCACCCGTCCACGTATTTGCTAATCACAATGCTGCGGTTCTTTGCGTACAGGTATTAACATTTTGGAACTTTTTTTTTTCCTTTATGTTTTTTACATCGTTTTCACTATACTACATTATTCATGGTTATTCATTGAGTTAAATAAATATATTTCAGTGGTCTCCCGACAAATCGTCTATCTTTGGAAGTTCAGCTGAGGATGGTGTCTTGAACATTTGGGATCACAATAAGGTGGGAAGCTGTATATAACTCTTCATGGTTTGATTAAGTTTTATTTAAGGTCCTTCAGCATATGAAGGATAAAAGGAGCATTTATATGTAAACATGTTCTTTTAAATACAGATTGGTGAACGCTCTGGCCCAGCCTCCAAATTTGCACCGGGCTTACTGTTCCGTCACTCTGGCCACAGGTACAAAGTTTTGTTTTTCTTAGCACTCGATAGAGATTGCAAAATGGGTCGGTCAGGTAACTGATCAAACATGTAAATATTAAGTTCAGATCAAAACCATTAGGACCAGGTTGAAGTATTACATATGATAATAAAATCTATGCTTAATAGTGTCTTTGACCGTTTAATTTCAATATATTACTTTCAATTGCATTTATAAGAATCAAGTCAATGGTGTGTATCCTACGATCGCAGGGATAAGGTGGTTGATTTTCACTGGAACTCACATGATCCATGGACAATTGTCAGTGTGTCTGATGATGGTGAAAGTACTGGTGGCGGTGGTACACTACAGGTAGGGTCTTGCTATAATAACAATGACTGATTTTGTATGATAATCGTGCTCTTAATTATTTGATGACTGTATTTGTAGATATGGAGGATGATTGATTTGATTTATAGACCACAAGAGGAGGTTATCGACGAGCTGGAGAAGTTCAAGTCACACATCCTCACTTTTTCAACTCCGTAGGGTGGGAGTTTAGATTCTGTAAGCGTGATATGGTGTTTCTGTACTTTGAAGTTTCGCTGTAGTGTTGAGATTTGAAACTTGTACTTTTGTGTGTTAGACTCATGTGGTAGGAAAGACGGATTCACTTGTTAACGTAAGGGCAGTATCGGAACTAGAAATTTAATGCAGTTTGGTGCTCGGGCATGAGTGAGTGGGTCGTGAATTCAGTATTAGATCATCTGCAACGTGAGGGCTTACGGGCCTGCCATCTCAGCATTGCACCATAGACCCTTGTCTCTTGTTTCACGACGACCGTCCTTGTCTATTTCCTTTCACTCGAACATGCTTTCATTTTAAGCTCACACGTCCCGAGTTTGCGTTTACAACAAATATTGCTGTGGAGTTTTTTTCATCCAAACATGAGCGGACTAGACTGTATTTTATGGGCGTTCAGAGTTAATCATGTGTCGCCACGTATTCTAATACGAGAGTTCCCGACTATGTGTTTTATAAACAAGGTCTTCTGGATAGTGTTTCCGCAACTTCTAACACAAGTGGGCTAATCGATTGTACATGATTGTAACCACGGGCTTCGGCCCCTCAACCTTAGCTTCACTATTTACAGTTTAGTCTCTCAACTTTCAGAATGAAAAATTTTTCACAAAACATTTACCATAATGTATTTACCTACTCCATCGCGACACACGAATAAAGATATTTGTTAGAATTAAAATGCAATGAACAAGTATAAGTAAAATAATTGATAGATAAAAAAAAACGAGCCAAGCTCGAGCATTAAATATATAACTCGAAATGAGTCAAGCTCGAGCCTATAAAACTTAGGCTGATAGGTTGGAACCCATTATGCTGATGGAAATGTTGATGTGGCAGGCGGTGTCGGCGGTGAACACTGCCCCCCTCAATTTGATATTGCCGGTGGTGAAGTTTTGGAACTAAAATTACCGTGTAAAATGCCGCTGAGATTTGAACAACTCCAAAAAAAATATTTTTTTATTCCATATCACCGCTGAAAGTGGAGCATTTGACCACTTCAAAAAAGAAATGTTTTATTATTTATACAACAACGGTTAGTGTTTTTTCTTTTTATTTTTTAATAAAATATAATTAAATAACTTACTAAACCATATACAAATCTTTTTCAACTAAGATGAATTTACAAATCTTTTTTTTAATAAAAAATTTACAAATCTTTTTCAACTAAGATGAATTTTTCATCCGATTGGCAAGTCGAGTTCGGTAGTTCCGCTTTATATTAAATTAATTTAGGTTTTATTAAATTATTGTTATACAAATATTATTATTTTATTTAAAAAGGGAGAGAGTGATGAATTGGTGACCATTTTCATTATATTTTGAAAGATAGTGAAGTGAAATGTAGTATGATGTGCCGCTAACGTGACACTATAAAGTGAGAAACATAATGGCATCCACGCCTAATAGTCTTATGTGAACTTGTTTACATCTATAATATTTGAAATCAGTTGCATTATAAATTGGTTAATTGCTTGGTTGGTCCCTATGTTTTTGGGTTCTTGCATTCTTGATTCCCATAGTTCCCTATGGGTCAGTTTTCAGAACAATAACACTCATTGTCATGGATGATAGTTAACTTTATTCGTTAAGTGAGTGTGAAATGTCCATTTTACTATTGATAAAAGACAAAAACAATTAAAAAAGGATAAAAAAACATATTATAAAAATATTAAATAATTAAATACCCACTACACCACCCACCTTCAACTTCAACTTCCACACTTACCCACCACTGGATTTCAGCCACCACCGTCGCCACCACTATGGCTTCATCTCACTCTCTGTCCTCCTTCAACCTCTCCTCCACCTCCATGATACTCACCGCCGACCAGTGGTCGTTTGGTGTGTTATGGTCTGGGACTATCGAAAACCGGTAGTACGATGATGGTGGTTGATGGTTGAAGATGAAGAAGTAAGATTGAAAATATTTATAAATAGGAAATACTAATGAGGTGTAATGGTTTATAGGAGAGAAATTTTTTTTTGGGTTTCTAGGTGTTCCGCTGTTTCAAATGACCATGGTAGCATAACCTGTCAGAAGTTGTCTGGTGACATGGACATTAATTTGGTGTCCCGCCATTTCAAATGGCGGAAGCCAAATAAAAACCACATGTTCCGCCATTTCAAATGGCGGAACACAATTTTCACCCCTTCTAGGCTACCCCTATTTATTTTTATCACTTCCGCCATTTGAAATGGCGTGAGTGAATAGTGTAAATCCTGACACATCTGACGAGGGGTGTTGACCAACACTATTCACTTCCGTCATTTGAAATGGCGGATGTGAACACTACCGACAATTATGATACATGACATAACTTTTTGCCACCTTTTTGACCACATATTCACTTCCGCCATTTGAAATGGCGGAAGCGAACAGTGTTATTATGACACCTTTTTATCTGCATGTTTTTTGACCACACATTTTACTTACCCTCATTATTCACTCTTGCCATTTCAATTGGCATAAGTGAACAATAGAATATAATAAAAAATATCATAGGTTTAAAAAAGTATATTTTAAATAGCTAATTTATTTTTTTCATTTTCTCAACATATATAATATTTTTTTGAAAATGACAAATAGGCGTTTTATTGTTAACGGGTTTTATCTCATCGCACTCTCGTGTCTTCGGGCGAGTCTTTACGGTCAAACCATACCTATAATTTGTTTAGTAACCATACCTATAATTGAAATACTCTATAATAAAAATACCATATAATATAGAATTTTTATGACACTTTTGACAAGACTGTCCTGGTTTTTTACGACACTATTCACTCATGCTATTTAAAAATTATGTATTATATGGTATTATTATTATAAAGTATTTCAATTATAGGTATGGTTACTAAACAAATTATAGGTATGGTTCGACCGTAAAGACTCGCCCGAAGACACGAGAGTGCGATGAGATAAAACCCGTTAACAATAAAACGCCTATCTGTCATTTTCAAAAAAATATTATATATGTAGAGAAAAAGAAAAAAACAAATTAGCTATTTAAAATGTACTTTTTTTAAACCCGTGATATTTTTTATTATATTCTACTGTTCACTTATGCCATTTGAAATGACAAGAGTGAATAGTGAGGGTAAGTAAAATGTGTGGTCAAAAAACATGCAGACAAAAAGGTGTCATAATAACACTGTTCACTTCCGCCATTTGAAATGACGGAAGTGAATATGTGGTCAAAAAGGTGGCAGAAAGTTATGTCATGTGTCATAATTGTTGGTACTGTTCACATCCGTCATTTCAAATGGCGGAAGTGATAAAAATAAATAGGGGTAGCCTAGAAGGGGTGAAAATTGTGTTCCGGCCATTTGAAATGGCGGAACATGTGGTTTTTATTTGGCTTCCGCCATTTGAAATGGCGGAACACCAAATTAACGTCCATGTCACCAGACAACTTCTGACATGTTATGCTACCATGGTCGGTTCCGTCATTTGAAATGGCAGAACACCTAGAAACTCAAAAAAAATTTCTCTCTCCTGTAAACCATTACACCCTATTAGTATTTCTTATTTATAAAAATTTTTCAAGTAAGATTGTGTGGGGCTCACATGGATTTAATATTTATTACTGTTATTTAACTTTACTTTTTTTATCTTTAAGGGTAAATAAGTAGTTTAATATGTACTAGCTGAAGTTTTAACGACGTTAGCTACTAAGAAGTTATGAAAAAAATTAAATATTAATTAGGACCACCAACCGTGTAACTATTATAAAACTATGAGGAGCACACTTAAAAATATGCAAACCACAACACTAAACAAACAATTAACTCAAGAAAAAAGAAGACTTTATAACATTTTTCAAGAAAGTTATCCCAAAAGTCACACTCTCTTGTTTCCCAGGTAAAATGCATTATGCATCGATTTATCTTTCTTTTATTTTAGTTATTTTGCTGGAATATCATTACTATAATGTTGATATCTTCACCACCATGTTTTAGAAGATGATTCCAGTATCCACTTTTGCATGTTTGTATTTAGTTGCATTAATAAAGAATCTATATCTGTATAGTATACACAAACATGCTTGTATATAGGTTTGTATTTATGTATACAATTTTATCTATTTTTGTGTTCTAAGGGGGGTGTTTGGGATTCCTTATGAAACCTTCTTATAACTTTTCAATAAGTCAATAAGTTACAAAAATGTAACTTTTATTAACTTTTCCCTCTCACTTAAAAAACAATCCCAAACACCCCCTAAAGCGTTCTCAACCCGTTCTCTAAAAATATGTGAGTGAGATTTGCAAATTATATGATTTGGCCAGTGGTTGTGAGTAGAAATTAAAGAGAGAAAATTTTATATGGGAAAGTTAAATTCGGGTTTCACTGTTCATACCGTATAATTTTTTAATATTTTCCGAAAGTGGTTGTGAGTGGAAAAATAGAGAATAATTAAACTGAAAATGCAGTGATTTTTAGTATAGTTATATGATATATATATGAATAATGTGATTCATTGCAACATTAAAACAACAACATTTGCTAAGTTTTTTTTCTTTTTTAGAAAGTTTGACTGGTGGTGAAATTTTGCGAAAAAAATGAATGAGGAAAACAAGAAGCTGGCTGGAGATCAAAGTGTTCATATCATCAGTGTGACTGTGAAAGGAAAGGATAAAAATGAAGTGTTGTTTAGAATAAGACGAAGCACACAGTTTAAAAGGCTGATGAATGCATATTGTAATAGGCAGTCATTTGACCTTAACTCCGTTAAGTTTTTGTTCAATGGACGTCATATTCGAGCCGAGCAGACCCCATATGAGTTGGATATGGAGGATGGCGATGCGATTGATACTGTATTAATAGATGTTTCTCATGACTTGCATAGTGTGGCTGATTTTAATATGTTTTCACATGACATGATAAACGGTTCAGGCGGAAATGGTATTTTTCTAGATAATTAGTTTATGCATAAGTGGAACTTAATTAAGCTTCATCATGTATTCATGTCTTGTACTCTTATCAGTTCCAAGTATATATAACTTAATTTATGCAATCAATGATCATGTGAATGCATGTTTTTAAATTACAACCAGTTTGAAGTTGATGTGTTGATCTCTTGTTTCAGACAAACAAGTCGAATGCTGTTCCACTCACCTCATAGATGGTGATGGTACTTTCAATGCGACCGGACTCGATACTTTTATGAAAGACGTCAAACTTGGAGAATGTGGAATTTCTTATGCGGTCGTTGCGATCATAGGTCCACAGAGCAGTGGTATGTGCTGTTTATATCGAATCTATCTTTTAAAACTTACATATAAATTTGTGACGTTAACGCGCTTCTTATAGGGAAGAGCACGCTTCTAAATCATTTTTTCATACCAACTTCAAGGAGATGGATGCTTACAAGGGAAGGCATGTTTTGATTTTTTTTTCTTTTGTTATTATGTTTTCGTAGAATGATTATTTATCATTCAACATTTTTTATTATTAGGTCCAAGACGACCAAAGGTATTTGGATAGCAAGATGTCCCGGTATCGAACCTTGCACTATTGTAATGGATCTGGAGGGTACCGATGGAAGAGATAAAGGGGAGGTTAGAAATAAAATTTACATTTTATTTCTACTGTTATCTCATTATTGGCTATTATTTGATAACATTTTATAACTCGTACAGGATGAAACAACATTTGAAAAACAAAGTGCACTTTTCGCACTTGCGCTTTCTGATATAGTGCTTATAAATATGTAAGTTTGCTAGTTGCTGATTTGACTTATTTTAGATTTAGTTTCTAAATAAGTTTGTGTTACATATATAGGTGGTGTCATGATATTGGGCTTGAGCAGGCTGCAATTAAACCTCTTTTGAAAACTGTTTTCCAGGTACATCATCTTTATATGTATTTAGTATATATTCATGGATCTTTTGTTTATGTTATGATATTTTTTTCAGGTTATGTTGCGATTAATTTTTCCACGTAAAACAAGTTTAGTGTTTGTTATACGTGATAAAACACGGGTAAGGTTTGTCTCTTGTGTAAGCATAACATATTTTGATGTAAATTTGATTAAAGTATCTTTCGATTTCTATAGATACCTCTTGAGTATTTAGAACCTCTCTTGAGAGAAGATATCGAGAAGGTAATTTCTTTTTTACTCTTGCCTTATTATATATAAGTTATTTTTATTTTGATGTTGCCACCTTCAAAAGTGACAAAAAATTCTTTATGCTAATGTGATATTCATTGTAGATATGGGATTCCATTCCCAAACCGAAAGCTCACAAACACACTCTACCGTGCGAATTTTTCAATGTAAGAACCTATAGATATTATATTAATTTTATCGCATTTTAATTGTTTTTTGAGATAGAATAGCATGCATATGTACTATATAATATCTTCTCATTGATTATGTGGCCAGGTCCAAGTTGTTGCATTGTCGAGTTATGAAGATAAGGAAGAACAATTTAAAGAGCAGGTATGGTAGCGATATAGACATATATCACCTAACTATTTAGAAGGTATCATTAAGGCCACCCAAATATTTATAACAACGTTTGAGGCCACACAAGTTTAAAGATTTTTGTTATGTTTAGACTTGTAAGAAGACAAAAATGCCCCTGAATATATGTTTTGAAAATTCATATAGAGAGTTGCATAAACAAAACTTGGGTTGCCTGGTGACTTATATACACATGATTTTTATTCTTTTTAAATTATTTAAATTATACTGTTTTTAGGTTGCTAGTTTGAGGCAGAAGTTCTTCCAATCTATAACACCTGGCGGTCTAGCTGGCAATAGGCAAGGAGTTGTTCCGGCATCAGGTTTTTCTTTCAGTGCACAACACATCTGGAAAATTATTAATGAAAATAAAGATCTTGACTTGGCAGCTCATAATGTAATGGTTATGGACCCGTCTAGTAAAATCGGACATGTCGTATAGATTTTGATTTTTTTAGTTTGTAGGTTATCGTGGCAGCTGTTCAATGTGAAGAAATTGCTAATGAGAAATATTCTTCCTTCGCTGCAAACAAGGTTCATATTAATCTAAACATTTTAGATTAATATATATAAGTATACATTTGAATACTTTTTATTATTTGAACTACATCAGCTGCATCCAGCCGCAAGAGGGGTCGGGAGGTAGAGTCTACAAGAGAGGTTGTGAGGCAGCTGCCTCAGATTAGATACAGAAAGAACGCGCCCAGGCCCAAGGTTGAGGTCGAGATTGACTTAGACGAGCAGCCGAAGCTCAGGGACCACCCGTTGCTTCAGTTTGAGCCGGGCACTGAGGAGCATACACGTCTTATGAGGATGATAGATTTGCAGCACCATCAGCCACGCATGATCGATTGGGAGCTGATGGAGGATTTAGGACAAAGAGTTCGCTTAGAGGAGATGGTTACGGAGCGATGGAGGAGAGTATTAGACGCGCCCGGGCGCCAGTACCAGGAGCTGACGTTGGAGTTCTTTTCGTCGTTCAGGCATACATCTGACCAATTTGATAATGATCACGCTATCGTTTTCAGCTTGGGACGTCGGCTACATCATATGACGATCCCCGACTTTGCTGTTCATTTGGGTTTGTACACGGCTGAGGAAACGAGGCAGCCGATATTCACTAAAAGTTTGAAAGGGGTTTTCAATGAGGAGAGGCCGGATGGCGTGACACTAGCGCAGTTAAAGGAGTTTTGGATTACAATTGCAGACGGCGTAGACCGCACGTCCTCTCCAGAATTGCATATTTGTGATCCCGTGATCCGTTTTCTTCATCGGATCATCGCATGCACGGTCGTTGGACGTTATATGAGTCCCGAGAAGGTTAGCCAGCTAGACCTTTTCATTCTTTATTGTTTAGTTCAGAAGAAGCCAGCAAATCTGGCCACGATCATGATTTCGTCCTTCGCTAGACATAGATGTCGTGGAAAGGGGTCTCGCATTGCGATGGGGACGTTCATTGGCACGTTGGCGCAGAGTTTGGGGGTATTTAGCAATTATCCGAGGGATAAGTTGACAGAAGGTGAGAGGACCGCACGGTTTAAGTTTGAGGATATGCAGCAGATGGGCCTTTGCCCATACGGTGGCCAACGGAGGTTTGTTGATGTTCAGCCTGTGGACGCGGCTGAGGTACCACGTCAGTTACGATCGAGGGAACATGCAAGGCCCGAGACTGCTCTACCTGTCACATTAGAGCAGTTACATGCCGAGCTGGTTAGCCAACGAGAGTTACTAGAGAGGCAAGGGATGATGCTACAAAATATCATTGATTTATTCGGTATCTCAACACCATATTCTCAACAGCCAGAGCCATAACATTAACAGCAGCCTATATATGAAGATTAGGAGTTCATTTGCATGCCTGCAGTAATTTTTCTAGTTACATTATTTCTTGTACTTTACTTTTTTTTTCCTTTTTTTGTTCTCAGTTTGATTTGGTATGTACTTAATATTTATAATTATGTTCGTTTTTGATGTGTTTGTGTACATTGTTTATTTGCGAGCGGATGAGGTTCGTTACATATTAGTTATAGCTCGCGTTGTAAATTCAGTCGATGCTATGAACGCGTTTCAAGAGGCACTTGCATATGTATGATATATGCATTATGGGAGTTTTAGTTCTCTGTTTTTTTTTCTTTTTATTTTATGGTTATTTTGTTTCTATTTCTTCGCATAGACACGTTAAAGACAATGTGTCTCAAGTGTGAGACGTGGAAATTAGTGTCGTTTAGGGCTACCGAGTATAGTTGGAGATATGTTAAAACATGATTGAATTTTAACTTTGTTCATCCATTATACCATTAACTTGGGGGTTCATTCATTATACTGTAAACTTGAGCCCGCAGTGTCTGATAACTAGTTTTTAATAATAATTGTTGTACGTTTTAAATGATATATAAAATGCTTCACGAAAAAAATAATAAAAATGTCATAAATATAACATTTATGTTAACTAATATTTTTTATTTGATAACATTAGCTTTAAACATTCATGAAAATAACATTTATTTGTTTTAGATTTTATAATAAGTAATTAAAGTAACACTTCATTAATAAAATAACATTAAAAAAAGTCATAAAAATTAATAGTAAAAAAATGTCTTGGGTTAATTACCGCGAAAGTCGGGCTACGGCGTCGGTGTCCGTACTCAAAATCATATTCAATTATATAATTTTCCACATAAAATCAAATCCAAAAGCAGAGTTGAAGTAATAAAATAAACCAATACAAATAATAATAGAACGTCTCATGCCAATAAATTGGTAACGGAGTGGTACGACAAGACATTTGTTTAATGTGTTTCAGGTTTGATTTTTATTTTGTTTCAACAGTTTGAGAGTGATGATGGAAGACTAAACGAGTAAGTGATGTACTGACGTTCACTAGTTGGATCATTGAACTGAACGAGTTTTATATTTATCGCACTGTCGACCTGTCGTGCCTTAAGGTTAGTGTTCATGGACGTTGGCTTTAGGTGAGGCTTTTCTTCATATCAGAAGGCGGGGGTGTATCCAAGAGGTGCATAAAATACATGGTTCGGACCCTACCCGGATCCTACCAGTACCCGACCCGTGGGTACGTCTTGGTATAAGATTTCTCCCCGTAGCTGTACATGGAACCGGAACCGACCCGGACCCACCGGAACCGGAATACCCGGTCAAAACCCGACCCGACCTTACCCGAAACCCGAAAAAAACTTGGTCAAATACCCGACTGTACCTAGAACCGGTTTTTCCCGAGCCGGTTTTCACTACCACGGTTCCGGTTCCTGAAAATACCTGGTTGGTACACATATAATGTATTTCAATATGATGAATATAACTAGTAGCTCGTTTAAATAATTCGGTAGTCCCGTCCAAGAAAATAATAATAATAATAATAATAATAATAATAATAATAAAACGCCTCATGTAACCACCATTTCTATTTCTTCTTCTGGCTTCTTCCATCCATCATCTTCACATCGAGATCTCATCATATTCATATTCATATTCACTCCGATCGATCAATCGATCGAAGATGGAGTCGAGAATGACTCGATTCATCTTCATATTAATCTCAGTCTTCTTCTTCGTCTCATTATCCGAATCATTCTACCTTCCAGGTGTTGCTCCGCGTGATTTCCAAAGAGTAAGTGTTTTCAATTCGATCTGTTTTACTGCATTATGTTTTAATTTAATTTAGTTTTAATCACTAAGGACAACGCGAATTTAGGTTTCTCGTTACTTACAGCTAGATCTACGGTTTTTTTCATTAGTTTAGGGTTGTTAGTAGTAAGTAGTAACTATAGGCTATGATGATTTTGTGTTATGTCACTTATGTGTTTGGATCTAGTGTTTTGGTTTCGTATTGACTATTGAGCTTGACTTAGGCCTGTAAACGAACCGAACTGAACGTCATGAACGTATTGAGCTGGACTTGTGTTCGTTTATTTATGCTCAGTTATGTCTATTTATGTTTTTACATTTACTTATTAATAGATAATGGATAATAATTAATAATCTTGAAGAGTTATTTACTTAGTGGTTTTGTATATGTTCATTTGAGTGTGTTCATTTATGTTTGTTTGTGTTCATTTACATTTGTTCATATATGTTTGTTTATCTCTGTTCAGTATGCTTGTTTATGTTTGTGAACTGTTCGTTTAGAACTTAAACAACATAAACGAACACAAACGAACACAAACATGCTCATTTTTTAAATAAACGAGCACGAACACAGAATATGTGTTGGTTAAGTGTTCGTGTTCGTTCGGTTCGTTTACAGGCTCACTTGCTTATTATTTTGACACCGATTAGTTTTTGTGAAGGTCATTATTATAATGTGTGAAGTTTGAGGAGTTAGGTTTAAGTAAATTATGTTTTATGTTTTGATGCTCTAACACAGGTAAGTCCTAATTTTAGGCATGTAAATGAGCCGAACGAACACGAACAAGGCGTGTTTGTGTTTGTTCATTTATGTTTAACCGAACATGAACAGTTAATTGAACAAATATTGTTCATGTCTGTTTGTTTAAAGTTTTTTACATGTAACAGTTATTGAACTTAAATGGAAATAAAGAACAAATATGAATGAACAAATGTAAACGAACACAAACATGATTTGAACACAAACGAACATATATGAAACATTAAGTACATGATTTGTCCAAAAATCCGAACACACATTTAACTTATTTGTTTAAAAGTATGAGTTGGGTTCTTATCTACTGAACATATTTGTTCGTTTTAAAATATATACAATTACATAGTTAAATGGGTTAATCAGGTATAAACGAACGGACATGAGCAGACAAACAAACATATCTGCTGAACATAAATGAGCGTTCATGAACATAAATGAACGAACGAAACATGTTGTTCATGTTCATTTGTTTAATCAAATGAACAAAAAATTTTGTTCATGCTTGTTAGTTAATTTAATAAATGACTTCCTGTCAGACGGTTCATGAACTATTCACTGAATGTTTGGTTCGTTTATAGGCATACACGTTCTTTATTTACCGGTCAAACTGCTTGTTGTATCATGTTCCCATATCAAACGTTGAAGAGCTTACATCTAGCTCCTTAATTTATGTTCTATCATTATCTTATAAACATGTGCATTCAAATCATGGTTAAATAAGTTCTATCATTATCTTATAAACTTGTGTATACAAATCATGGTTAAATAAGTACTGTTTGAGAAGCCTAGTTGGTTTTGTTTAGGCTATTTTTTGTAATATTATATTGTATTTTGACAAAGTTTATGTCTTTATGCCTGATTTGACCGTTCTATCAGGGAGATTCTCTACAAGTCAAAGTCAACAAGCTATCTTCTACAAAGACACAACTTCCTTATGACTATTATTACTTGAATTACTGTAAGCCTAAACACATTCAGAACAGCGCTGAGAACCTTGGGGAGGTGTTGCGTGGTGATCGCATAGAGAATTCGGTTTACACGGTGAGCATCTTCTTTATTTGTTTTTCTTTTTCCAAACAAAGTTAGGGGAACACACTGCAACATGATTTTTTTTTGTTATGATCTAAGCTTCTTATCTTTATTTCAGTTTAATATGAGAGAGGAGATCCCATGTAAGGTTGCTTGTAGAGTAAAGCTTGATGCTCAATCTGCAAAAAACTTCAAGGAAAAAATCGATGATGAGTATCGCGTAAACAAGTATGTGTCATTGTTATCCTATTTCCATTTCCTTATGGTACCTTATTAACATATGTTTCTTTTGGATATTCGTTATACTATTCAGGATTTTGGATAACCTCCCGGTTGCTGTTCGTAGACAAAGACGGGACGGTAGTCAGTCAACCACTTATGAACATGGTTTTCGTGTAGGGTTCAAAGGAAATTATGCTGGGGTGAGTTTCGTAACCAAAGTTTCCACTCATACCACTTTTCTAACTATTAAATTTCTATGAATTTATTCTTTCATTTACTTCTGTAGAGCAAAGAAGAAAAGTATTTCATCAATAACCACCTGAGCTTTCGAGTCATGTATCACAATGACCTCGAGACTGATTCTGCAAGAATTGTTGGATTTGAAGTTACTCCAAACAGGTATAGAAAGTCATTTCATCATATAAATTGTGATTATTAATGTGAAAATACATGACCTTTTTTTTTAACTTCTGTTCTTAGTATCAATCACGAGTACAAGGATTGGGATGACAAGAACCCTCAGTTGACAACATGCAATCAAAATACCAAAACCATAATTCAAGGAAGCACCGTGCCACAGGAAGTTGATACTGACAAGGAGGTGGTATTTACATATGATGTCACTTTCAAGGTATGTTCAAGTGAACCCATTAATAAGAAAACAAGTCATTTTGGGTTGTATATGTTTAATAACACGTCAACGTACAGTATGCATGTTATTTCATATTTTCTTTTTAAAATTTGCAGGAGAGTGAAATCAAATGGGCATCACGTTGGGACACATACCTTCTTATGAACGATGATCAAATCCACTGGTTTTCAATAATAAACTCTCTAATGATAGTCTTATTTCTTTCGGGTATGGTAGCAATGATCATGATGAGAACCCTTTATCGCGACATTGCAAATTACAACCAGTTAGATTCACAAGACGAAGCCCAGGAAGAAACCGGATGGAAACTCCTTCATGGAGATGTTTTCCGGGCTCCCACAAAATATGGCCTTCTTTCGGTTTACGTTGGAACCGGTGTCCAAATCTTAGGAATGACAGTAGTAACCATGTTATTCGCATTACTAGGTTTCTTATCACCATCCAACCGTGGTGGTCTCATGACAGCTATGGTTCTTTTATGGGTGTTTATGGGTTTGTTTGCCGGTTATTCCTCCGCCCGATTATACAAAATGTTTAAAGGTACCGAATGGAAAAGGAACACGTTAAAAACCGCATTCATGTTTCCAGGTATCTTGTTCGTGTTTTTCTTCATTTTAAACGCGATAATTTGGGGCGAGAAGTCGTCTGGAGCGGTACCGTTTGGAACCATGTTTGCTCTCGTTTGTTTATGGTTTGGGATATCCGTGCCGTTAGTGTTTGTAGGCAGTTACTTGGGCTTCAAGAAACCCGCAGTTGAAGACCCCGTGAAAACAAATAAAATCCCGAGACAAGTCCCGGAGCAAGCTTGGTACATGCAACCCGTCTTTTCAATCCTGATCGGTGGAATCTTACCATTCGGGGCTGTTTTTATCGAGCTGTTCTTTATTCTAACCTCGATTTGGTTAAACCAGTTCTACTACATATTCGGGTTTTTGTTCATCGTGTTTGTGATTCTAATCATCACGTGTGCGGAGATAACAGTGGTGCTATGTTACTTCCAGCTGTGCAGTGAGGACTACAATTGGTGGTGGCGCGCGTACCTTACAGCAGGGTCATCCGCTCTGTACCTTTTCCTCTACTCCGCCTTTTACTTCTTCACGAAACTGGAAATTACAAAGTTGGTTTCAGGGATTTTGTACTTCGGTTACATGTCGATTGCTTCATATGCGTTTTTTGTGTTGACGGGCACAATCGGGTTCTATGCGTGCTTATGGTTTGTGAGGAAGATTTACTCATCCGTGAAGATAGACTGATTGACGTAAGCGCATATACGAGTATGAAAAGAGAAAACAAATGAAGCAATTGTTGCACCAGAGCCAGAGTCAAGACTTTAGAGGTGTGTAATGTTTTATGAGATGATGTTTTATATCATAATTAGTAAAAGGATATTGTCTAATTTTCTGCTTTTCAGTTTAGGTTTTTGGATTCTATGTTTGCCTGTTTTGTATTCTCTTATCTCATGTTAAACATAGGCCAGTCACTTTTTGATGTAACAAAAATGATAATAAAAAGAAGTCATTTAAAAGAATTATTTTTAGCATAATCACAATTCACATGAACTATTTTTAGCATGATTACATTTACTTTTCGCCATGGTTGTAAAAACTTGCTTAGACACCGATTAATCACTAGTCGGTTGAAGGTATTCAATCGACTAGTAGCTAATTAATCGTTATTTGGTTAAAACCAGTTAGAATTGAAAATTACATATTAAAATACCAATCCGATTAGTCTCTAATTATACATTCTAACCACCAAAATTTACAAGCTATGACTATCAAAAACTGAAACAGCAATGTTATAAGTTTTAAGATAGTTTTTTATGCTCCAAACAAGTTGAAAAAAGTTCAACTTATAAGGCAAGACAAATAATTGTGGCATGTTGCTATTGCTTTTAAAAGTAAGGGTCATTCACATGATAGTAACTTCAACTGAACTCCAAGATGTAGTTGCACCCATAGAAAAGAAAACAAAATTCTATTAAGTTTAAAAAGTTTTAAAAAAAATCTATAAGATAACCCAAAATAAGCAACAAAAAGTTAAAAAAAATAAAAATAAAAACCCTGAAATGCATAATTGGGCTTCACTTCTATTTGCCAGCCATCAACCCGACCCGGATTTCGGTTTCACCTTCTTTTGCCAGAAAGAATCTTTTTTCTCCTGAGCTAATAGCTCCTCAAAAGAAATATCAAATATACCTAAGTCACTGTCTTCTGTTGCTTCAATAGCTTTTGCCTTTGACTCCATGGAAGCACCAACTTCAAGCATCTACACAACACGAGCCAAAGTCAAATGCGTGTCGGGTTAGATACGCTCTAGCAAACGTTTACATAGAACCCAAATGGGAGAAAGTTTATTATCATATATCACAATTCTCAAACATTACAAATTAGCCTCTACTTGTGTATTAATTTACCTTCTTGTAAGCTGGTGAAAGCTTAAGTTGTTGTTGAAGCCAGTTATATACAAATGCATCCTCTTCTAGCCTCTTTTGTTCTAACTCTAACTTGTATATCTGCAGATGACTAATTACTACCAAAATGGATTTTACAATATTTAAGACCAAATTATATTAAATAACTTTAGTTACTAACCTGTTGGCGCAGTCGATCAAATGAAGACCTGTCTGCCTTAAATAATAAAGTCTTTGTAATAGTGAACTTTCTATGGATGACCTCAGACCTGTTGATAACAAAACCAACTGTAGTTATATAAAACTTCATTCTAATTAACATATGAACTACATATATTTTATACTACTGGACTGCAATATGTATTTAAACTTATTACATACTTGTGTTTTAGCTCAGTTCTCGCTTCAATCAAGCAGTTCACAAACTGACTAACCTGCACGTATAATTCAAATGTTTTAACTTTATATGTACAAGATAAAATCCTATTTCTAAGTTCTTTTGGCCAAGTAAACGAAACAAATTTACTATCAAAACAATAACTTTGAAAAAAAAGATCCTTGGATTGTAATAACTCGATGTACTCGATAAAAGATAATCAAGGAAGACACTGGTCAAGTTGTAAAAGTGTGCTACCTTTTATAAGTTATAACTAATCTTGTCTGTTTAAAAGTATCTTTAAACAATTTGTGTTCGTTTGTTGGTCTAAATTTGGCATTTTTTGGACCAGGGCTAAATTGGTAAAGTGATAAAAAAGAATTCATGGATAAATGTAATACCACTATTTGCAGCTGCAAATTCAACTGAAAGTTTAATCATATTTGTTATAAAATTGTACTTTTCTCTTTGCATCCATGTTTCCTCACATTTGGCTCCTAACCAAGGTGTTTCCAGGTAGGCATTGGAAAACTAAACAAATCTAGATAGTCTACTGTCTCAAGCAGCGGACTTTAACTTTCCTTAAAGTCCGCTACTTCAAGTAGCGGACTTCAACTTTCCTTTAAGTCCGCCACTTGAGACAACAGACTATCTAGATTTGTTTAGTATTCCAACGTCCACCTAGAAACACCTCAGTTTTCTACAAACCACCTACTTCTAAAAAAAATTTGTATTCACACACACCAACCATGGTTGTATAAATTCAGACTATGCACCGATACCGATTAATAGTCAGTATCCCACCGACTAGTTGTTGATTACTCACTACGGTCAGAATTGAAAATTTTATATATAAAATTCATTCTGATTATCGCTAGCCCTTACCCCACCACCTGACTAACCATCGAATTCTACAATGCTAAATATAACATTACAATTTATACAAAATAGACATAAATAAATAAATAAATAAACCTGAAGGAGAGTTAATCCATTGGAGCCATGAGACTGAACAAGCTGATCATACTGCTGCTTAATCCTCCTCTGCGTGGCACTCGAAGCCGAAGTAAACGGATACAAACTCACTAAATCATTATTATCATCCTCTTTCTTATCCTCTTTCTCATTTCCAATTCCATCAACCAATTCATCCTTGTCTTTTTCAATTCTCACCGAATCCTCGCAATCGGAAACCCGTTTCTTCTTCTTGTTCACTCTCTTCTTCTTCTTCTTAATATTATTATTATTATTATTATTATTATTATTATTATTCCTCTTCCTCTCACCCTCATCATCATCATCATCTCCGGCCACTGTATGTTCACCGATTGTACGGACAATGTCCGTGATCGGTGGTGGTGGGCCCCGGAGCCGTCTTCGTCTGGTGTGGAGAGAGAAAGAGAAGAAGGATATTATTATTATTATTAATATTATTAAGAAGAGTACCAATGGAAGCATAAGAAGGTGGTTATTGTGGAATAGGAATAATATCATTTGTGGGTTTGGGTTTAGAAATGAGTATTATTATAGCCGGAAGTTGAAGTCGTCATGGAGGTGGTGGTGACCGGAGGTTGAAGATATTTATTTATATATTTTCTGTTATGGAAGTGAGAAAATGGTGGAAATTGGAAAGTATTTTCAAGTCTCAAGCGTTGGTTTCAAGTTTCGTTTGAATATTATTATTTTTATTATCACTTTAATTCGTATTATACTACTATACATGGTGGAAATACACCCAACCTTTCCCTTTATGTTTATCTTCTCTTCACTTTATTGTATTCTTTCTCCATTACATAATAAAAATATTGTTATTTTATTATCAATATATTATATTATATTATATTATATTATCTTACATTAAATTACATTATATCGTAACGTACCTAACCGATATCAAACGAATTCAGGTTGTCATGATCATAAGTTGTGCGCAGTGGCGGATCTACACTAAAATCTCAGGGGTAACGTTCAAATTTTTTTTTACCGTACTTCATACTATGTAAACGAATATTTTTTTACCTTATTTCATAAAACAACCAAAAAATTTTCTTACCGTATTCTATACAATATCTGAATTTTTTTCTTACCGTATTTCATACAATAACTGATTTTTTTAACTTGATGTTGGACCGATATGATCGTTTTCTTAGATTTTTCATTTAAAAAGAATAGTACTAAGATTTTTACGTTTCATCTTCCAAGTTCCCTGATTTTAGAATAAACAAAATTTAAACTATAAACCCAAAATCAACTTCAATTTACACATAAACCCTAAATCTCTAACTAATTTACACAATTTATATAAACAAATTACTATTACAATTTTAGATAGAAATAGAAAAACACCTAAACTGAACAAGTAACCGTACAAGACCGTACAAGAGGGACTGAGGGAGCATCAGGCGTTGGCTACTCGGTTGTAGGGTGGAGGTCCAGTGACCAGAGGATGGCAGTTGGGGTCGGGAAATGTAGGGTGGAAGCAACCACTGAATGAAACTTTGTTTTGTTGAATGTTGATGTCCGGCATAAACCAAACGTCCAACATTAGGGAACAACGAACAATGTTTTATTTGGTTTGGACTTTACTTTTGTTGGGATTTAATTAATTTTAGCTTTTAATTTGGTTGGACTTTATGCAAATAGGGGTAAGGTAAAATTTTTTCAAGGGTAGCGAATTACAAAAACCGACCAGAAGATTAATAAATTTGCATTACCGGCGAAAGTTGAGGGGTAGCGGAGGCTACCCCTAGCTACAAGCTAGGTCCGCCACTGATTGTGCGTGTATCAATACCATCTTGGGCATTTACATATTTTCTTAATTTAGTGTCGTGGTAACGAACTTAACTGTATCAACCAAATTCGCATATGACAGAGAATTTTGTTGCCTAGTTTGTATGTTATAATAATTATAAATTAAAAGCATGATACTCAACTGAAATTTAAAAAACTAGTACATGAATAAAATTGGCAGCGCTAGGAAAAACTTAAATTTAAAACTAGCATAACTTTTTATCCATGTAGAGATTGAATGTGGACGATAATAGAAACGGATTGGACATTGCAGAGGTTGATTGCCTCACTCTTGTATTTAAATTGGGTGCTGCTAAATGTACCCCTTCCATTCATTTTTACTAAACATATCTCCTCCCTCAAGTTTTACATTAATACAACTTAGACCTTTTTGTTGTTTCTTTTGTCATTTTGTTATCTTTTATTATCATTATTATTTTTGTAAAAGCATTTTTTTTCTACTTTTATTTAACAATTTTTTTATTTATCTTTTTATGTATATTTAAAAGCTTTTAATAAAAACATATTTTTTTTTACTTAGAAAAATATTTTTTTTCTTATCTAAAAACGCTGAACAATATATTTGTTTGTGTGTAATATATTAATGTGGTTTCAGTCTTTAATATATGTTTGTGTGTGTAATATATTAATATAGATGTAATTAATTTCTTTTTTTCTTTTCAAATCTTTAAAAGAAATAAATACATTTTTACATAATACTTGGAGTACAGACTTCACTTGGAAGAGACGAAATAAAATAGAACAAGGAGAACATCTCCTCACTAGTTAGCTTAGCTTGTTTATTTAGGGTCTAGTTGGCTAGCCTTGCTCCTTGTTGTTTATGAATATTTTTTTGTTTGATGCTGCTTTTTGTTTCCTATATCCTTTTCTTAGTAGGTTATAGATTCCTTAATTTTTTAGTAGTTTGTTATCTATGTATTGTTAAGTGTCTTTTACTTGTAGGATGTATGTTTATTATGATTACCTGTATGTAGCTTTATGAGCCGGGGGTCTCTCTGGAAGCAGCCTCTCTATTCTCTCGGATAGAAGAAAGACTTGCCTACATCCCACCCTCCCCTGACCCTACCGATAGCGTGCTATGCGGTTGGATATACAGGGCTTGATTGATTGATGGATGGAGAACAACATCAAGTAGATGGTTTTGTTATCAATCTGGACAAGTTCTTCAATATATATGACACTCATAAAACAAGGTCCTCTTCGAAAAACATTCATGAAAGTGTTTATTTTCATGTTACATATAATAATAATAATATAATATAAATATATACACCAATCTTTAAATCTAATGCCTTTGGACCAAAATGGTGTGTTGCATAGCATATCTCTACAACTTTCACCTTTCTCAAAAGCACATATCTTCAAAACACTTCTTTTATTCTGAAGACATGTAAATTTTTTAAATAAACCTTCAAAAATATTAGAATTAGATTTGGTTCAAGCTGACAATTGATCAGCTACAAATGACCTCCACAGATAATTTCTTCATTACACCCGCGCATGGATCGCCTCCGAATATATCTGGATTTATGGGTACCGCACAAGATTGTTGGCCAACGCAAACCTGCAAAAGATGTCGAATTTGTAAGAGAAATATATATCTTGATTAAGTTGTGGGACAATGATGACAAAACTATAGATGTTAGAATTTAGATCAATAAATTTACACAATTTTAAGATCTTGACCAAGAAACATGCAAAAAAATGGATCTTGATCATAAAATTTGCAAAGTATTGAACTTGATCAACAAATTTGCATATGTATAGAGCTTGATAAAGAAATTTGCAAAAGGATAGAACTTGATCACGAAATTTGCAAAAGTATAGAGCTTGATCAAGAAAGTCTCTAGACCATGATCAGTGGCGAAGCTTGGACGAGTTCGTCAGGGGACCGGACTCAAAATGTATATAACAAGTCATAAACGAGGAGGGGGGGGGTCAAATTTTCAGTCGAAAACGGGTAAATTTACACTACGTATACAATTTTTGGGCGAAAAACGAATAAATTTACACAACTACGCAAAAAACGGGGGGGGGGGGGGGGTGGCCCTCACTAAGCTTCGCCCTTGACCATGATGCCAAAACTAAAGATCTTGATCAAGAAACTTGCAAAATTATAGAGCTTGATTAAAAATTTGCAAAATTAAAAGGTAATGACCAACAAATTACCAAAATTACACATCTTGATTAAAATAAATTTGATGGAACATAATTGCAAACCTATAGATATTTTTCAAGAAACTTGAAAAAGTATAGATCTTGATCTAGAAATTTGCAAAATCATGCATCTTTGAAACATTTACAGGACCATGATCCCAAAACAATAGATCTTGATCTTTGGAGTTGAAACTTATAGATACAAATCAAGAAATTCACTAAAACTAGGAAGCATACCTTGTTGAAGATGTCATATGAGTTATGCGCATGGCAGCTACCTTCCCGGAAGCTACCACAACCGCCTTGAGGCGTGCCAAAGCTAGCAAACTTAACAGAAGAAATCTTTTGATTAGGATTACACGAAAGGTGGGCCTTTGGCCTCAACGGTTTCGTGGCTTGACCTGAAGCTTGCATCTGGTAGTTCCTCAGTGATGGCTGCCACTCGAAGATATCAGCACAAGCACTGTACATTACACGCTTCACTAACGATATCCCATACGGTATTCCACCTAGTTCTTCAAAAACAACCAACAAGTTCCCTCTAGGCTTTAACCATGATCGAGGCACGTGATACCTAAAACAAGTTGAAAGATGATCAAGATCAAAAACATTTTTATGTCTAAATTTCGACATAAATTTTCCTGAAAACCAAGTTGCACTCAAGGTGACGTATCTTTTTATATCGTGGGACTAAATAGTATGTTAGTTTGAATACAACACGGTTTCAATCAAATTTATATCGAAACGTAGAAAAAACTAGTTGTAATATAAGAAACTTTCGCACCATCTCTGAGACGCCTCTCCGCAGTTGCTCAGGCATTTCTTCTCATCATAATAACCAGTGTAATTACATGTGGTACAATGGCCGCCGGTAGCCTTGTATGCCGGCCAGTACCGTCCGATGCTTTCACCGTTGACCCATATTTGACCTTTACCCATGCTGTTCATGTCTAATGCCAAAGGTTCATCTCCCGCAGGAGCATCAAAAACCGTCTAAAAAGGGAAAAAAGAGCTAAGAAATTATATTTTTCAAGTAAAAGTTATAGTTTGTGAATGATTGATTGTGATCATATCTACCTTGTACCACGTTAACGGTTGTTTTTGAGCAACATAAGAACCTTGAACCCATTCCACTGATGTACTTCCACTGAGCGAGTGAAGACTTAAAATTTCGCCTTTAAGTCCGACCTGAACAAATTTCAAAAGTATGTTGATTGTCAGCTAGACCAAAACCTAACGGTATAGTTACTTATTTTGGTATGAACTGTGTTACCCAACGGGTCAGCCAGCCCGTTTTTTTTTGCTTATATGGGCTGTGTTCATGGATTGGCGGGTGGAACCCGACACGAACCCAAAAAGTTGTGTCAAACACAACCCGTTCAACCTGGAAATTTATTTTTATTTTATTTATTAATATTCTAAAATTACAAGTTTGCAACTAAATTTATACAAAGTAATTACATTTAAACTATAATACATGATGCTTATCGACTTGCTTAGCTAAATGTGTTTTGCAAGTACAACCAAAAACTAAACCAAACCCATTTAGACTAAACTCATACCCGCGAGTTCCGTGTAAATTTTGCCTCTCATAATATATTAATATACAGAAACTGACCTTGTAAGACCATTTTTGCCATGTTAAGTCCCTCCTCCCTTCATTTAGACCAGAAAGACTAACGGGTCCAAGAACGCCAGCATTCCACATCTCGAAATGTGGGCCGATATTCTGACAGATAAATAAACATAAGCTTCAAGATTTCCTTATACATTTCATGATAAATGTTTTTGAGAGGTAGAACATACCGGAAGACCAACAGCAATGCTTAACAGTGAAATCTTGTTAAGACCCGCTCGTAAATTAACAGCATTTTTGAAAGTTATTTTCGGGTTTTCTAAACTTCCATAAACGGTCCCTGTTGAAAACAGATTTAATAAGATTTCCTGAAAGATTATATGATTTAACTCCAAAAACGACCCGTTTAACTCATTCATCTAAAAGGCTCAAAAATGTTTATAATATAGTGTTTGGCACCTGATAATTGACCATTGATGAAAACATGTAAAGAGTGGCCAGCAGAGAATACAGTTAGTGTCGGTTGCTCCCCTCTTATTAAGAACCCTTCATTGGCGTCGATTTTAACACTGATTGACAGTTAAAATCCATAAATTAATAAACTTTTTAAAATAAAATTATTGATTTAAACATTATGCATATAGAGATCTTGGTGTACTTACTCAGTCATGTACCACAAGTAATCAGAAGCATCTCTAGTTACATTTAACTGCTCCAATAATCCAACGGTTCCAAACGTATCATCATCATAATATTCTGTTTCATCATTGTACGATTGCCATGCGAATCCTGTCGGCTCACGATTCATTCTCATCATTGTGGTTTGAGCACCTACCTGTTAATATTGTTACAAGTATTCAATATTAAATATGTATTTATAAATTATTTGGTAGCAAAGAGAATAAAAACATTTGTTATATCTAAATCTTACAAAAAAAATTTACTAATACATTGTACACGTAAAATGTTTATATTACATATATAACCATTTTTATGGTAGTGTGTATCGAAATAATTTTTCAAAGAATTTTTAAAATTCATGATGATAATTACTTTGAGCAAAAATTAATACGCTAAAAAGGTATTATATTGACTTTTAAAAATCACATAATCTGAAACTTTTTATATATATATCTCACCCTTGCAGTATTATAAACAGTGGTCTTGCAATCAGGTAATATGCTGACAGACCATGGAGGCAGATTGTAATGCTGATTTTGAAAATTAACTTTTGCAAAATCAGATTTGTCATCATTTGCAAGAAACGCAGCACAGCCTCCGGTTTTGTTCTTGTAAACATATGCCTGCAAAGAAAGCGATTAATATAAGATGTGGGCGCACTTGGAAATTGAAACAGATTGGTTATGAACTAACAGGATGAAAAAAGATCAGACCTTTTGATAGTTTCCAAGTGAGATAACAGACGGGTCCCCGTTTACTAAAACGGGCTCGCATAGGTTTATTGCTCTATGCAGATCTTTCAAGTGTCCCCATTTAGCTTCCCTTTTTAGTCCTACATATCGAATAATATACATTTGTGAGTTAATATTTCAAAATGTTAAAGAAACATAAGACAGTTACATTAAGTGACATGATGCCTTCCTAAATGATGCGTCAAATTTTAACTAATTTATATCAAAATCAAAATTAATAAACTTGGAATGTACCATATTCATCCAAAGGGGCATCATAGTCATAGCTCGTGGCGATAAACGGGCCACCTGCAGTTCTACCAAAATTGGTTCCCCCATGGTACTATCAAAAAACAAGAAAAAATATTAATTGACAATATCATTAGACGGCGATTATTGAACACAAAACATAACATCTTAGTTACCATATAGTAATTAATAAACGATCCGCCTGTTTGAATAAATTTAGCAACGGAATATGCCAAGTCTTCAGCTGGTCTATAAGGAACTGCTCCACCAAACTCAGTGAACCTACATTAAAAAAAGAAGAAATGTAATAAAAAAAAGCAGAAAATTATAAATAATACTATAATAGTATTGAATAAAAGTTGAAAAGAAATATAATAATATTACCATCCAGACCACGCTTCGGTCCACATTTTCGGTTTGTCATATTTGTTGGGAGTGAAGTAATCACAATAAAAACCATTGCATGTATTAATCTGTGAATACCAAAAGCAAGATTTACTTTCTTGTAAACATGAATAACAAAAAACTTTGGTGAATATTATATTAGGGGAGGCAATGTAAAAGGTAGCCATGTGCACTGGATAAAGAATCCAATGATGACATTAGGGGAATAAAAGAATGCAAAGAGTCAATAATAAGGTGAACAAAATGACAAAAAGGAACATTAACATGAACATGGACTTACAATGGGATCCGGGGCATCATCTTGCTTGCACATGATCCATGGGACACCGGTTTCTAGACCCACCGCCATATCAGCAGCCCATTTTGAATAGGCTCGGGCTGGTTCTCCAAGTTCATACTCCATTGGCCCGTATTCGTTCTCAATCTGTCACAGCCAAGACTCGTTATGCTAGTTGCTAGAGGTGGTGATTTTGACCCGTGTATGTAAAACGGGCCGATTTTAGCTACATTTCATTACTGACAGATGGGAAATGGCTACAAAGGAAACGGGCCAAATTAAGCACTACATGTGCGACTTTGACCCATTTGACCAAAAACGGGCTGATTTTATTTTTTATTCGTTTGTAACTACTAGTAAAATGGTAGGGGATAGCTACAAGTTATTAATATTTCCTTTACACTAAATAGTTTTAGACTTCAAAAAAGAGTAAAAAAATATTATGGGCTGTCCGCACGACCCGTTTGACCAGTTGAACAACGTATAACAAAAACATAGTAAGTGATTTTGACTACCTGAGATAAAATAATTGGACCACCTTGATTCTCATACAAGCCTTCTGATTTCATCATGCTCACTATTTGCCTTGTGAATTTTTCCATAGCAGCCTAAAATGCATAAACCAAATTAACATGACATAAAACTAGTAAAAATAAATAAATAATTTTATTGAAATTTGAGAATAAGACCTTGAAAGGAGCATTATCTGTTCTAAAACTAATTCCTGGCACATATTTCAACCAAACAGGAAATCCCCTGAAAACACAATGGCATATTGGTAAAAAAAAATTTATTATTATTATTTTTTTTTGTAAGGAAATTTGTAAATAATTCATACCCAAAGTTCCATTCAGCACAAGCATATGGGCCTATTCTGAGATGAACATAGAGTCCAGCTTCCTTAATTAGCTTAATAAACTTAACCAGATCATACCTGTCTTCAAAATAATACTGAAAAACAGGAAAGTTAATTAAAAATAATAATAACTTTCCCTTAAAGAAACACCTTTAAAAGAAAACCAAAAATACTTACTTTACCAGGTTGTGGTTCATGTCCATTCCAGAAAACATAAGTTTGAATCACATCAAGACCACCTTCTTTAGCTTTCTGAATGAGATCTGGCCACATCTGAAACATAAAAAATAAAACTTTTATTTAAACAAAAAAATATAATCTTGAAACCCCATTAACATTTCTTGGTGAAAAACACTCAAAAAATTAAAAAATACAACCACCCATGAAGTGCATTGATGGTTGTACTGAATCATCAAAAAGATACATTTTTTATTAAAAAAAATGTATAACCTTGCAACCCCATTAATATTTCTTGATGAAAAACAATTAAGAAATCAAAAAATACAAGAACCCATGAAGTGCATTGATGGGTTGTACTGAAATATCAAAAAGATACAATGTTTATTTTAAAAAATGTATAATCTTGAAACCCCATTAACATTTCTTGATGAAAAACACTCAAAAATTCAAAAAAGACAAGAACCCATGAAGTGCACTGATGGGTTGTACTGAAACATCAAAAAGATACAATTTTTATTAAAAAAAATGTATAATCTTGAAACCCCATTAACATTTCTTGATGAAAAACTCAAGTGTGCGTTGATGGGTTGTACTGTACCTCAGGTGTGCTTCTTGGGTAATGAATGGATCCAGAAATAAGAATCTTTCTTCTGCCATTAATGGAGATTGCTCTATGGTCATAAGCAACAGATGCAGTACAGAAACAAACCCATAAACTCAATGAAACCACCAACAATAATAATATCCTAAAAGTTTGCATTTTCTTGAAACAAAAACCACACTCAGCAAACTGCATTTTTCCCTCTGGTTATTAATATTAATATTCTTTCCCTTATCAGCAAGTTCCCTCCACTTTATTTTATTCTTTTTCTTTTTATATATTTTAGAATAAAGAAAGATACCAGGAAACACACTCTCACACACACTACAGCTGTGTTCTATTAATGGAGTTTATAAGATAATAAAAATATATAAAATATAAAAATAAATTGTTGTCAAGTGTCTTCTTCTATCTTTACTGGATGACAGTAAATAAAGGGAGCAAGAGTGTGAAAATTTTGGGGAAAAATGAGTGCTTTGTGGCTGCTTTTTAAGCATCAAGGACATTTTTGCTATAAAAGTTGTAGCAGGGTAAAGATATGATGTGATTTTTTGTTTTTGGAAACTATATTTTTATAGTATAAAAAATACACAATTTAGGAAATATATTTAACAGCTTTATTTTTTTAAATGTCGAATATATTAAAACTAAAATGGGAACCTCCTAGTCCGTAGTTAAGAGTTCAAAAAACTTATAGACTAAGAGAAACCGAAAGAAAAAAAAACCAAGCCCGGACTAATATAGACGAATACACTTACAAAAGAAAGTTCACAAAACTAAACTTACACCGACTTTCTCAATCCAAAGTTGATCTCTTACCCGATTTTAAAATATTTGGTTTGCTTTACGTCACCTGCCCCTCTTAAAATATACGTCATAAAATTCATTTTTCACCGTTTGACTCCTATAATGATCAGACCTCTTATCTATTCCTCTTGCCTTGGTGACCCTAAAACCCAAAACTTCACATCTTCACCCATTTCAACCGTTATCCGTTCCTCTCGATCTAATTCTTCTTTTGTGAGAGATGTATTTGTCAAGCTATATCTTTTTGAATTCCCGTCATCTTCCAAATCGTTGAACAACAATTTCGTTTTATTCTTGACACCGTTGATGAATGCGACCTCCATAAAATACATTTCTCTCTTAAATTGGTGTTATTGTGTCATATAAGTTGTAAGAAATTCAACTCTTTATGGGTCAGTGTCATATATACTTGTATAGAATCGGTTTAGAGAATAACAAGAAGAAACAACTGAAAAATTTCTCTCAATAAAATCATAGTCATGGAGAGATGTAATCATAACTAAAAAACGTTGAGGAATATAAAAGTCACATAATACGTTTGTATTTGATGTTTTAACTCATATTGTCACAATTTTTCTCTCCCACTACCTTGATTATAAATGCACTACATAAAAGTGTGTTATGTGACTTTGAACTAAATTCACCAACCCGCTACTAGCCTACTACCAACACATAGAAAAATAACTACCAAGATGTAGAAAAATAACGAGAACTACGAAATGGTTATGGACTATGGGTTATTGCACGGACGTCGCAGCGTTGGGAATGAATCCAATGAAATAACACAACGATTTAATCACGAAATTGAATGGACCGAAATATAATCTCATTGGTTATTGTGTATGGTTTGTAGAATTTGTTGTAAATGAAGAGATATGGTCCTGGATTGGCATGAACCTAAAAATAACCAAGGTGAAGGCTTGAAGCAACCTATATTATATGTAAACTCAAATCCATTTCTTTAATCATATATGTACTTGCTTGTTTTAATGTATTACACATAGCATTTAAGGCTTGAAGCAACCTATATTATATGACATATCAGACTCTATTGTTGTAAATGAGTCGGCTAAACATGTGATGCATAGGATTGTGAAATCCTCCTGCTGTCAGGGCTTTGAGTTGTGGATCCAATCTTGACCTCAACTTTAATATTATGACACTTTCTAGCTTTTATAAATTATAACATACTCACTAAGCTGGTTATCAATTTTGACTTTTAACTCAAGCAAGTGTTGACTTGAAAGCCTTGTTTATGTTATAAATATCACCAACATGAAGCCTTGTATCACATGACACCCCATGTGGATGATGTGTACACCTTTAGATTACAAGATTATTAATTGTTTGTAATTACGGGATGTCTGGCTTAGTGGTAGTCCAATTGCTTTTCCTAGAAAAGGTTATCTACATCGTGATGCGTCGGGAGGGCGTACCCGGTTGTTGGTGTTTCCGCATTCAATGAGCTTTCGAGTAGGACTTGAAACATCAAATAACTGAGAAAGATTGAAATCTCATTGCTAATAACAATTTATTTACACGAAAGTAGTTTATTGCTAAAATAATATAACTATAAAAATAAATTTCAAAGGTTGTTTTATATTGAAATGTAACAACAAATAAAAAACGGATAGATTTATTGAAAATATTTTTGAACGAAGAATAGAAAAGTTGCCTATTTGTCATGTCAGCTAATATGACTTTCTTTGATTAAAGACGAGTCTTGAATTGTAGATAATTATATACCCATCACGCTCGCTATTGCACCATGCTATAAACGATAAATATTCAAACATGACCCTTGATAATTTCATTCTCGCGTTCATGCTATTACCTTATACAAAACAAACTCTCATAATAATAATAATAATAATAATAATGAAAACAAACCTAAATCATCTCCTGTATTTTTACATGGTTTACTCTATATTTTCCATCTCATAATTGCTTTCAAAGCACACGTTGAATTCAAACACCCTCTTAATGTTGTCTTCAACTTTACATGATGCAATGATGACAACACACATCCTTGATGTGGGACATTTGATTTCTAAATATAAGTGGAAATAAATGTTGTTTTAAACAAAAACATTCTATTATTTAAGAAATATTTCTTTTATTCATATGTATAGAATTAATCATTTATAATGGTAATAAAAATAGTTGAGAGAGACTCGGCAAGTATAAGTTGAAATGCTCATGCTTTAAACAAAAAACCGAAACAACTCATACAAACCAGATATTGGTTGAATTGAAATTTTAAACAACTCTGATAACAATATACTGTAAGTGCTTACAAACCAAGAGTAATGATGAAGTCGATAACTACAACACTTAGAGCTTGCATACCAAATTACCAATGGTGTCATACATTAATGACTTCTACCATTTATAGACAACTATTCAAAGATAAAACAACTTTTGACTTAGATCTTGATATATATCATGTTCACAAGAGAATTGTATTTGTATCAAACACACGTTACTACTACACCATATCCATTATGATATCAGATTGATAACTATATTGACCATGTCCACTCCTTTCTAATTTCTGTTAGGGTTGTTTATGAGTCAAGCCATGATGGATTCGAGATCAAGCTCGGTCTTAAGCTTGTAGTCAAACGAGCCTAAGATCAAGCCAACGAGCCGAGCCATGACCCAAGACAAGCTTTTTGGGCAGATTCGTCCAGAATGTAGTCAAACTTAGATTCATTCTTGGTTTAACATTCGTTCAGAATGTTAAACCATGAATTGAGTAAATAAACAGAAAATTAACAAACAGTTTTATTACTCATACAATACAATACAAGAATCTGAAATACAATACAGAATCAAAGAAATAAACCAAATACAACACGGAAAAAAAATATAAACGGTTTGGCTGAGGATCGTGTTGAACACGGGGCCATTAAAACAATATTTCGAGTCTTCCAAGAGAACTCGTTGTTTCCCAGGGTACAACAGCCGGAGCAGTAGTACTGCCGGAGTTAACCGTAAACCTGAAAAAGGTTCGAATAAAAGAAACCAGAAATGTAGAAGAAGAAGAAGAAGTTGGAAAAATCTTGCAACAATGTTTGTGTTGTGTGTAAGGTTTGGTGTGTGTTGCAACTTAGTTTACCTCTCTATTTATAGAGGAAAAACAAGGCACAAGTTTTTCATCCCACCAATGTGTGATACACCACTATAGTATTTTCTTTCAAATACACACAATCACACATCGATATCTCATTCATCAATGTCTATTAGTGTGCATTTTTTGTGTCATAACAACCTACTAATGCACACGTAACAAATTTTCCAACAATCCCCCACATGAATGGAAATCGATTCTTCGAAGTAAGTTTCAGCAGTTGAGTATTGCCGGATAGGTAGGTGTTACCCTTTGAACCTTCCATTGTGAAGCATACTTAGCCTCCTAGCGGTTTGTAGTCGCGATGACTTTGAACAGACCCCCATTTGTGTAGACGACAATATGCCTTCACACAATACTCTCCCTGGTTTGGTCAACCCCTCATTCTTGTGTCCGTTATGGTCATGGATCACGGTCCTAGTTCTGCGAGAGCTCTAGGAAATTGCGCCTCCCCACAATTCCATTCGAAGCGACCACACTTCTCTCTAACATAGGTGATTCCCATGAATCATTAAAAGCATCATGGTTATTTCACTTAACCTTAATATGCTTAACCTCTCCCAAATGTCACTGGTTTAGGGTACTCCCCTAGGAGAAAGGACTAGGAAGTTCAAGACTCCCTTTGGTTTTGGGGTACTCCCCACAGTGACTGCCTCTGGTCATATGATTAAGTTTGCCTATTGAACTTAGCTCTTGGGATCTCCAGTCTGCTAAGTTAGGTTTCCCTCATACTTCCTTTATCGCGGGCTTTAGTCCCATTCCTCTCGACAACTTATAAAATTTATTCGTGCTTAAGCCTTTTGTTAACGGGCCTGCAATGTTATCTTCTGACCTCACATGGTCAATCGTGATGACACCCGTTGACAGTAGTTGTCGTATCGTGTTATGTCTATGTCTCATATGCCTTGATTTGCCATTATACATTGAACGTTGAGATATACCAATTGCAGACTCACTGTCACAGTGTATGCAAATTGCCGACAACGGCTTTGGTCAAGTGTTTCGGTTATTCTTTCAACCGATTTGAAGGATGATCTTGTAAGTTTGGATTCAACACATGATTCGCATTTCGAGTTTGTATCAATGTGAAATGTTGGTGTGCCTTTTAATTTAATTAAACGACGAAGTGAATTGAAATTTACATTTCCTAATCTACCATGTCAAACATTTGAATTTAAAGACTCAATAATATAAGCAGAAGTAGATGTCTTATTCATTTCATTTCCAATCACGGTTACATCAAGTTTAAACATACCATTGAGGGCATAGCCCTTACCAACATACATTCCACGCTTAGTCAAGACAAACTTGTCCGACTCAAACACTAAACGAAAACCAAACTTATTAAGCAACCAACCCGAAACCAAATTCTTACGAATTTCGGGCACATACAAAGTGTTGCTCAAAGTAAGCTCTTTTCCCGAAGTCATCTTCAAGATCACATTCCCTTCACCCTTGATGTCGGCCGTTGCTTGATTCCCCATAAACAACTTAGCATCACTAGCAGCCTCCTTAAAGGTGCTAAAGAGGGTCTTGTCACCACACACATGACGGGTCGCACCCGTATCAATGAACCATCCTTGCGGTTTGTCCCCCACAAGATTGATTTCTTCAATCATTGCCGAGAGCTCGGTGATCATTGCCACCAACGGTTCACCATTTTCATCCACCATATGCGCACGCTCACGCTTAGGCTTCTTGCATTGGTTCGCACGATGGCCATTCTCATTACAATTGTAACAAACACCTTGGAAGTTTGAAGATTGAGGTTTCTTTTTCACAACCTCCTTCTTCGGTCCAAGGTTCACCTTTCCCTTTCCCTTATTCATTTTACCCTTTCCCTTATGCCCCCCCTTAGAAGATTGTCCAAGTTCAACCATGTTGGCCTTAGCCATTGGCTCCACACGAGCTGATTTTTGAGCCGTTTTATTGTCTTCCTCAATTCGAAGACGAACAATTAATTTATCAATAGTCATTTTCTTTCGTTTGTGCTTAAGATAATTCTTAAACTCAACCCAACTAGGAGGCAACTTTTCAATTATGGCTGTAACTTGGAACGTTTCACTAAGTGTCATACCCTCGGCATGAATTTCATGAAGTATAACTTGTAGTTCTTGGACTTGGGTGATCACAGTCTTGGAGTCAACCATTTTAAAGTCCAAAAAACGGGCCACAACAAATTTCTTTGTTCCTGCATCTTCGGTTTTATACTTCTTGTCTAAAGACTCCCATAGTTCTTTGGCAGTCTTTATCCCACAATAGACGTTATACAATGGATCCGCCAAACCATTGAGCACGTAATTGCGACATAGAAATTCAGAATGTTTCCAAGCGTCCAAAGCACTCACACTTTGGGCATCATCTTGGGCAGTGGGTATGGGGCTGTTTTCTCCAAGAACTGTGCTAAGTTCAAGGTTGTCAAGTAGAAAAACATTTTCTGCTGCCACCTCTTAAAGTGGACACCCGTGAACTTTTCAGGTTTTTCAGCATGGTTAGCCATTGTAGTCGCTCCCACATTGGCTGGGGTGGTCAAATGGATAGCAGGGGTAGCATTAGAAGTGTTTGGGGTTGGTCCTGTCATTCTTGCACACAGAAAACAGACCAAGTTAGTAACTTAGAAAAAAAATTCAGAAAATTCTGAAATTTGCCAGATAAATTTATCCCGTGCGAGATAGCTTTATCTCGTGCGAGATAACAAAACCAGCCCAAAAAGGAGCCTTTTCTGATTTCAGAATGCTAAACCAAGAACGAATCTGTCTAAGTCCAACTTTGAAGATCCAATTCTTAATTCTGAGACCAAAACAGAAAAGAAAAACTGTTTTTAAAACATATACTATTTTGAAACAAAACTGGTTTGGATCAAAATAGAATAGTTTCTGAAAATTTAAACAAAGTTTTCACGATAAGCTATCTCGTGCTAGATAGCCAAAAACAACCCAAAAAGGAGCCTTTTCTGATTTCAGAATGTTAAACCAAGAACGAATCTGTCTAAGTCCAACTTTGAAGATCCAATTCTTGATTCTGAGACAAAAACAGAAAAGAAAAAACTGTTTTTAAAACATATACTATTTTGAAACAAAACTGGTTTGGATCAAAACAGAATAGTTTCTGAAAATTTAAACAAAGTTTTCACGAAACGGTTTTAAAAATATTGTTTTAAGACTGTAGGAACCGAATTCGTGAATTGAGTAAATAAACAGAAAATTAACAAACAGTTTTATTACTCATACAATACAATACAAGAATCTGAAATACAATACAGAATCAAAGAAATAAACCAAATACAATACGGAAAAAAAATATAAACGGTTTGGTTGAGGATCGTGTTGAACACGGGGCCCTTAAAACAATATTTCGAGTCTCCCAAGAGAACTCGTTGTTTCCCAGGGTACAACAGCCGGAGCAGTAGTACTGCCGGAGTTAACCATAAACCTGAAAAATGTAACATCTGCCCCGATCCGACCCGACCCAGGTACCCGTTTCCCTTATCCGATCTCTTTCTTTTATGATTTAATATTTATTTATACTTATATTTTACTTTTAATAATAATATATATATTTTCCTTCCCGCCTCTTTCTCTCTTTTTCCTTCCGCCGTCCCGTCCCTCTCCTTCTCTCTTTCCGCCTTCTTTTCCCTCTTGTCGCCGTCCCGCCCTTACGCCTTGTTTCCCTCTTTTTCTTCTAACTCTTTGCTTGTCCTTTGTTCCTTCCCGCCTAAGGTTGTCTGCGCAGCTCCACGCGCCAGACCCCTTACAAGGAATCCTGCGTGAAGACCACCTGTTTCAGCGATACGCGAGACGAACTCTTCTCGCAGCGCGCTAAGAATTGTAATTCTTCTCGCAGCGCGCTAAGAACGGTAGTTCTTCCCGCGACGCGCTGAGGATTTGTAGTTCTTCTCGCAGCGCGCTAAGAATCGTAGTTCATCCCTCGACGCGCGAAGAATTATAGTTCTTCCCGCGGTGCGCTAGGAATTTTAGTTCCTCCCGCGGCGCGCTAAGAAATGTGATTCTTCCCGCGGCGCGCTTAGAAATGTAGTTCTTTCCGCGACGCGTTAAGGTTAGTTCTGTCTGCCTTCGCGCTCGCGCTCTCTTGACCTTTTGTGTCAGCCTTCTCGCGCTGAACCCTTTGAGTTTTCTTCTGTTTAATCTAGCCGTTTGCTTTTGTGTTGTCTTATCTTTTGAGCCGTTGACCTAATCTGCTTTATGTCTGAAAAGTTACTTTCGGCGCAGCATGCGCACCAACCCCATTGGTTGGCAGAAAAAGTGACTGACATTATCTTTGGAGATCTGCTTTTTCCATGCTTGACCAGTAACTTTATCTGTCCTCTCCCATGCCTTTTTCTGAATCCTGTCAGCCTTTTTCTCTTTTTCCCTGCTACCATATCTTTTGATATCTTTACTTTTCAGAACTTTTTACTGTTGATATCTTTTCTTTTACTTTTGGAGATCTTTTCTAGGGTTTGTGTCCCCTAGGGTTTGCCTATATATAGTACTATTTTCTTAACACTTCACACATTACACTTATTCTCTTCCTCCCTTTTTGCTCTCTGCCGTTGTTCTTCAGCCGCCTCCCTCCTCTCTTGCCTCCGTCTTCCTCCCTGTTCTGCTCTGTTTTCCGGTAATATATATATATAATAATTTACTTATTAATTATGCTAACTTATAATCAAGACTTAAAACAAATCATTAAAACAATAATCTTAATTATAGGTTAACTTGTGCTTGTTTAAAGTTGGTTCTTGCTTTACCTTACACCGCACCGATTATCAAGTGAGTAATCTCGTAACTAATCCCTTTTTATTTTAATGTTTTGGGATGTTCATGTGTTCATACAAACTTAGAGTCTTAAACTGTTTATGAACTTTAGTCGCGCAGTATCCCATGTGTTGAGGACGTAGACTTGGCTGTTTATTTGTATGTGTGGATCATTAACCGTCTTGTCGGTCTATTCCGCAGTTTTCATGGTACCATTAGATGAACACGGGAGAACTATCGTTTATGATTTTCTCTTTTATTTACACATGCACAGTTAGTCTTGTTTGTGAGCTCAATTGTGAGCACTGGCAGTCTTATGAATCTTAGAGTTGGTCCCGATCAGATTACACCCTTGTTGAAAACCAGACATACACATGTTGCGCGCAGATTTATTGTTATCTATGTATTGTATTAAACTTGATTTCTCACCAACACGCAAGTGTTTGACGTTTATTTTAACACATGTTCAGGTTTGCAGTAGCTGTTTTGGAGCTTGTGGACACATAGGAAGTTTCTTTATTTTGGACCTAGATTAAAATGTATCAAGACAAGTTTTTGCTGTTCGAATATTATAATTTATAATATATTGATTTATGATGTTTTATGTTATCTTGTGTTTACCCTGCGCGTGCGCGAATGAATGTATTTATTAAATATTGACACCCAATAGTGTCACGAGTAATGAAACAATATGTGGCGCCCCAATGTATAATCCGCCTTTGGTCGGGGTGTTACAGATTGGTATCAGAGCTCGTTGACTTTAGGATAGGTGGTTAGACGTAACGGCCTAGAATACCTAAGAGTCCCTTCTCGCGCATGAGATAAATCTCATGTTTGCGCGCTTATTGTTAATTACTCGTTATTTATGAATATGCTCGCGCTTGCGCGGTATATGATTTTATGTTTTACTCCGCGATATTTCGATTTTTATTGATTTTTCTTACATATTCATTTGTTGGGTTTGAAAATCCGAAAAGTCATGGTGATACATGAATAGTTGATTTTCAATTTCCATTTACGATTATGTTCTGAGGTTGGAGACTTGAAAAGTCATGGTGATACATGAATTGTCAACCTCCAATACTCATTTCCTTGTATATTTTATATTGAAGATTGAAAAGTCATGGTGATACATGAATCGTCAATCTCCAATACTTGTTTGCTCGTATATTTTAAATTGGGATTTCGGAAAGTCATGGTGATACATGAATTGTCGATTCTTGATTCGAATTTGTTACCTTTATTAAGTCTGCATTTAGGGTCATTTATTTTACTTTAACTTTTGATAGTATCTAACTCTGCGAAACCAAGCTTTATAAGATTAAAACTTTGCGCTAAAATCAAGATATTAACTAAAATTAAAACTTTTATAGAATGCCTCCGCTATCTCGCCGATTTCAGAGAAGAGAAGCCTCGCGCATGCGTAGACAGCAACGTTCCCAGGAAATGGCCGCCGCGATAGCCCAAGCCTTGAGCCAAAACAATACCTCGAGTTATAACATTAAGTCCTTTAACGCGGGTAACCCTCCAAAGTTCACAGGTCTTGAAGGAGCCACCGTGATGCTCCAATGGCTCGAAAAGATTGAAAACACTTTCCTCCATACCCAATGCCCTCATGACAGACGAACCCTATATGCTCCCAGTGTCCTGGAATCCAGAGCGCTTACATGGTGGAATGGAGTAGCTCATGCGCGTGGCGCAGAGGCTGCTTCTAGCATGACATGGGAGGAATTCAAGGAAATTCTTACGCGAGAATTCTGCCCTCCCAACGAAGTTAAGCGCCTGGAGGAAGAATTTTGGAACCTGAAGCAATACAGTGGAGAAGCGCGCGAGTACGCGACGCGCTTCCACGAGCTAAGCTTACTGGTCCCTCACCTTGTTACCCCTTCACGCCGAGCAATCGAGAAATGTAACACCCCGACCAAAGGCGGATTATACATCGGGGCGCCACATATTGTTTCATTACTCGTGACACTATTGGGTGTCAATATTTAATAAATACATTCATTCGCGCACGCGCAGGGTAAACACAAGATAACATAAATCATCATAAATCAATATATTATAAATCGTAATATTCGAACAGCAATAACTTGTCTTGATACATTTTAATCTAGGTCCAAAATAAAGAAATTTCCTATGTGTCCACAAGCTCCAAAACAGCTACTGCAAACCTGAACATGTGTTAAAATAAACGTCAAACACTTGCGTGTTGGTGAGAAATCAAGTTTAATACAATACATAGATAACAATAAATCTGCGCGCAACACGTGTATGTCTGGTGTTTAACAAGGGTGCAATCAGATTGTGATCAAGCCTAAATAGATCATAGCTCATAGTTCATAGTTCAATCCGTGCTCCCAATTGAGCACAAAAACGAGAAAACATCTGTGCAAGTGTAAACAAAGAAAACCGTAAACGATAGGTCTCCCGTGTTCATCTAATGGATCCATGAAAACTGCGGAATAGGCCGAACAAAGCGGTTAATGATACACACATACAAATAAACAGCCAAGTAAACGTCCTCAACACATGGGATACTGCGCGACTAAAGCTCATAAACAAGTTTAAGACTCTAAGTTTGTACGAACACATGAACATCCCAAAACATTAAAAATAAAAAGGGATTAGGTACGAGATTACTCACTTGATAAAGATGCGATGATAGATAAAGCAAGAACCAAACAAGCAAGTTAACCTATAAGTAAAGATTATTGTTTTAACGATCGGTTTTAAGTCTTGATTATAAGTTAGCATAATTAATAAGTAAATTATTATATATATATATATTACCGGAAAAGCAGGGCAGAACAGGGAGGAAGACGGAGGCAAGAGAGGAGGGAGGCGGCTGAAGAACAACGGCAGAGAGCAAAAAGGGAGGAAGAGAATAAGTGTAGTGTTAAGAAAAATAATACTATATATAGGCAAACCCTAGGGGACACAAACCCTAGAAAAGATCTCCAAAAGTAAAAGAAAAGATATCAACAGTAAAAAGTTCTGAAAAGTAAAGATATCAAAAGATATGGTAGCAGGGAAAAAGAGAAAAAGGCTGACAGGATTCAGAAAAAGGCATGGGCGGTTCAGATAAAGTTACTGGTCAAGCATGGCAAAAGCAGATTCTCAAAAGATTATGTCAGTCACTTTATCTGTCAACCAATGGGGTTGGTGCGCATGCTGCGCCGAAAGTAACTTTTCAGACATAAAGCAGATTAGGTCAACAGCTCAAAAGATAAGACAACTCAAAAGCAACGGCTAGATCAAACAGAAGAAAACTCAAAAGGTTTAGCGCGAGAAGGCTAAGGCGCTAAGGCAAAAGTGCGCGAGCGCGAAGGCGGACAGAACCAACCTTAACGCGTCGCGGGAAGAATCACATTTCTTAGCGCGCCGCGGGAGGAACTAAAATTCCTAGCGCGCCGCGGGAAGAACTATAATTCTTCGCGCGTCGAGGGATGAACTACGATTCTTAGCGCGCTGCGAGAAGAACTACAAATCCTTAGCGCGTCGCGGGAAGAACTACCGTTCTTAGCGCGCTGCGAGAAGAATTACAATTCTTAGCGCGCTGCGAGAAGAGTTTGTCTCGCGAATCGCTGTACAGGTGGTCTTCACGCAGGATTCCTTGTAAGGGGTCTGGCGCGTGGAGCTGCGCAGACAACCTTAGGCGGGAAGGAACAAGGGACAAGCAAAGAGTTAGAAGAAAAAGAGGGAATCAAGGCGTAAGGGCGGGACGGCGACAAGAGGGAAAAGAAGGCGGAAAGAGAGAAGGAGAGGGACGGGACGGCGGAAAGAAAGAGAGAGAAAGAGGCGGGAAGGAAAATATATTATTATTATTATTATTAAAAGTAAAATATAAGTATAAATAAATATTAAATCATAAAAGAAAGAGATCGGGTCAGAGAAACGGGTACCTGGGTCGGGTCGGATCGGGGCAGATGTCACAGTCTCCCCTACTTTAAGAAATTTCGTCCCGAAATTTATCTCGAAGTAGGTTGCGCAGAGAACAGGTGCGGGTACTTGATCTTCATCTGATCTTCCCTTTCCCATGTAAACTCGGCTCCGCGCTTGGACTCCCATCGAACTTTAACAATAGGGATACGACTGCGCTTGGTTTGCTTAACCTCGCGATCCATAATCTCAACAGGCTTCTCAACGAAATGCATAGTTTCATCAACTTGAACTTCATCAAGTGGAATGTGAAGGTTCTCGTCAGCTAAACACTTCTTGAGATTGGATACATGGAACGTTGGATGCACATTACTGAGCGCGGGCGGCAGGTCAAGTCTGTAGGCAACTTTTCCCACACGCGCGAGAATCTTAAATGGACCAACATAACGAGGAGCAAGCTTACCTTTCTTCCCAAAGCGGACAACACCTTTCCAGGGCGACACTTTGAGGAGAACAAGATCACCAACTTGAAATTCGAGAGGCTTCCGCCTACGATCTGCGTAACTCTTCTGTCGGCTTCTGGCAGTCAGCAGATGATCACGGATCTTGGCGATTTTATCGGTTGTCTCTTGAACAAGTTCGGGTCCTGTGATTTGAGTTTCACCCACTTCGCTCCAACAGATCGGGGAGCGGCACTTACGACCGTAAAGTGCTTCAAATGGGGCCATACCGATACTGGAATGATAGCTGTTATTATAAGAGAACTCAATCAAAGGCAGGTGTGAATCCCAATTACCTCCAAAATCAAGAACACAAGATCGGAGCATATCCTCAAGAGTTTGAATAGTTCGCTCAGACTGTCCGTCGGTCTGAGGATGATATGCCGTACTCATGTCCAAGCGAGTTCCTAGTGCAGATTGGAGAGATTTCCAAAAGCGAGATATAAAACGGCCATCGCGATCGGATATGATGCTCAAAGGAGTACCATGGCGGCAGACAATTTCCTTGACATAAAGCTGCGCGAGTTGCTCAACACGGTAGTTTTCACGAATGGGCAGAAAGTGAGCAGACTTAGTCAAACGATCCACTATTACCCAAATGCTATCATGTTTGCTTGCTGTCAAAGGTAACTTGGTAATAAAGTCCATCGCTACACATTCCCATTTCCACGAAGGAATTTCTGGTTGTTCGAGCAAACCAGATGGGCGTTGATGTTCAGCTTTTACCTTAGAACAAGTCAGGCATTTAGCTACGAACACAGCAATATCCTTTTTCATACCGGGCCACCAATAAGTCATGCGCAAATCCTTGTACATCTTATCAGCGCCAGGATGAATAGAATACCGAGATTTGTGCGCTTCACTCAGGATATCAGCGCGAAGATTCTCATCAAAGGGAATCCAGATGCGATTAAGATAACAGAGAATTCCACACAGATTGGGCACAAAATGCGCTTCCGCGCCACACGCTAACTCGGCGCGAAGGTTACCATTACTGATGGATGCGCGCTGCGCGTCACGAATACGCGATTCAAGGTTGCTTTGAATCGGCGCGAAGTGAAGCTGCGTGCGCGGCAAAATACAGTTAAGCTGGCAGGGTTTTCGGCTGAGCGCATCGGCTACCACATTAGCCTTACCAGGATGATACCGGATCTCACAATCGTAATCGCTGATGAGTTCGTTCCATCGGCGTTGCCTCATGTTAAGTTCCTTTTGATCAAAGATATGCTGAAGGCTTTTATGGTCAGTGTAAAGGATACACTTAGTACCATAAAGGTAGTGTCTCCAGATCTTTAAGGCAAAAACAACTGCACCAAGTTCGAGATCGTGAGTTGTATAATTCTTTTCATGAACCTTGAGTTGCCTTGATGCGTAAGCGATAACCTTGCCTCGTTGCATAAGAACACAACCGAGACCTTGGTTGGAGGCATCGCAGTACACGACAAAATCATCATTACCCTCAGGTAGCGCAAGAACAGGAGCTTCACACAACAACCGCTTGAGCGTTAGAAAGGCTTCTTCTTGCTTCGAGCCCCAAATATACGGTTTACCTTTGTGCGTTAGAGCTGTTAAAGGCAAAGCGATCTTCGAGAAGTTCGAAATGAAGCGCCGGTAATAACCAGCTAAGCCCAGAAAGGAACGGATCTCGGAAGGAGAGGATGGCGTAAACCAGTTCTTGATTGCTTCAATCTTGGATGGGTCGACATGAATACCCATCTTGTTTACAACATGACCAAGAAACTGTACTTCATCAGACCAAAATTCACACTTGGAAAGCTTAGCATAGAGTTGTTCAGCTCTAAGCTTTTGCAATACCAATCGGAGATGTTGCTCGTGCTCGGCCTTGGTCTTAGAATACACCAGAACATCATCGATAAACACAATCACGAATTTATCCAGGAAGGGCCTACACACCCGATTCATTAGATCCATGAAAACGGCGGGTGCGTTGGTTAAACCGAAGGACATGACCAAGAATTCAAAATGGCCATAACGAGTTCGAAAAGCAGTCTTCGGAACATCTTCATCGCGGATGCGCAACTGGTGATAGCCAGAGCGGAGATCAATCTTCGAGAAACAAGAGGCACCTTGGAGTTGATCAAAGAGGTCGTCAATACGCGGTAAGGGATACCGGTTTTTAATGGTGAGTTTGTTCAACTCGCGGTAATCAATACACATGCGAAACGATCCATCTTTCTTTTTAACGAACAACACCGGAGCACCCCAGGGCGAAGAGCTAGGGCGAATGAATCCTTTAGCAGTCAACTCTTGAAGTTGGCTTGCCAATTCTTGCATCTCAGCGGGCGCAAGACGGTAAGGAGATTTAGCTACGGGGGAAGCACCAGGGACAAGATCAATACGAAACTCGACTTCACGAGCGGGAGGGATACCAGGAAGATCATCAGGAAAAACTTCAGGGAAATCACGCACAACAGGGATATCGCGAAGCTTCTTCTCTTCAGCAGGTTTAACCACATGGGCTAAGAATGCAATACACTTCTTCCGCATGAGTCTTTGGGCTTCGGCGCAAGACATAAGTTTAAGACCACTGGAGGGTTTTTCGCCGTAAATATGAAGATCACCATTTTCTCGAGGTATGCGAATCAATTTCTTGGCGCAAATAACTTCGGCGCGATTCTTCGAGAGCCAATCCATACCAATGATAACATCAAAGCTTCCAAGAGGCATGGGGATGAGGTCAATCAGAAAATCGTTTTCGTTAAGGTTAAGCGTGCAATCTTTAATCACTGAGTTTATTAAAACAGTTTCACCATTAGCCAATTCAACTGAAAAATTTTCTTTTAAATCGTTGCGCGGTCGCGCAAGCTTCTGCTCGAAGGCGCGAGAGATAAAACTTCGATCGGCGCCAGTATCAAAAAGTATAGAAGCATAAAATCCGTTAAGCAAAAATGTACCATTAACTACGTCATTATTCGCTTGCGCTTGGTGCGCGGTTATATTAAAAGCTCGTCCACGCGTCACTTGGTTTGAAATCTGGTTCACCGGATTCGCTTGTGTAATCTGAACTTGTAGTCTCGGGCACGCGTTCCGGAAATGACTGGGATCACCGCAGTTAAAGCACGATCTGGGTCGTGGGTTTTGGTAGATTGATTGTGGGTTCTGCGGGTAGACTGGTGGTGTTGGCGCAATTGGATTGGCGGGAGGGACTCTACAGTATTCGGTTGAGTGACCAATGCGGCCACATCGGTTACATTGTCGACACGGGGTCTGAGTTGGGTGGTGAAGTCTACAGGTTGGGCAAAGGGGTTGGTTTCCTGTGTAAGGTTTCTTAAGTGGCGGGGCAGGGAGTGCTGGATTGGTTAAGGCATAGTTGTGGACTACAGGAGGTGTTGGGTAGGCTGTCAGTGGGTTAGGCGCGTAAACTGGAGGTTGGTAGATGGGTTGCTGGACAATGGGCGGGTTGGTAAGCGCATAGGCCTTGCGCCTGCGCTTGAGGTTGTTACGGTTCGAGGGTTCAGGTTTGGTTTCTGTTGGTTCAGTGACAGTCTTGGTGAGTTTGGTCTTTTCTGTTCCCCGCAGGAACAGGGTTCCTGCTCTGACATGGTTGTCGCTGAGCACAGCGGCCAACTCGATGGCGTCAGAGAGGGTTACTGGGTTTCTGGCCCATACAGAATCTTGAATTTCCATGGGGAGACCCCCAAGGAATTTCTCTATGGCTCGGCGGGAAGGGGTAACAAGGTGAGGGACCAGTAAGCTTAGCTCGTGGAAGCGCGTCGCGTACTCGCGCGCTTCACCGCTGTATTGTTTCAAGTTCCAGAATTCCTCCTCTAGGCGCTTAATTTCATTGGGAGGGCAGAATTCTCGCGTCAAGAGATCCTTAAATTCCTCCCAGAGCATGCTGGAAGCAGCTTCTGCGCCACGCGCATGAGCTACTCCATTCCACCATGTAAGCGCTCTAGATTCCAGGACACTGGAAGCATATAGGGTTCGTCTGTCTGAGGGGCATTGGGTGTGAAGGAAAGTGTTTTCTATTTTCTCAAGCCACTGGAGCATCACGGTGGCTCCTTCAAGACCTGTGAACTTTGGAGGGTAACCCGCGTTAAAGGACTTAATGTTATAACTCGAGGTATTGTTTTGGCTCAAGGCTTGGGCTATTGCGGCGGCCATTTCCTGGGAACGTTGCTGTCTACGCATGCGCGAGGCTTCTCTTCTCTGAAATCGGCGAGATAGCGGAGGCATTCTATAAAAATTTTAATTTTAGTTAATATCTTGATTTTAGCGCAAAGTTTTAATCTTATAAAGCTTGGTTTCGCAGGGTTAGATACTATCAAAAGTTAAAGTAGAATAAATGACCCTAAATGCAGACTTAATAAAGGTAACAAATTCGAATCAAGAATCGACAATTCATGTATCACCATGACTTTCCGAATTCCCAATTTAAAATATACGAGCAAACGAGTATTGGAGATTGACGATTCATGTATCACCATGACTTTTCAATCCTCAATATAAAATATACAAGAAAATGAGTATTGGAGGTTGACAATTCATGTATCACCATGACTTTTCAAGTCTCCAACCTCAGAACATAATCGTAAATGGAAATTGAAAATCAACTATTCATGTATCACCATGACTTTTCGGATTTTCAAATCCAACAAACGAATATGTAAGTAAAATCAATAAAAAATCGAAATTCAACAAAAATCGAAATATCGCGAAATAAAACATAAAATCATATACTGCGCAAGCGCGAGCATATTTATAAACAACGAGTAATTAACAATAAGCGCGCAAACATGAGATTTCTCTCATGCGCGAGAAGGGACTCTTAGGTATTCTAGGCCGTTACGTCTAACCACCTATCCTAAAGTCAACGAGCTCTGATACCAATCTGTAACACCCCGACCAAAGGCGGATTATACATCGGGGCGCCACATATTGTTTCATTACTCGTGACACTATTGGGTGTCAATATTTAATAAATACATTCATTCGCGCACGCGCAGGGTAAACACAAGATAACATAAATCATCATAAATCAATATATTATAAATCGTAATATTCGAACAGCAATAACTTGTCTTGATACATTTTAATCTAGGTCCAAAATAAAGAAATTTCCTATGTGTCCACAAGCTCCAAAACAGCTACTGCAAACCTGAACATGTGTTAAAATAAACGTCAAACACTTGCGTGTTGGTGAGAAATCAAGTTTAATACAATACATAGATAACAATAAATCTGCGCGCAACACGTGTATGTCTGGTGTTTAACAAGGGTGCAATCAGATTGTGATCAAGCCTAAATAGATCATAGCTCATAGTTCATAGTTCAATCCGTGCTCCCAATTGAGCACAAAAACGAGAAAACATCTGTGCAAGTGTAAACAAAGAAAACCGTAAACGATAGGTCTCCCGTGTTCATCTAATGGATCCATGAAAACTGCGGAATAGGCCGAACAAAGCGGTTAATGATACACACATACAAATAAACAGCCAAGTAAACGTCCTCAACACATGGGATACTGCGCGACTAAAGCTCATAAACAAGTTTAAGACTCTAAGTTTGTACGAACACATGAACATCCCAAAACATTAAAAATAAAAAGGGATTAGGTACGAGATTACTCACTTGATAAAGATGCGATGATAGATAAAGCAAGAACCAAACAAGCAAGTTAACCTATAAGTAAAGATTATTGTTTTAACGATCGGTTTTAAGTCTTGATTATAAGTTAGCATAATTAATAAGTAAATTATTATATATATATATATTACCGGAAAAGCAGGGCAGAACAGGGAGGAAGACGGAGGCAAGAGAGGAGGGAGGCGGCTGAAGAACAACGGCAGAGAGCAAAAAGGGAGGAAGAGAATAAGTGTAGTGTTAAGAAAAATAATACTATATATAGGCAAACCCTAGGGGACACAAACCCTAGAAAAGATCTCCAAAAGTAAAAGAAAAGATATCAACAGTAAAAAGTTCTGAAAAGTAAAGATATCAAAAGATATGGTAGCAGGGAAAAAGAGAAAAAGGCTGACAGGATTCAGAAAAAGGCATGGGCGGTTCAGATAAAGTTACTGGTCAAGCATGGCAAAAGCAGATTCTCAAAAGATTATGTCAGTCACTTTATCTGTCAACCAATGGGGTTGGTGCGCATGCTGCGCCGAAAGTAACTTTTCAGACATAAAGCAGATTAGGTCAACAGCTCAAAAGATAAGACAACTCAAAAGCAACGGCTAGATCAAACAGAAGAAAACTCAAAAGGTTTAGCGCGAGAAGGCTAAGGCGCTAAGGCAAAAGTGCGCGAGCGCGAAGGCGGACAGAACCAACCTTAACGCGTCGCGGGAAGAATCACATTTCTTAGCGCGCCGCGGGAGGAACTAAAATTCCTAGCGCGCCGCGGGAAGAACTATAATTCTTCGCGCGTCGAGGGATGAACTACGATTCTTAGCGCGCTGCGAGAAGAACTACAAATCCTTAGCGCGTCGCGGGAAGAACTACCGTTCTTAGCGCGCTGCGAGAAGAATTACAATTCTTAGCGCGCTGCGAGAAGAGTTTGTCTCGCGAATCGCTGTACAGGTGGTCTTCACGCAGGATTCCTTGTAAGGGGTCTGGCGCGTGGAGCTGCGCAGACAACCTTAGGCGGGAAGGAACAATGGACAAGCAAAGAGTTAGAAGAAAAAGAGGGAATCAAGGCGTAAGGGCGGGACGGCGACAAGAGGGAAAAGAAGGCGGAAAGAGAGAAGGAGAGGGACGGGACGGCGGAAAGAAAGAGAGAGAAAGAGGCGGGAAGGAAAATATATTATTATTATTATTATTAAAAGTAAAATATAAGTATAAATAAATATTAAATCATAAAAGAAAGAGATCGGGTCAGAGAAACGGGTACCTGGGTCGGGTCGGATCGGGGCAGATGTCACAAGAAATTCCTTGGGGGTCTCCCCATGGAAATTCAAGATTCGGTATGGGCCAGAAACCCAGCAACCCTCTCTGACGCCATCGAGTTGGCCGCTGTGCTCAGCGACAACCATGTCAGAGCAGGAACCCTGTTCCTGCGGGGAACTGAGAAGACCAAACCCACCAAAACTGTCCATGAACCCGCAGAAACCAAACCTGAACCCTCAAACCATAACCAGAAACGTAGGCGCAGACAAGCTTACGCGCTTACCAACCCGCCCATTGTCCAGCAACCCATTTATCAACCTCCAGTTTACGCGCCTAACCCTCTGTCAGCTTACCCAACACCTCCTGTAGTCCACAACTATGCCTTAACCAATCCAGCACTCCCTGCCCCGCCAACTAAGAAACCTTACACAGGAAACCATCCCTTTTGCCCAACCTGTAGATTTCACCACCCAACCCAAACCCCGTGTCGACTTTGTAACCGATGTGGCCGTACTGGTCACACTGCTGAAAACTGTAGAGTCCTTCTCGCCAGTCCAATTGCGCCAACACCACCAGTCTACCCGCAGAACCCACAACCAACCTACCAAAACCCACGACCCAGATCATGCTTTAACTGCGGTGATCCCAGTCATTTCCGGAACGCGTGCCCAAGGCTACAAGTGCAAATCACACAAGCGAATCCGGTGAACCAGATTTCGAACCAAGTGACGCGTGGACGAGCTTTTAACATAACCGCGCACCAAGCGCAAGCGAATAATGACGTAGTTAATGGTACATTTTTGCTTAACGGATTTTATGCTTCTGTACTTTTTGATACTGGCGCCGATCGAAGTTTTATCTCTCGCGCCTTCGAGCAGAAGCTCGCGCGACCGCGCAGCGATTTAAAAGAAGATTTTTCAGTTGAATTGGCTAACGGTGAAACTGTTTTAATTAACTCAGTGATTAAAGATTGCACGCTTAACCTTAACGAAAACGATTTTCTGATTGACCTCATCCCCATGCCTCTTGGAAGCTTTGATGTTATCATTGGTATGGACTGGCTCTCGAAGAATCGCGCCGAAGTTATTTGCGCCAAGAAGTTGATTCGCATTCCTCGAGAAAATGGTGATCTTCATATTTACGGCGAAAAACCCTCCAGTGGTCTTAAACTTATGTCTTGCGCCGAAGCCCAAAGACTCATGCGGAAGAAGTGTGTTGCATTCTTAGCCCATGTGGTTAAACCTGCTGAAGAAAATAAGCTTCGCGATATCCCTGTTGTGCGTGATTTCCCTGAAGTTTTTCCTGATGATCTTCCTGGTATCCCTCCCGCTCGTGAAGTCGAGTTTCGTGTTGATCTTGTCCCTGGTGCTTCCCCCGTAGCTAAATCTCCTTACCGTCTTGCGCCCGCTGAGATGCAAGAATTGGCAAGCCAACTTCAAGAGTTGACTGCTAAAGGATTCATTCGCCCTAGCTCTTCGCCCTGGGGTGCTCCGGTGTTGTTCGTTAAAAAGAAAGATGGATCGTTTCGCATGTGTATTGATTACCGCGAGTTGAACAAACTCACCATTAAGAACCGGTATCCCTTACCGCGTATTGACGACCTCTTTGATCAACTCCAAGGTGCCTCTTGTTTCTCGAAGATTGATCTCCGCTCTGGTTATCACCAGTTGCGCATCCGCGATGAAGATGTCCCGAAGACTGCTTTTCGAACTCGTTATGGCCATTTTTAATTCTTGGTCATGTCCTTCGGTTTGACCAACGCACCCGCCGTTTTCATGGATCTAATGAATCGGGTGTGTAGGCCTTTCTTGGATAAATTCGTGATTGTGTTTATCGATGATGTTCTGGTGTATTCTAAGACCAAGGCCGAGCATGAGCAACATCTTCGGTTGGTGTTGCAAAAGCTTCGAACCGAGCAGCTCTATGCTAAGCTTTCCAAGTGTGAATTTTGGTCGGATGAAGTACAGTTTCTTGGCCATGTTGTGAACAAGATGGGTATTCATGTCGACCCATCCAAAATTGAAGCAATCAAGAACTGGATTACGCCATCCTCTCCTTCTGAGATCCGTTCCTTTCTGGGCTTAGCTGGTTATTACCGGCGCTTTATTTCGAACTTCTCAAAGATCGCTTTGCCTTTAACAGCTCTGACGCACAAAGGTAAACCGTATATTTGGGGCTCGAAGCAAGAAGAAGCCTTTCTGACGCTCAAGCGTCTGTTGTGTGAAGCTCCTGTTCTTGCGTTACCTGAGGGTAATGATGATTTTGTCGTGTATTGCGATGCATCCAACCAAGGTCTCGGTTGTGTTCTTATGCAACGAGGCAAGGTTATCGCTTACGCATCAAGGCAACTTAAGGTTCATGAAAAGAATTATACAACTCACGACCTCGAACTTGGTGCAGTTGTTTTTGCCTTGAAGATCTGGAGACACTACCTTTATGGTACTAAGTGTATCCTCTACACTGACCATAAAAGCCTTCAGCATATCTTTGATCAGAAGGAACTCAACATGAGACAACGCCGATGGAACGAACTCATCAGCGATTACGATTGTGAGATCCGGTATCATCCTGGTAAGGCTAATGTGGTAGCCGATGCGCTCAGCCGAAAACCCTGCCAGCTTAACTGTATTTTGCCGCGCACGCAGCTTCACTTCGCGCCGATTCAAAGCAACCTTGAATCGCGTATTCGTGACGCGCAGCGCGCATCCATCAGTAATGGTAACCTTCGCGCCGAGTTAGCGTGTGGCGCGGAAGCGCATTTTGTGCCCAATCTGTGTGGAATTCTCTGTTATCTTAATCGCATCTGGATTCCCTTTGATGAGAATCTTCGCGCTGATATCCTGAGTGAAGCGCACAAATCTCGGTATTCTATTCATCCTGGCGCTGATAAGATGTACAAGGATTTGCGCATGACTTATTGGTGGCCCGGTATGAAAAAGGATATTGCTGTGTTCGTAGCTAAATGCCTGACTTGTTCTAAGGTAAAAGCTGAACATCAACGCCCATCTGGTTTGCTCGAACAACCAGAAATTCCTACGTGGAAATGGGAATGTGTAGCGATGGACTTTATTACCAAGTTACCTTTGACAGCAAGCAAACACGATAGCATTTGGGTAATAGTGGATCGTTTGACTAAGTCTGCTCACTTTCTGCCCATTCGTGAAAACTACCGTGTTGAGCAACTCGCGCAGCTTTATGTCAAGGAAATTGTCTGCCGCCATGGTACTCCTTTGAGCATCATATCCGATCGCGATGGCCGTTTTATATCTCGCTTTTGGAAATCTCTCCAATCTGCGCTAGGAACTCGCTTGGACATGAGTACGGCATATCATCCTCAGACTGACGGTCAGTCTGAGCGAACTATTCAAACTCTTGAGGATATGCTCCGATCTTGTGTTCTTGATTTTGGAGGTAATTGGGATTCACACCTGCCTTTGATCGAGTTCTCTTATAATAACAGCTATCATTCCAGTATTGGTATGGCCCCATTTGAAGCACTTTACGGTCGTAAGTGCCGCTCCCCGATTTGTTGGAGCGAAGTGGGAGAAGCTCAAATCGCAGGACCCGAACTTGTTCAAGAGACAACCGATAAAATCGCCAAGATCCGTGATCATCTGCTGACTGCTAGAAGCCGACAGAAGAGTTACGCAGATCGCAGACGAAAGCCTCTCGAATTTCAAGTTGGTGATCTTGTTCTCCTCAAAGTGTCGCCTTGGAAGGGTGTTGTCCGCTTTGGGAAGAAAGGTAAGCTTGCTCCTCGATATGTTGGACCATTTAAGATTCTCGCGCGTGTAGGAAAAGTTGCCTACAGACTTGACCTGCCGCCCGCGCTCAGTAATGTGCATCCAACGTTCCATGTATCCAATCTCAAGAAGTGTTTAGCTGACGAGAACCTTCACATTCCACTTGATGAAGTTCAAGTTGATGAAACTATGCATTTCGTTGAGAAGCCTGTTGAGATTATGGATCGCGAGGTAAAGCAAACCAAGCGCAGTCGTATCCCTATCGTGAAAGTTCGCTGGGAGTCCAAGCGCGGAGCCGAGTTTACATGGGAAAGGGAAGATCAAATGAAGATCAAGTACCCGCACCTGTTCTCTGCGCAACCTACTTCGAGATAAATTTCGGGACGAAATTTCTTAAAGTAGGGGAGACTGTAACATCTGCCCCGATCCGACCAGACCCAGGTACCCGTTTCCCTTATCCGATCTCTTTCTTTTATGATTTAATATTTATTTATACTTATATTTTACTTTTAATAATAATATATATATTTTCCTTCCCGCCTCTTTCTCTCTTTTTCCTTCCGCCGTCCCGTCCCTCTCCTTCTCTCTTTCCGCCTTCTTTTCCCTCTTGTCGCCGTCCCGCCCTTACGCCTTGTTTCCCTCTTTTTCTTCTAACTCTTTGCTTGTCCTTTGTTCCTTCCCGCCTAAGGTTGTCTGCGCAGCTCCACGCGCCAGACCCCTTACAAGGAATCCTGCGTGAAGACCACCTGTTTCAACGATACGCGAGACGAACTCTTCTCGCAGCGCGCTAAGAATTGTAATTCTTCTCGCAGCGCGCTAAGAACGGTAGTTCTTCCCGCGACGCGCTGAGGATTTGTAGTTCTTCTCGCAGCGCGCTAAGAATCGTAGTTCATCCCTCGACGCGCGAAGAATTATAGTTCTTCCCGCGGTGCGCTAGGAATTTTAGTTCCTCCCGCGGCGCGCTAAGAAATGTGATTCTTCCCGCGGCGCGCTTAGAAATGTAGTTCTTTCCGCGACGCGTTAAGGTTAGTTCTGTCTGCCTTCGCGCTCGCGCTCTCTTGACCTTTTGTGTCAGCCTTCTCGCGCTGAACCCTTTGAGTTTTCTTCTGTTTAATCTAGCCGTTTGCTTTTGTGTTGTCTTATCTTTTGAGCCGTTGACCTAATCTGCTTTATGTCTGAAAAGTTACTTTCGGCGCAGCATGCGCACCAACCCCATTGGTTGGCAGAAAAAGTGACTGACATTATCTTTGGAGATCTGCTTTTTCCATGCTTGACCAGTAACTTTATCTGTCCTCTCCCATGCCTTTTTCTGAATCCTGTCAGCCTTTTTCTCTTTTTCCCTGCTACCATATCTTTTGATATCTTTACTTTTCAGAACTTTTTACTGTTGATATCTTTTCTTTTACTTTTGGAGATCTTTTCTAGGGTTTGTGTCCCCTAGGGTTTGCCTATATATAGTACTATTTTCTTAACACTTCACACATTACACTTATTCTCTTCCTCCCTTTTTGCTCTCTGCCGTTGTTCTTCAGCCGCCTCCCTCCTCTCTTGCCTCCGTCTTCCTCCCTGTTCTGCTCTGTTTTCCGGTAATATATATATATAATAATTTACTTATTAATTATGCTAACTTATAATCAAGACTTAAAACAAATCATTAAAACAATAATCTTAATTATAGGTTAACTTGTGCTTGTTTAAAGTTGGTTCTTGCTTTACCTTACACCGCACCGATTATCAAGTGAGTAATCTCGTAACTAATCCCTTTTTATTTTAATGTTTTGGGATGTTCATGTGTTCATACAAACTTAGAGTCTTAAACTGTTTATGAACTTTAGTCGCGCAGTATCCCATGTGTTGAGGACGTAGACTTGGCTGTTTATTTGTATGTGTGGATCATTAACCGTCTTGTCGGTCTATTCCGCAGTTTTCATGGTACCATTAGATGAACACGGGAGAACTATCGTTTATGATTTTCTCTTTTATTTACACATGCACAGTTAGTCTTGTTTGTGAGCTCAATTGTGAGCACTGGCAGTCTTATGAATCTTAGAGTTGGTCCCGATCAGATTACACCCTTGTTGAAAACCAGACATACACATGTTGCGCGCAGATTTATTGTTATCTATGTATTGTATTAAACTTGATTTCTCACCAACACGCAAGTGTTTGACGTTTATTTTAACACATGTTCAGGTTTGCAGTAGCTGTTTTGGAGCTTGTGGACACATAGGAAGTTTCTTTATTTTGGACCTAGATTAAAATGTATCAAGACAAGTTTTTGCTGTTCGAATATTATAATTTATAATATATTGATTTATGATGTTTTATGTTATCTTGTGTTTACCCTGCGCGTGCGCGAATGAATGTATTTATTAAATATTGACACCCAATAGTGTCACGAGTAATGAAACAATATGTGGCGCCCCGATGTATAATCCGCCTTTGGTCGGGGTGTTACAAAAAATGTTCGAATAAAAGAAACCAAAAATGTAGAAGAAGAAGAAGTTGGAAAAACCTTGCAACAATGCTTGTGTTATGTGTAAGGTTTGGTATGTGTTGCAACTTAGTTTACCTCTCTATTTATAGAGGAAAAACAAGGCACAAGTTTTTCATCCCACCAATGTGGGATACACCACTATAGTATTTTCTTTCAAATACACACAATACACATCGATATCTCATTCATCAATGTCTATTAGTGTGCATTTTTTGTGTCATAACAACCTACTAATGCACACGTAACAAATTTTCCAACACAAACCAGATATTGGTTGAATTGAAATTTTAAACAACTCTGATAACAATAGACTGTAAGTGCTTATAAACCAAGAGTAATGATGAAGTCGATAACTACAACACTTAGAGCTTGCATACCAAATTACCAATGGTGTCATACATTAATGACTTCTACTGTTTATAGACAACGATTCAAAGATAAAACAACTTTTGACTTAAAGTATTATAAATGATCTTGATATATATCATGTTCACAAGAGAATTGTATTTGTATCAAACACACGTTACTACTACACCATATCCATTATGATATCAGATTGATAACTATATTGACCATGTTCACTCCTTTCTAATTTCTGTTAGGGTTGTTTATGAGTCAAGCCATGATGGATTCGAGATCAAGCTCGGTCTTAAGCTTGTAGTCAAACGAGCCTAAGATCAAGCCAACGAGCCGAGCCATGACCCAAGACAAGCTTGGGTTGAGCTCGGCTAGGTTACCAAAATGAGATAGCTCGGATCGTATCATTTCAAATCAAATTTTTTAACTAGTTAACTGATCATGTATACCTTTGACACGCTGTAATTCAAGTATTGGTTTATGCCTAATTTATAATACTTTAATGTAAAGCTGTATTCCTGAGTTTCATTTAACATATTCGAAGTTAATATTATCATGACCGATTTATTGGCATAATAATAATAATAAAGTCTTTAGTCTTCTTTCTACAAGCTCAACCGGAGCAACAACCTCCGATCCGTCTTCGACTCCGGCTTGTTGATGGCTACTGAACCTGCTGCTTCTGCTACGCCGCCGCCGCAGTCAGTCCGACGACGTAGCAAATTCTTCTGGCCTCTTATCATCGCTGTCAATGTTTCCATCGGATGTAACATATATAAGTTTTTATCTGTTGATATGCAAAAATTAAAACTATTTGTCTGCATGTGACATGTGTTTTCAATTTACGAGTTTGATTTAACTAGATTGGATCAATCGGTTCGGTTAATAACCAAAATCAAACCTTGCTAAAAGTTTTAACTTAAAAATAAATGAAATTGATGCAAAGATACATGAAATGAATATATAAATAAATGAAATGGAGATATAAGTAATAAATGAAATGGAAGTATAGGTATAAAAACTAGAAATATATGAAAATATGAATGTTCGGTTCGGTTCGTTAATTTCGGTTACTGATGGTACCGAAAATAACCGATAACCGATTATCGGTTATTTCGGCTCGGTTTCTTCTGTTTTCAGTTTGGTTCGGTTGTTGCTTACCCGTAACAATCAGTACCGAACCGAAAGAATCGATACTGACGGCATAGGGGTATACCTTAGAGTAATTGATAGTCTAAACTTGATTCTTGTGTTGATTTGTGATGATAAAATAAGTTTACAAGGCCCTATTTATAAACCGACTAAGCCTAAACCAACAAGGATCCTTATTAGTTATTAGACTAAACGAGAAGAAAACTAACTCAAAAACCCCTAGGTTTGTAAGTACGACAAATTACCCCCACACTCATGCAAGATTAGTCTAAACTCTAACATACATGAAACCGAAAAAACTGAACCGAAACAAAAACCAACGGTTGGGTTTTATGTTTTTGTAAAAGCTGGACTTACGGTCCGGTTTGGTTTTGCATGTAATAAGAACCAAAACAAACCGAATTTATCGATTTTCATTTATTTATTTATTTAAGTAATTCATAAGAATTGAATACATATGTAAATCAAATATTTTAGTCCAAATGTATAATAATCACCTAGCTATTACTTCAAAATGGTTTAGGCCCAAATTCATTATTTTGATCAAAAAAAAAAATTCTGCCCAAAAATTTAAAGCTTAAATGGCAAAAAGTCAAAAACAACAAAACCGAAAAATCAAAATTGAACAGTTTTCAAAAAGTCAAAAATTGAAGTTTCGGTTTTTGGTTCTGTTTTAGCCCAAAACCGACCCATAGCGAACCGTGCACACCCCTAGTTAGCTAAACAAACTCAATTGATCCTTCGGTTTTTATAGCCTACCTTTACACAAGACCAAATAAGGAGGAAAAGACTGAAGGAGATAAGCCTGCAACTGCAGCTTCATCAATCACAACCACCACCAACATATCACCTACTTCAGTGGACAGTATATCAACATCACCTCCAGCAATCAGCGAGCCAGCGAAACCGATCCCGATGGATCAGCAGCGAGAGCTCTTGAAGTGGATATTGGAGGAAAAACGAAAAGTGAAAACGAAAGATCCTAAAGAGAAAAAGAAAATTGACGAAGAAAAGGCGTTGCTTAAACAACTGATACGAGCTGAGTCCATCCCATCTTTGTAATGATTTAATGTTCATACGTTAAAAATTGTAAATTTGGTTTGTTGTATATTCTATGAAACTTGGCATATTGAGTGCAGTTGGTTTAATTGTGTGTGAATGATCTGGTTGTTCAAACTGGTGTGTTAAAAAAGTGTGTTTGAATGTGTTATATGCAATGATTTTTATTTGACAAATAACACATCCTAGTTTGCTAATCAATATCAATCCTACATGACATCTTCTGTTAATGGTAGCTTTTAATCATGCAGTTTGAAAACCATCACTAGCATGCTAGCAATATATATTTTGATATTAATATCCCTTGAGACAGATATATGGTTTGCCTACAACTTATATGTAGCCTCCAAACTTGTTAGTTCAGTTGGATTTTGGACCATCAGTTTCCCTGCATTAAAGGGACAAACTGGCAGCAAGTAGTCAAAGGCAATAAGTGAGTTAGTCATTTTGTCAGACATCACATGGTGTGGTGTGATGGTGGTCAACATTATCCTACTAGTTCATTTGTCCACCAGCTGCACCAGATTAAAAAAACTGGATGCCTCATAACCTTTAACCAAACACTGATTGTGACTTGGTTCACCAATCCTAAACATCCATGGTTCATTTGAATACCGTATTTTCGGGTATTGAAAATAACAACTTTTTTTTGGGCTTTTTTCCAAGTGCTTTTCAGGTATAGATTGGATTTTTAAGAGCTGCACTTTTTTCGGGTATTTTTCATGTATTTTTCAGGTAACTTTGGGTATAGACCGGGTATTTGAAAAACCTGGTTTCGGTTTTCGAGTATTACCAGGTATAAATCGGGTACAGGTTTCGGTACTAAAATGCATACGCTATGCCTATCCTACGGGTAGGGTCAAGTACATGTTCGGATAGTAAAAACCCGGGTATAGTTCCGGGTTTTTTCGGGTCTGGCTCTGGGTTCGGGCATTTTATGCACCTCTACCTTAAGCCATCTAACCTTCTGGTTCCTGCTTCGACCCGTTACAGAACATGGGTTCACAGGCAACTCCTTCATTTCATTTAAGATTTTAAGCAAACTATATACTACATATATCTAACTTACAAGCATAACCTCATGTTAACTACCAAAAGATAGTAGAGATGTTTAATTACTCCTTTACAATTAAAAAATCAAAATAAATAGATAATATCGACTATTATCGAGCATACCAGGCATCTAGTACCGATATAGCTGAAGCTCTTTGCCTGTGAAGAGCTTGCTACTGAATCCTTTCAATTTTTCATTCATCAACCCACCAACGAATCGTTGTTGATCCAACAGTAGTCTGCCACTTCGGTTGCCTATATCGTATCCAGGCGTCGACACGCAACTGGCTCCCTTCATCATATCGCCCTCTAGCATGCGCAACACCTTAAGGAAAATATATGTTAATCGTGTTTCAGATTAGGGAAAGACAGATACAAATGTCGAAAGGAACATGGAAGTACCTGAGACATGCGAGGTCTTAAATTAGGATCCCTTTTGATACATAGAGAAGCGGCATTCACCATGCAGTATATCTCGTGAGCTGAATAACTGGTTCCTAACCGAGGGTCGATTAACTCGTTAATCAGACCTTCTTCCAACAACGGTCGTGCCTGCAAAATGTTGGACAAAACAGACAATCAAGAACAAACAGCTTGGTTGATTTGCAAAGAAGTGTTCAAGTGATTGTGGTTTCTTCACAAATATTGTTTTACGTTAATTATTTATAAAATATGTTAATATGAACAAAAAGTGTTAGCGGGTCAGCCCGACAAAACCCATTACATTACTTAATAATTTGAACATGCTACCAAGAACTCACCCATTCTGCAAGGCATTGTTGGCCCTTAGGCCGCTTAAGATCCACTGCTTTTCGCCCTGTTATAAGCTCCACCAATACGACCCCAAATGAATATACATCCGCTTTTTCAGTGATCTGCCCGCTCTGTGCATACTCTGGAGCTAGGTATCTAGTTTTAAAATAAATGTTTATTCACAATATTATAAAAATCGTTTAAAACAAAATCAGAACAAAAAAAAAATAAAAAAGATTCGTTAGACTTACCCAAATGTTCCAATTACTTTGGTTTCTTCTTCTATATCTCCGTCAGGTTGCCACCTTGCAAGGCCAAAGTCTCCAACCTAGCAACCAAAAATACAATAACCGTTTAAAGTCCACTCTAAAAAGGACTAAAGGTTAATATTGGTCATTTCCAAATGAACAATTCTGCTTGCTTAAAAAATGTTGAAATGAAAACAGAATCCTATTTTAAACAAAACAAGAAGGCGTAAGGAGCGTGAGTTTAGTTTGGAATACCATAGGTTCAAAATCATGAGTGATCAAGATGTTGTTTGGTCGCATGTCACGATGCACAATGCAACCTACTCTGCATTCTTCATGAAGATATCTCAATCCTCTAGCAGCTCCCAAAGCAATCTTTTGGCGTGCTGACCACTGTAATGTATCTTGACCATGGCCTGCATACGAAAGAAGACTAAATTGGAGCCTTTTTAGCATCACATAAAAAGCACATTATTCAGCAAAGGTAGTTTTAACAATTACCATAAAGATGAGAATCCAACGAACCGTTGCAAACATATTCATAAACCAACAGTCTTCTTCGATCTTCCATACAAAATCCAATCAACATAACAACATTCCTATGCTGTGCACAGCTCAGCACTTCAACTTCTGAGCAAAATTCTTGATCTCCTTGAGAACTTGCCAATTTATGCTGTTTAACAGCCACCGCCTGTCCATCTGGCAGTACACCTCTGTGTACAGACCCAAATCCTCCTTCAGCCAAGAAATTATCTTGAGAAAAACCGTTAGTAGCAGCCTCTAGCTCTGCATAAGTGAACCATCTTGGCGGTTTTCCAAACACCGGTGCTTTGTGTTGGCATTTTGAGCACAATGGTGGTGGGACCGAAGGTGTGCTTCGGGACATAGATATTGCATCTCTAACATTACCTTTAAATTGAGTAAAGTCTACATCTGTTCGCAGACTTGGCGATTGACAACTTGAGGTCAAAATGTCAACCGCCCATGGTTGGAACCTTAAGCTAGAAAAAGATGAAAGACGCTCACTTTCCGAGTCTGAACCCGAGTCAATGAGATCCCGGTTGTCCTTTATGGATAAAGATTCGTATTTCTGAGACCCACCGGTCATAGGCATGAAAAATGGTAAATTACATTGATCAGAACTTGAAACTGATGAAGTCGCAGGTTCGGTTGCAGTTAATGCATCGGGACTACTAGTTGGAGTTGCAAGTTCTTTAGTGGAATATATAGATGGTTTTTTGGCATTTTGTAGACTTTGAGATGGTTGATTTGCTTTGGGTTGTTTCTTAGGTGACCCAATTAAATTCAGCCGAATAATTTTTGGCTTTGATTTCTTCATTGTCACAATGTTGCATTGCAACTCCTCCATGCATCGCTTTTGTTCATGTTTCAGCTTTCTACAAGGAAAAAAAGACACGTTAGCACGGCCTATTTCAAAAGTATTGGTCAACATAATATATTGATTGCAGTTTAGAGGATTACTTGTCCAATACAACCCATGTAGCTTGAATTTGTCTAGCCTCTGCAGCCACTGCTCCATACGGTGATCCAGAAACGGTTTTTATCTTCACATTTATCTTTTATAATACCATGGCAAACAAAAATTATTAAATTTTAATAATCATGTAGATGACGAAACACCAAACAATATGAAATATGTAGGATTGTATGGACCACAGACCTTATTGGGATCATACATGTTGTGTAGCTGAAGGATCATCTGGGAACAAGAATCGGCTATATCACTTTTCCCTAAATATGACCTCCAATGTCTACTAGCACAATCTCCGGTAAATCTCGGAAGACCCCATAATTTTCTTCCTAAAGTAGATAAAACAACCAATTGTTAATAACTTTTGTACATCCATCAGTTTCTAAGATTTTTCATTTGAAGTATTCAAAATTCAAATGTGATAGATCTGTTTATTTATATGTTCTACTGTATGACTTATTTTGACAATATAGTAATCAAAACACGGTGCAGAATCATGAATAAGTATAAAATTACCTGAAATTAGTGAAGGGATAACAACAACCAGTGTAATGCAGTGTCCCGGTTGTGCGACATGAGTCAAAGTCCAAACCAAAGCAGTCTTTGAAATTTCCCTAGACGCTTTAACAGCAACAACCACCATCTCGACAGCATTTGAACCCTTCTGCGGCTTTACAACACTCATTTCTTTACTCATCGAGCTCAAAAACGCATTACGGTAAATTCGATATCTACAATGAAAAACTGCATAAATTAATAAACTAAACCTATAATGTGATATGGTAAATATATAAACAAGACAGAATAATTGATGTCCATAACTGTCTATTTTGCCACAGGCCCCCAACTATATAGTTTCAACTGTCAGTGATTTAAAAGCAAAATAATGCTCAATTGTTCTGTAAAGAGTGATTGAAATTAATACCTGGTACCTTCACCTTTTTTACCAGCACAGTTAATTCCTTAACAAACTCCTGTACAAATTGTACAAAAATAGAAAAGTAAATAATTTCAGGAGGCTTGTGTAGGTGTGTTTACACAGTTAACTTTTTATTCCCAAATCTGCAAAACTACAAACAAATAGATCCAGAAAGTGAACTAAAAAATTCAATTAGTTCATGCAGGACACGTTAGGTGTAAACGAGCCAAGCTGCTCGCGAACTACTCGAGCTCATATCAATAAAAAGCCCGAACTGAGCCGAGCTTTTTCGAGCGTGGGCCAGGCCCGAGCCTCAAATAAAGCTCGTTTAGTTATCGAGCACAAGCCCTGTATGGGAAGCTCGTTTAGACTACACAGCTGAGCTCGAGCCGAGCTTTGGCTCATTTAAGGTACTACAGGAGCTCGAGCTCGAGCTGAGCTTAGGCTCATTTAAGGTTTATATCAAAATATATAAACATAACTAAAAACGAATATAAATTAATTAATAAATAATAGCGAGTCGATGAGGAGCTCGAGCTGAGCTTAGGCTCGTTTAAGGTTTTTCTGAAAATATTTAAAAGGTATATAAATTAATTAATGAATAACAAATGGTTCGAGCCCAAGCTAAGCTCAAGCCGAGCCTCAGCTTGAAAGTACAACTCACAAGCCGAGCTCGAGCTCTCGTAAGTCAAAATGAGCCAAGCTCAAGCCTACTCGGCTGGTTTACACCCCTACTTCATAATAATACGTACAGTTTCTAATTTCTAAACCTTTGCCCTTTGGAGAAGGCTAAAGAGCTGACGTAAGCAGATTCAAACTCTTAATGCTACTGAATGACTGTACAAACACGACGTCACGTTAGTAAATCACAAAATAATTTAACAATTGAACAGCTTATATAACTTGTCTAATAAAATTCATAACTTATAACGCAATTATCAAACAATGTAGAAATATAATGATTACAATGCGTTACTATAATAATAATAATAATAAAGTCACAAATATGAAGAAACATAAACACTTACTCTGTGTGTATGAATTATATGATCTGAAAATGTTTTGAAAGAATTGAATTGGTTATGGAGGTTTTAAGATTTACGAGAATGCCCTTGTTGTTGTACAGATTATTAAAACTGACATCTTCGGTTTTGGTAAAAGTGTATGTATTGATAGTAGTGAAGTTTGTTTGTTTAATTATATAAATAAATAAATGTACCTCTCATTTACCATTGTCGATAGCGACAACTTATAGGGATTTGAAGGAATTTAATTGTTTCATTTCGGTCCTTAGAGATTTAATGTTTTAACATAAAGGTCCCTGTATTTGTTTCGACCGACTGATGTTGAAGAATCAGCGGATGAGTTGTGGTTAGGGGTGAAATGCCACTCGAACCCAGAGCTAGCTGGTTCTCCCCGAAATGCGTTGAGGCGCAGCAGTTGACTGGACATCTAGGGGTAAAGCACTGTTTCGGTGCGGGCCGCGAGAGCGGTACCAAATCGAGGCAAACTCTGAATACTAGATATGACCTCAAAATAACATGGGTCAAGGTCGGCCAGTGAGACGATGGGGGATAAGCTTCATCGTCGAGAGGGAAACAGCCCGAATCACCAGCTAAGGCCCCTAAATGACCGCTCAGTGATAAAGGAGGTAAGGGTGCAGAGACAGCCAGGAGGTTTCTAGGGTCTATTTCTTAGTTCAAGATCCCTCTTACTAACCTTACTAACTGGAATCAAAGAATTAGTAGATCTGTTCCGCCCAAAATGACAATGGGCTTGGGTTATGAACTTATAATCTATAATCTGATGATCAATTAACGGCCAACAAATAAAGAATTGCCTAGGTATTTCGTAGCTAGCTGTACAGAGCCTGAATGCCTCCTGGTAGTAAAACCCGAACGCCCTCATGATCGAACTGGAGATTACAAAGATCTCAGTTTTCTTTTATTGAGTCACCCACAGGGTTGTCTGTTGGGGTTAAATCTGAGTTTTTATTAAGAAACTTTGGCTTCCTATCACTGCATGACATTGGAAAGAACAACACTATATTTTTTTATTTTTAGTCCATCTCAATGCAATAACGACACTATATTTGTTTATTTTTAGTCCATCTTTTTTTGAGTAGTCTGAAAATAATATGGTATTATTGTAACAAATTTTCATACAAACTAAACAAATAGAGCCGATACATGTTCATAACAAAAAAATTAAATAACCATATAGGTTTTCATGTCACCACATCAAAAAATTGTTATAAATACATGTGTACATATAGGTTTCTATGTCCAAACCAATTAAGGTATAAATCAAATTTGTTTGGTCAACACGGGTTTGGCTAGATATTGGTTTTCAGATGGAAATTGATTTAAGGAGGGAAATACGGAAACCTAGAAGAACCGATTAGGGTCGGGTTGAAACTGATTAATCGTATTTCAAACCAGGTCATGTCCAAGCTGGTTTCAAGGCATGAGAATACAAAATGGTGCACAAACGTCATGTACACTGTATTCTTGAGTTTTGTTTCCATGGGATAAGAAAGGAAATTATAAGATTTTAGTTTGAATATTCATTTTTGAGTTTTTTTTATAAAATAAATGATAAGAAATGATAGGAAAACTTGGGTGTTTTAAGTCCCAAAGTTTTATTGCCAATTTGGCATGATTTGAAAAGAAAGGAAAAGATAAATATTTAAAATTGCCACTTTACCCTTCAATCTACTTCTAATAATTGTATTAAAAATGCTATATTTGTAAAACTACATATTTTTTTCTTTTCCTTTCCTTTCATTTAAACTAAAGAATGTAATTAACCATTTCTTTTCTTCCCCAATCTTTCATTTTCATTAAACTTGAGAATGCATTATATGCATGTACTTTCTTTTCTTCTCCCATACTATCCAATCTTATACTTTCCTTTCTTTTAATTAAAAACTCGAGAACGCAGTGGTAGGGTCGGGTTGGAAACCTATTTGGATCAAACCGATTTTAGTGTGATATCTGGGAAGGACAAAACTGGTTTACCGGGTCCAAACTACTTTTTTTGCTCGTCTCTAGTTTTTGGTGTTATGCAAATCACCTTAGCTTACGTGTGATTTAAGGTCTATTCAAATATAGAAATATCTAGCGTAATTGATTTTATAACTTTCACCGTACAAATTTTATAGCTATGTCATTGTCGTAAATCACATTCACTTTGACATTTGTGATGAAAAAAGGAATAGAAAATGAAATGAAAACGTGTCCATTCTATGAAATTTAATTAAAGATGTATATTATTCAAGAAGATATTCTAAACATAAACGGTCTGATTATATGCAAGAAACACGTTTCCTTTGTGAATTCAAAACTAAAAAATAAAGGTCAATGGTGACACTTTTTATATATATTCCAAATTCAAATAACTCAACTTATTCTAAAATTAAAAAATCTGTATTAGGGGCTTTATATGACAAAAAAGTCAAAGTAAAAGGGATATTGTTTAAATTTTGAAATGGTAACAGCGGGCGGTGTGTATGGACACACAAATTTATTTTATTTTATTTCAAGGTTGATATTTATTTAGCCTATTACATTTTCATTTTGTTATGGTTTAACTTTTTTAAATGTTATGTTTTATTTGTTTTGATTTAATTCTAGATAAATTTTACCTGAAACAAGTTGTGACTTGTGATATACTGTGTTTCAAAACATGTTTTAGAAACATAGCTATTACGTTTTAGTTTTTTATTTATATTATCTACAAGTCATTATATGAAACTTATATATTGTGTCATATAAAGATGTATTTTTAAACGACAGTTTTTCAATATAACAAATACTATATATCAAATTCTCATTACTGGTCCGATTATGCATATTGGACTTTACCAACTTTATTGGGGAAAGAAAGATCTTAACAGATTTTGTGACCGATAAAACAAATGCTATTTTCAATAACGGTACACAAAGGTAATTGAAAAAGAAAAAGATTATTTGTCTAACTATCAATTTTACAAGAATAGATAAACCATTCAAGCTGGCAAATCCTGTATATGCTCTTATTAATGTAGGGCGATCTGAGGGTGAGGCGGTCGACAAGAATCTTATAGCCGTGGCGGATCTTGAGTTTAGTTAATGGATTTATAAGAATTATTAGGATAATGGGTATCGATCCATTTAGGTACCGAGTATATAATGTTTTCATATTACCTAATTATTCTAGTTAGTTTATACATGTACAACTTTAAGATCTTAAATTTTTTTTATTAAGAATGGTATAAAATTTTATTGGGTGTTTCTCAAAACTTTTACTGTGCATATAACATTTTTTCTTCATAGGTGTCGACGACCTCTATGAAGCCCGCCTATGCTCTCATCTCCTCTCGCAAAACACCCCCTTTTGACATTCTTTTCACGGGTCTGTAGATAGCTACAGGCTTCCTGCTCTCCTCTCTCGTCTACGTCTGCTTTCACTCTCCGCCTCATTCTTTTATATGTTTTGTGGGTGCTCTAATAATTTGTAATAACACTAGTATCATTAAAAAAAATCAAACAAAAATATTGCATTGTGGTTGAAAGATGGTTGACAAATTTTGTCTCAATCTTAAAGTAAGCTTCCTCTTTTTAACATTCTGTCCCCACATGTTTTCGTCTTATGTTCTGTTTGTGATCAACTTTTACTTTTTTCTGAATTTGATGTCCCAATGATACGATCGGATTCCAACCACACAACTTAAAGTGAAAATCATATGCATACAATATTAAAATTAAACACAAAATGAGAAGAGATGAAAATTGGGTGAATTCAATTCAAATTTTTATAACTCTCCGAATGTTTTGGTATAAAGTTAAATTATTATTTTTATAGTATGGATTTTGTGTTCAAGTACACAAGAAAAGTACTTGTTTTGATATCTAAAATTTTTTAATATACTTTTTTAGTAACTTGTTTTTAAACATGCTAGAGGTTAGACTTTATGGAGGATGGTTATTGTATACATGCTTCTTACTGTAAAAACATAAAAGGAAACCATCACCCGTTGATTTGGCTTCAATTTGTGTGTTTTGACTTTTATCTTTGCATCTTGGCTTCAATTTATGTGTTTTGTATCTGTTTGGCCTTCATTAATGCATTTGGATTCATTTATGCATTTTGACATCCATTTATGCATTTTGACACCCATTTACGTAATTTGACATCCATTTATGCGTGTCGGCCTGAAGATGTAGGTCCCAGCAGAGCCCAGTTGGACCCGCAAGACTCACCTTGAAGAGGGACGTCTGCGCAAGGACCAACTGGTTCCGCAGGACCAACCATGCTCAGAGATGAAGACCTTACGCGCAGTACGCCAGCTGTTCCCGCAGGAAAAGCCTCCCAATGGTGAAGTACCCCGCCTGTTCCCGCAGTTGCGGATACAAGCCATCAGGGAAGGCTACCCGCACTAATAGCAAGGCTACACGCACAAGGCACTAACTCAATAATTCAGTGTCACCTGAAGGAATGAGCAAGACGGGAATACTCCCGCCCAAATGAGCCAGTCCGTACGCTTCTGGAAGATCTTTTATACTATACCTGCCAATGTATGGACAAAATAGACAAGATCTGACCAAAGCAGCCCATGAACCAATCACAGGGTGACAGCTCACCGACAACAGTACGAGGAGCACGCTCTAGTACAAAATGTCATTATCAGCCGCTGCCTACTCACCAACCCTTGTCGTGGCACGTACATAGCCTGCAGTTGGTGGAAAAGGAATAGTACACAGCCGGCGGAAAAAGAATAGTACACAGCCGGCGGAAAAGAAATAGTACACAGCCGGCCATGTCACTATCAGCCGCTGCCTACCCACCAACTACCAGCATGGCACGTGCGTAGCCCACAGTTGGTAGAAAAGGGATATTATACAGCTGGCTGTACCTGCTTGGAAACCTACCTTCGGCTATAAATACTCCAACACCTTAGAACGGTATCATTATCTTGTATCTTATCTTCACTAGCTATTTCTCTTAATATACACTTATATTCAGAGCAATCTAGTCTGATTCTCATGCCAGAGGGTGGTCACAAGGAGGAACCACCCCTTCTCAGTGGCGAGCTCACGGTGTCTGTTTTGCAGGTCATCTGAAGAATAACCATCTTTGCCGGAACTAACCCTCATGGGAAACATCTATTTAACCCCCAGATTATCCGTAATCTGCCCGGGGTCACTTAGTGTTTCTTCACGGCCTCAATTTATGCATTTCAGACCCCATTTATGCATTTTTGACCACCACATTTCGACATCAATTATGAGCCTGTGCTTCCATTTTTGTTTTATGACATCTATTTATGCGTGTTCTTCGGGTTCTTTGTACTCTCGCTAAGGCCACCAAGTGTGTCTTGTCAAAAAAGAATATTATCTTGTGAGTCCTCCTCTTTATAAGTAGATCATAAGTTTATCTTTCTAGCAACGTTAGAAAAATCATTTTTCTATTTCACAAATGTGGGATAACCCCGCTTTTCCTTTGTTAACATTTTGGATTGTCATACCACATTTACGCAATTGTCGATTCAATTATTGCTGTTAAAAAAAGTGGTTTAATTCACTTATTTTTGTTAGAAAAGTAGTTTGGTTCGTTTATTTTGGTTAGAAAAGTAGTTCGGTTCGGTTATTTTTTATTTCAATAAGTGGTTCGATTTGTTTACCTTAGTTAGAAAGTTTTAATTTTAACTTTTTACCAAATAAATAGTCTGCATCACTATTTTTGCCGCATCATCTTACACGTTATAAAAAACTAACGAAGTTTAACCCCATTAATGAAAAGCTCGTTGTCGGCCAATATTCGAAACTTGGGACTTTTATGATACATCTTTTAAGTTTGGCTTAGAGCCGACCAATGTGACAAAACATGGATTATTAAAATTCAATATCCCAAAATAAATTACAAATTACGTAGACGATCTTGTTAGATAAAAAAACACAAGTTCTCTTGGATTTTGACATGCCACATATGTATTTCCACAACTATGTAACGATAATTATTGACAATGTTTATAACTGTAACTACTCGAACCCTCTCTTGGTATAACGGTCAAAAGAAAAAAAACCCAAAGAAATATAGTCGTGATATGCCTAAGAGATACTACACATGTTTACATGGATAAAAAGTTATAGAAACAAATAAGTTGTGATATGCCCAGAAGGATAGTCACATGTCTTATACAACGATCAAAATCAATAGAAACAAATACCGGTGCTGTATCAGTTTCGATTCAGCTCGTCACAAAATTTATAAAAAAAATGTCAAGAAAAAAAGCTTAAAGACAAATGTGTATTTAACTTTTTAAAGAGTCAAAATCGAAAAATAAATAGTGAGGGCACAACAGTCTTTTAGTACGTATTTAGTAACGCTTTTAATGAACATACACTTTATTGATCAAAGTGTTATTCGTGAGTGAATAGAGAGAATCGCAATATACTCATAGTAAAATGACAATTTGTCTAATTAACTTATAATTAAATGATACACTCAATAATATATTATTGTTTTTTCATAACTACTCTAAATCTAAATCTATTTTATGATTTTGAACTCTTCACCCTTTAAATAAACTGAATACATGTTAGTACGTTACCATCAGGAGGTCTATTATAAATAAAATATTATTATTCAATATCTACTTTCACCTAATATTATAAGTTTAGAACGCTGAAGACATCCGATAAGGCAAGTAGGCAACAAGTGTCAATGGATTGACTCCAATGGGTTATAGCCCACTATACAATAGAATGATAAGACTATAGTGGGACAAATTTCACTAAAAAGAAAATTGAAATATATATCAAACTATGGGAGAACTATACGTTCAGGGTGATCTAGGGTGATCTCTGAAATATTTTTAAAACTTTGGGACTTGAGACAAGCATATAAAAAATCTATGAAATACGTTTTTAATTATGTAATATATAATTTGACAACTTTACCAATTATATTGCATTTCTAAAGCCCAACTCAGACTAAAGCAAAAATAAAAAAATTAAAAATATAAAAGTTACTTAAATATCTTATACAAAACCCAAAAGGAAAGTATTTTCTATGCAAAATAAAAACACCCTTGATGGGAATTGAATCAATGACATTCAATCCCATATACTACCATTATTTTCATTGCACTAATGATTTGTTTTATAAATTTATGTTTTAAAATATACTATTTTTAATAGTTATAGTAAACCCTCTTGAGAGATTGGGTATGAGCTCGTTGACCTCCGCGACTCCCCTTTGGGTCAACCGGCATCTACCATCTTCAAAAACAATAAAACACATCCACGTTCCATCTACTATCCTCATTCTCATTTACAAGCATCCAAATTTGCTTAATCACTATTCTACCCCCATATCATTTTATAATATTTTTTTATGGGTAGGTATGACTGAATGAAAGAAAAAAAAATATAAAGAAGAATACAAAAATATTTAATTAAATAAAAATAAATATAGAGAATGAGACGTGAGAGTTTCATAATGAAACGAATTTAATAAAATATTTTTTTTGTTGGTTAAGATAGGGTTAAGACAATGATAGAATTTGAATGCCCCTAGCAAGATACTAATATATTTTTACAAACATCTGTAGAAGATGAGTTTGTAATATGTAAACCTTTTAAAATAATTTTAGCTAACTTAAATAATTGTTTATAATGTGTTAAGATCAAATACAAACAAATCATAACGTTATAAGCATATAAATAATTGTTTTTAAACTAGTATAATTATCAATAGTCTAATTCATTTTTTTAGTGTAATTATTCAAGATCAAAACAGTAGAGTATTAATAATTACTTTCGTTATTCATACATATACCATTTTGGTTTTATTAAACAAGTTAAATGCATATGTAGTTACCGCAAAATATTCGTAATTGGTTGATGTAATCAAAATTTCTTCACTTTAACATGTCAGAACATTCATATTCAAACCATCAAATTTGATGAGTGAAGTTTTTATAATTTAGGTAGCGGTTTAGGGTGTTCTGAGTAAATGAAAGAGAAAAAGAGAAAATGCATTGATTTTTCTGTATATTTGAAAAACTACTGTTCACGCCTATAACTTTTTAATATTTGTTGAAAGTGGTTGTGAGTGAAATGGATAGAAAAAGTAATGATAAATGTATAAAATATTATTTAATTAAAAAAGAGAGATAAAATATATTATTTTTAGTGCAATTTTAGATTTAAAGACTATAGATTAAATGGAAATTGCTTTTATATTTAAATGAGTTAATGGCCATTTTCGTTTCTGTGGTTTGCTGTTTTCGCCACTTCAGTCCAAAGTTTGAAATTTTGTCAATTTCGTTCTCACGGTTTTAAAAATTGGCCAATTACGTCCCACGTCTAACGACATCCAAATATGTCGTTAGTTTCAGGGGTATTTTCGTCTATTACACATTTTAATAATTAAAACTTAATTTATATATATACCTTATACATATATATATATATATATATATTTATAAAACCTAAAATAATATAAACTCTATCTCTCTCTCTCTCAACCGGAAGTCCGGCAGCCACCACCAACCCACAACCACTTATGACCACCACAACCAACGCCCATGATTGGCCAGGAGTGTGTATCGGAGTTTATAAGCTTCATCACCGGTGAAGCTTCCGATAAGTGTCAGCGAGAGAAACGGAAGACGATTAACGGTGATAATTTGCTTTGGGGAATAACGACGTTAGGGTTTGAGGAGTATATTGAACCGTTGAAGACGTATTTATCCAAGTATCGTGAAATGGAAGGTGAGAAGATGATTACCGGACGTCCTAGAGACAAGGACGGTTCGTTCGATGGTTCCGCCGGTGCCGCCGAAGGTGCCGCCGTACACGGGGTTGGTGGTGGCTGCCGGACTTCCGGTTGAGAGAGAGAGAGAGAGTTTATATTATTTTAGGTTATATTTATATATGTATGTATGTATGCATAAGGTATATATATAAATTAAGTTTTAATTATTAAAATGTGTAATAGACGAAAATACCCCTGAAACTAACGACATATTTGGATTTCGTTAGACGGTGGGACGTAATTGGTCAATTTTTAAAACCGTGAGAACGAAATTGACAAAATTTCAAACTTTGAACTGAAGTGGCGAAAACAGCAAACCACAGAGACGAAAATGGCCATTAACTCTATTTAAATGGTCTCCATAAAAGAAACTTGATACTATTTCATAATATTATTTCCAAGTCCAACTAAATTGAAAAATAGTTATCATTAAAAAACACTAAAATAATACTGAAAGTCGATTATCATCGTTTGTTGGTGTTCGTTTGTCTATTATTATTAGCGTCCATTAGTGCATGTGTATTCGTTTGTCCGTTAGTGTCAGTTTACAATATTAACGAACGATTACATACAAACTCAATTCCTTAATGGACGCACACGAACACGAACACGAACACAAACACAAACTTTCGTTTAGTATAATATAGTGTTTATGAACCGTTCATTTATTCGACGAAAGTTTAGCTGTCTGTTTACACGTAAAACGCATATTAAAAAACAAAACAAATAAAAAACACTAAACAAATCAAGTCAGTGGAACTGAAACACTAATAAAGTATATTAATTCTCAACTAACCGCCTGCTACAAGACGATGACTGCAGAGTCGGTAAACAACTACGAAGATTATTATTATAATTACGATGGATGTATACTACACGTGCTACACGCTTTAAATACATCAATAGCAATAGCAGCAGCAGCTGGTTGTCAATAATTCAGGTCTCATTATCTTAATTTCAGCACATCAATGGCGTCAATGTGGCGTTTACTCGGTATAACTTCACGTTTCATACTAATCGGTTAGTCTTCTAACATTAGGTTTTATGCATATTTTGACTCCACATATATGTAGTAATTGTTGATGATTAGTTTCTACACGATTGTGCGTTTGCGGTTTGCCGCCAGCTGTCAGTGTTGTGTGTACACATTTTAGGTTAATTGTGGCTCAGTTTGACTCTATATATGTAGTAATTGTTGATTAGTTTCAACATGACTGTGCGTTTACGGTCTGCTGTCATCCGGTATCGTTATTTGTACACGTTCTAGGTTTTATGTTGCACAATTTGACTCCACATGTAGTAATTGTTGAGGATTACTGATTAGTTTCTACACTGTTTTGCGTTTGCGGTTTGCCGCCAGCTGTCAGTGTAATGTGTGCACATTTTAGGTTAATTGTGGCAGAATTTGACTCTATATATGTAGTAATTGTTGATTAGTTTTAACACGACTGTGCGTTAGACGTTAAAAACTTCTTTTATTATGGATCTACTACCATAAATTCAATACGTAACCTCAACATTCAATGTGTATTCCTGAATAGTCTCATTTTTCATTTATTGAATCATTTCATTTGTCTGTAGCATAATTTGACTCCGCGTGTAGCAATTTGTTGACTGGTTTCTACACGATTGTGTGTTTGCCGTTATCTGTCATTGTAATTTGCACACATTCTAGGGTTACTGTAGCACAATTCGACTCCATATGTAGTAATTGTTGATCAGTTTCTACATGACTGTGCGTATGCCGCCAGCTGTCATTGTAACTTGTACACATTCTAGGTTTTCTGTGGCATAATATGACTCCATATGTAGTAATTGTTGATTAGTTTCTACATGATTATGCGTTTTCCTTCGCATGCCATCGTAATTTGTACACATTCTAGGTTTAGAGTAGCACAATTTGACTCCACATGTAGTAATTGTTGATTAGTTTGTATACAACTGTTCGTTTGCAGGAGAATGCATCTGTGAGGATGCATGTGATTTGATTTCGCCACATGGTCAAAGGATTGCTCTGGATTTGTTGAATTTACTGTTGGTTGTTGTCTTCTATTTGATTTTATTAGTTGTTTACCTAATAAAGTATAGAGTAAGTGAGAGTCGTGTGAGGAGAAGCGATTGGATTTTGGTATCGGTTGCGGCTTGTTGTTTTGTAACGTGTGGTTGCTATGCTGGTGATTGTTTATGGGAGGTGATAGGTGGAACTAGAAAGTTCAGTTGTTTGGATTGGGGGTTGGATGTTGGTAGAGTAGTTATATGGATGACTTTGACCATGTCGTTGCTAGTAGAAAGGTCAAAATTGATCAAAATATTAGTTTCTGTTTGGTGGATGTTACTGTTTGTGACTCTATCCGTGATAGAAATCGAGAATTTAGTAGAGAAACACAGAGTAGCAATCTTGGAATTCATTGAATGGGTTGTCAGTTTCTTACTTTTTTTTTGTGCCCTAAGAAATGGCAAAGAATTTGCCACTCAACAGGCACCGGAGAGCTTATTAGATCCTCTATTGGCTGATAGAACTAAGGAAGAGAACACAAACCAAGTTGAAGAGCCTTCTTTCTTCAGCAAATTGGTGTTTTCTTGGGTAAACCCTTTGATTTCCTTAGGTTATAGAAAGCCATTAGTTCTTGAAGACATTCCCTCGTTAGCACCTAAAGACCAAGCTGTTACTGCATATGAACAATTTAAAATAGCATGGGACTCGCTTCAAGGGGAGAAGACCTCAAACCATGCTAACATAGTCGGCAGGGCATTAAAAAAAGTTTATTATAAAGAAATGGTACTGATAGGACTTTATGCCTTGATTAGGACTATTTCAGTCATATTCGGTCCGTTGTTGCTCTATGCGTTTGTCAACTATTCGAATAGTGAGATAAAAGATTTTAAATATGGACTACTATTGATAGGATGTTTGATTGTAGTCAAGGTGTTTGAATCATTGTCTCAGAGACATTTTTTCTTTGACGCAAAAAGGTTAGGCATGAGGATGAGGTCAGCCTTAATGGTGGCGGTATATGATAAACAGCTCAAACTTTCTAGTTTAGGGAGAAAAAGGCACTCAACAGGAGAAGTTGTAAATTATATAGCTGTTGATGCTTACAGAATGGGTGAATTCCCTATGTGGGTTCATGTGGGCTGGACTTCTTTTCTTCAGCTATTTCTTGCCATTGGTGTTCTTTTCTCTGTTGTAGGAGTTGCTGTTCTCCCCGGGTTGGTTCCTCTTATCTTGTGTGGGATTTTAAATGTGCCGTTTGCAATTTCACTTCAGAAATGTCAGTTACAGATTATGATTGCACAAGATAAGAGACTTAGGTCCACTTCTGAAGTTCTAAATAATATGAAGATCATCAAGTTACAATCATGGGAAGAGAAGTTCAAGAGTTTAATTGATTCTTTCAGAGAGAGTGAATTCAAATGGCTAAGCGAGTCTCAGTATCAAAAGGCTTACGGGTCGATTTTGTATTGGATGTCGCCAACCATTATTTCTTCAGCTATACTCTTTGGGTGTGCATTTTTCAATAATGATTCGTTAAACGCCGCCACAATTTTCACGATTTTGGCTACTTTAAGAACAATGTCTGAGCCAGTCAAATACTTTCCACAGGCTCTCTCAATGTTAATCCAGACTAAAGTGTCATTTGATAGGATTAATTCATTTCTTGTTGAGAATGAACTAGAAAATGAAGGGGTGATTGAAAGTAGAGACCATAGAAATTCAGACATATGTGTCAGAATACAACATGGCAATTTTTGTTGGGATCTAGAATCTTCATGCCCAACACTTAGAGACATAAATATAGAGGTTGCAAGAGGACAGAAAGTCGTGATTTGTGGGCCCGTTGGGGCTGGAAAATCATCACTACTGTATGCTATACTCCGAGAAATAACTAGAAATTCAGGAACTGTGAGTCCCCAAACTACTTTTTAATTTTTATTTTTATTTGGAAACAGTATGTATATTTGTAAAGCTTATTGCTGTTGCTTGCATCCAGGTGGATGTTTTGGGATCAATTGCTTATGTTAGTCAAGCTTCCTGGATTCAAAGTGGGACAATTCGGGATAACATACTCTACGGAAAGCCAATGGACGCAATCAGATATGAAAATGCAATTAAATCGTGTGCTTTGGATAAGGATATCAATGATTTTTACCATGGTGATCTGACAGAAATTGGTCAAAGGGGACTTAATATGAGTGGTGGTCAAAAGCAGAGGATTCAGCTTGCTAGAGCAGTCTACAATGATGCTGACATATATCTTCTTGATGACCCTTTCAGTGCTGTAGATGCACATACAGCAGCAACTCTTTTCAATGTTAGATTCTCTCAATTCAACTATTTTGGTTCTGTTTTCTTTATTGTGCATTACATGTGAATTATATAACTTCCAGGATTGTGTAATGACCTGTTTAAGGGAGAAAACAGTCATTCTTGTTACTCATCAAGTAGAGTTTCTCTCAGAGGTTGACCACATTCTGGTAATAAGACGGTTATCAGACTTACAATTCGTGAGATTCTAGAATATTTTAGTTGTCTGATATTTTTTTAATTAAATAAAGGTGATGGAAGATGGTCAAATTACTCAATCAGGAATGTACAATGATCTCATAATGGCAGGCACGGCTTTTGAGCAGCTTGTGAATGCTCACAAAAATGTTATAACAGATTTGGAGTCTTCATCTTGTAACAACAAAAACGGTCACTTAAAAGATAAAAATAATTTGAACCATAGAAATGAAATCAATGAAGAGATATCAAAGAAATCTGTTCAGTTAACTGAGCAAGAAGAGAAACCGATTGGTGATGTTGGGTGGAAGCCTTTTTTGGATTATATTGTTATCTCAGAAGGTCGATTTTACTTTTTTTCAAGTCTGTTAACCCAACTTGGGTTTTCTGCTCTTCAGGCAGCAGCCAGTTATTGGCTAGCTTTTGCTGTTAACATTCCTAAATTCACCAGTGTCACCTTAATCAGTGTGTATGTATTGATTTCAATCACAAGTGCATTTTTTGTTTACTTAAGATCTATATCCACTACCCTTTTGGGATTAAATGCCTCTAAAGCCTTCTTTTCAAAGTTCACCGATTCGATTTTCAGTGCACCCATGCTATTTTTTGACTCTACGCCAGTTGGACGAATTCTAACACGAGTAAGTTCCTTAACACTATCACACCCCGAGATAACAAGATGACTTTCTAAATTACTAAATTACCCATACAGGCTTCGACAGATTTGAGCGTATTGGATTTTGACATATCCTTCTCATTTACTTTTGTGGTGACTTCGGGTATTGAACTGCTCATCATAATTACTGTTATGGCATCAGTGACATGGCAAGTCATCATTGTAGGCATCTTTGCTCTAATAGCTACTAAATATTTTCAGGTGAATTGAACGTCTTCTTTTTATATTAAAAAAAATCTTTTGCTCTACTTTTATTTTATTTTTTAAACCTATTATCGCGTGCAGGGCTTATATCAGCCATCTGCAAGGGAACTTATCAGAATCAATGGAACAACAAAAGCACCTGTGGTAAATTATGCATCTGAAACATCACTTGGTGTAGCTACAATAAGGGCGTTTAAGAAAGAGGATCTTTTTTTTGAAACTTATTTAAAGTTAGTAGATATTGATGCACGTGCTTTCATTTTCACGAACGCAACATTGGAGTGGTTAATTTTGAGAGCAGAAGCACTTCAAATCCTGACACTGTTTACTGCTGCCATTTTTCTGGTTTTACTTCCAAATGCTTATATTCCTCCAGGTATACCTGTTTCTATTTATTATATAAAGTTTGTCATAAGTTTTATATGGCAGTTAACTTAGCAAAATGATTTGATACTCGTGTAGGGTTTGTTGGGCTTTCACTTTCGTATGCACTGGCACTGACAAATGCTCATGTGTTCTTGACAAGATGGTATTGTAGTCTCTTAAATTACCTTATATCAGTAGAACGGATCAAACAATATATGCACATTCAACGAGAGCCTGCAGCAGTTGTGGAGGGCAATAGACCACCATCTTCTTGGCCTTCAAAGGGTAGAATTGAGCTCCATGATGTCAAGGTCAGATATGACATTTTCTCTTTTTGTTAATTGCGTATAGAGAGAACCAAGTTTGGCTAATTTCTGTTCGGTAACCAACTTATTTTTGTCTGGAAAAAGGGCGAACTACAAATAGTAGAAACAACTTTACAGTTTACACTTCTTCCTGATTTTAGCATCCAATACTGAAGTTATGTGCAAACTAGAAACCATAGGTTATGATCTAGTACCAATTTTGGTAGCAAACTCAATATAACTAAACTCACTTGTAAATTGCTAATATGGCCTATAAATACACCACCCAAAATTACAAATAAATGCCACGTTAGCAATTTTTGAAAATCAGCAAAAACACTGGAACATATCATTTGTTGCTACAATCAATAATACAATGTAACAATTTTGTTAATATATTATCTTGTCTGCATGTTACAGATTAGGTATCGTCCCAATGCTCCACTAGTTCTGAAAGGAATTACTTGCACCTTCAAAGAAGGGACCCACATTGGTATTGTTGGAAGGACAGGAAGTGGAAAAACAACATTAATAACTGCACTTTTCCGTTTGGTAGAACCCGCTAATGGAAAAATTCTTATAGATGGTTTGGACATTTGCTCTATAGGCCTAAAAGACCTCAGAATGAAACTAAGTGTCATCCCTCAAGAACCAACCCTTTTCAAGGGTAGCATAAGAACAAACTTGGACCCACTAGAACTTCACTCTGATGATGAAATATGGAAGGTAAGAGTAACGGTTTTATTAATATGCATTAAATTCTCTTAACATGTGACCTTAGGGGACATAAATATATACTTATGTGCGTAAAATGTGACTATAGAAATTATATTATTTCAGGAACAATCATCATTTATTAATAAAATACTCTTCAAGACTATTTTTACCCATTCGATCTTTTTTATTCTACCTGTTTGACCCATTATAGATGAAACATAACCCAAATTAATTCAGCTACTAGTAAATGAGCTGGTACACATGACGCGTACAACTCAAAGGGCTCTAAAGTTGATCTTTTTGCTTGTCAAACTCACTATACAAATCCTTATTAAGTTGACTGATTCTTGCAGACATTGGAGAAATGCCAGCTTAGCAGTATCGTTAGCAGTCTCCCAAACTGTTTAGATTCTCCCGGTGAGTCAATCGTTAGAAGATTGCAGCTAAATTCTGTTATCTGAACTATAATCATATTCATATCTGGGCAAACTGCAAAAACTCTAAACGAATTATACACTTTTCCAACTTTTAGCAATCTACGATGAATTAGGCGTACAATTTCTACCAAGTTACATTAATCACGACTCTCAGCAAACTAAGTAACATTTGACTGCCAATTTTATTTTAAAGTTATTGACGTGGCATCTTATTTGCCATTTTAGGGTATGTGTAATTATGTATACACCATGTGACATCAGATGTGACATAAAAGTATTTTAACTGAAAACTTAAGCAAGGATCATTTTGCAAAATTGGTTACTAAAAATCAAGACAATTTGTAAACTCTGTTTCTATTTCATGCAGTTTGTCGTATAATACTTCAAACTTTATAATCTAAGATCTTTGTGTTCTTTCGTGTACAATTAGTGAGCGATGGAGGGGAAGACTGGAGTATGGGTCAACGGCAACTGTTCTGTCTTGGAAGAGTGTTGCTGAGAAGAAACAAGATTCTAGTTCTTGATGAAGCAACTGCATCCATTGATTCCGACACTGATGCCACTGTACAGAGGATTATAAGGCAAGAATTTTCACACTGCACTGTCGTTACCGTGGCCCACAGAATCCCAACCGTAATAGACAGTGACATGGTCATGGTCCTATCTTCTGGTATGCTTTGCTGACTCAAATATAAAAATACATTACTCTGATAAAACTGTAATACATTTTAGTTTTTGGTAAAAACATAATTTAGAAATTGTATGGTGTTGTCATGTGTGTGTGTGTGTGTATGTAGGTGAGATGATGGAATATGACGAGCCCTCGAAGCTAATGCAAACGGATTCCTATTTCTCAAAACTTGTTACCGAGTACTGGTCCAGCTGCAGGAGTAGCTCTGCACCAAGATTGTAACTTCCTTTACTGTTTCCGGTAACTTCCTCTCAAAGTTACAATTCTATGGCAAATATCACTATATAGGAAAACAATTAAGCCCATTTTTTATATTTTACTTTTGGTTTGGTAATTAAAACTTTTTAAACAGGGTATATCCTTGTTTAAAAAAAGTTAATTACTAAAAAAAGTATAACCGTATCGCCATTTTTTAGATGTACATTGTTTTTAGTGACATTTGTCATAGTAAAAGTTTTTATTATTTTTTTGTTAAGCAGCATACTTGTAGTTCATTCTTATTTTGTATATATTTTTATATAAATACAATGTTTAATAACTCTCATTAAAGAAATATAAATCTGCATATGAAATTATGAGAGTAGCATGTAAACTAACTAAATGGGGCATGCTCGTGTGCATTCGGTTAACATTAACCGAACAAAACGTGTTGGGAATTTCGGTTAAAGGCCGTTACTTGGCGTGCAAGGTTAAGTAACGAGATTTAAGGAGTGGATATTATAGATAATTAAATGTGCTTAGATTTAATTGTTAGTATAATTATCATGTCCTAATATTTAGCAATCTGTACTCTAATTGTGATAGGTTAGATTATAAATACCCGTGCTTTGGGGTTAGAGATTGTAATTGGGTAATTGAGTTTTGTGAAGTTTCCCAATAATATAACATACGTGTTTGGGTGCTTAGCCAAATTAACGTGTCTGGGTTTTGAGTTCGTGTTCAATACCTGGTACCAATTCCATTAATTGGTATCAGAGTGGAAGAAGGACCTGTGTTGAAGCCGGAGAAAACTGTGACGTGAAGATCCCCTACGGACAATTTTATTGTCGTTCAATCCCTGCAACCGGCGTTCAATTGATTCGACGGTAGTAGCATCCAAAACCCGTGACGTGAGGGGGAAGCAGCAGTGATCGATTGGGTTCTTCTGCGGTAATCGGCGCTCTCAAACCGGTGGATTTTGGAACCGCAACCTGGGGTTTCTTTGGGGTTTCTTGATCGGAACAGCAATCATCGTATCGTAATCAACCCGCGACGTGAGGGAGTTTTCTATCGGTGAGCTGCAGAAATCGATTGTGAGTTTGCTGACCTGCAACTGAATTTGTCAAAAGGCGCCAAAAGTTATTATTACTGTTTGTTCGGTGGTGTGTGTGAAATACAAATAGAACCATATAAAAGTCAAAGGAGTTTACATCTTTGTGTGGACAGAAGGCACGAAAGCAAACAAAAAGATAACTTTAAGGTTATTAAATATTTTGTTTCTTTATAGCAAGCATACAAACTTTATTTGACCATTGAATCAAGATCACGGGAATTTTCGGTAACCTACAGTCGTAAAATCAAGATGGGTGACGCGAACCAAGCGAAAAAGGAGACGATCTCCGGGTTGTTTCAGTGTCCGCGTTTGACGAAAACAAACTACACGATTTGGAGTATGCATATGGAGGTTATTTTTGGGATTCATGGAGTTTGGGATGTGATTGACCCGGGCTCTAATGACGCGAAGCAAAATAACATCGCAAAGGCGCTTCTGTTCCAGTCGATTCCCGAGGAACAGATACTTCAAATCGGTAATTTTAAATTGGCAAAAGAGATGTGGAATGCCATAAAGTCAAGAAATATGGGCGCGGAACGTGTGAAGGATGCTAGACTTCATACGCTAATACGTGAATTTGACGGTTTGATGATGAAAGAAACCGAAACCATTGATGAGTATGCCTCGAGAATAACTGTGATCTCTTCTAGAGCAGCCACACTTGGACAACCGTATGAAGAAAGGAAGCTAGTCAAGAAATTCTTCACAAGCCTGCCGAGCCGGTTTATCCAAGTTGTAGCATCCCTCGAGCAAGTGTTAGACCTTAAAACAGTCGGTTTTGAGGATGTTGTCGGGAGGTTAAACACTTATGAGGAGCGTATCAAAGGACACGTGTTGCGTTCTGAAGAAGGTAAACTTTTGTTTAATAATTCTGAATCCTCTTCGAGTTCGAATCAGTTTTCACGCGAATCGAGTAGGGGGCGCGGGAAAGGTTCGAATCGAGGACGTGGTAGTGGACGTGGTGGTGGACGTGGGAGTCAGAACCGTGGTTCACAAGGTGGGTCCAACGAAGGGGATAAACAAAAGGGTAAAAAGGATTACTCGGAAGTTCAATGCTTTCGTTGTGATGAATTTGGTCACTTCGTTTCGAGGGGTCCGTTACGAAGGAAAGAGAGGCAAGCACATTTGGCCGAAGCAAAAGAAAAAGACCCGTCCCTCTATATGGTGCAGTGTGTTCAAGAAAAAGTGTACTTGAATGAACAGAAGGTTATACCAAAAGATTACGAGAGTGGTTCGAACGAACAAGACTTGTGGTATTTGGATAACGGTGCGAGCAACCATATGACGGGTAATTATCTTTTTTCTCTGAATTAAATAAGCGTGTTGGTGGCAAAGTTAAACTTGGAGATGGGTCTTATGTTGATATTTTGATATTTGCGGGAAATGGTCGATATTGCTAGTCGGTAAAACGGGGGAGCAACAATTATTGACTGACATTTATTATATTCTTAGTTTACAAAGTAATATTATTAGTCTTGGGCAAGCAACGGAAAGTGGTTGTGATATTCGTATGAAAGATAATTACTTGTTGATGTATGAAGATCAAGGAAAATTGTTGATGCGGGTTACTCGATCCAAGAATCGTCTTTATACGATAAAATTAAAGAAGGGGAAACCTGTGTGTTTACAAGCCCGAATTGATAACGAGAATTGTCTTTGGCACGCGAGACTAGGACACCTAAATTTCGAGTCTATGAAACAAATGGTGAAAAATAATATGGTCATTGGAATGCCAAAAGTTGATCAAGAAAATTAAATTTGAGACTCGTGCTTAGTCGGGAAGCAAACGAGGAAACCGTTTCCGAAGTCGGCGACTTTTAGAGCAACCCGAGCCTTGGAACTAATCCATGGAGATTTATGCGGGCCCATTACTCCTAGTACCATAGCCGGAAATAGGTATGTGTTGTAACATCCTAAAATTTATAATGTTGAATAAAGAAGTTACGTTTAGTGATTTCCGCGTTATTAATTAATTAATATCGAGTAAAGAACGGATCATGGATTTAGATTAATTGAGATGGGTTAAATGAGAATGGGCTTTAGGTCCATGGGCTTTAAGGGATATAAATATCCCCTAAACCAACCTAAAACCCTAAACCCTCATTTCATTTCCATCATAATCTCTACACACTCCAAAACACACACACACCACACACCGCCATATACGGCCGGCGGCCGAGGGAGAGAAACGAGCAAGATCCGAGAGAGAGTAAACGATTAGTTGTGATTAAACAAGTTAAACGAGATCCAAACGAGCACAAAAGGTATGTTCTTGACCTTTAAAGTTTATGTTTTATTGAATGTCCTTAAGCTTAAAGATCCAAGCTTTATAGTATATACGGGATATATATACGAACGACATGGTTAGGGAACGTTAGTGGGTGATGTCGAACCATAACAAGGGTATTAAAATCGCCAAAATGCTTGATAAAAACCAAACCCGTAGCTGAACTGGGCAACTTCGCCTGCGAACTGGGCAACTTCGCCTGCAAACTGATAACTTCGCCTGCAAACTGGTAACTTCGCCTTCAAAGCTTAACTTCGCCTTCAAAGCTTAACTTCGCCTAAAGCTAAGTTCGCCTAAGGTTTAACTTCGCCTAAAGCTAAGTTCGCCTAAGGTTTAACTTCGCCTAAAGCTAAGTTCGCCTAAGGTTTAACTTCGCCTAAAGTCAAGTTCAATTAGAAAATAAATTAAAAACCTAATGGAAAATGTGTTAAGACAGTTAATGTAAATAAAAATTTTCCAAGCTGACCTGGCAGCTCGACCCCAGCCAGGGGCTCTGCCCCTTGGACCCTGCTAAGGGCTGCCGCCCCTAGACCCCGCTGCCAGGGGCGCTGCCCCTGGACCCCCGTTCGTTGTGGGTTGTATAAAGATAGAAATACAACATGAGTAGTAGTAGTTAATTGATACATGTAAATATTATACAGTTAGCCGTGCACAGCTCAAGAAGGGAATAACGATTAACGGAGAGCGTAACAGGATTCCGGTGAGTTTCTAGCCCCATTTATGTGTTATGTTTTCGGGGCTGTGTGCATACTCGATGTGTTGTTAATACATTTATCCTAAGTGATAAGTGTATGCCATATGTGATATATGTGATGGATATGAATGATTGCTTGTCGGTACGCGAACGATCTTCGGATATTGCGCGTACTGTCAGGTCAAAAATAAAGGTACGAATATTATATATCGAAGATGTATGAACATTACAAATGAATACTTGTCGGGGCGTGAACGATCTTTGGATATTGCACGTATCGACAAGAGGTATGGTTGTTAAATGAATGATGTAAAGAACGCCTAGAGTGTTCTTATGCTATAATGTAATTATTGTATATGTGAAGTATGTGTATACAGGTACACGAATGGTATGTGAGTTCTACGTTCGACATAGTAAGTTAGGATGGCAAATCCCTCTAGCTTTTGTCGGACATAGACTCGGCTGGTGATGGCGTAGTTAAGGACTGCGGGCCTTATACGTAATGTAGATGATAGATGTAAACGTAAATAGGGACGGTGGGCCTTATACGTGTTACAGATAATAGACGACAACGTAGTTAAGGACTGCGGGCCTTATACGTAAAGTAGATGATAGATGTAAACGTAGATAGGGACGGTGGGCCTTATACGTGTTACAGATAATAGAAGACAACGTAGTTAAGGACTGCGGACCTTATACGTATTATAGATAGGCATCAGCATAGGAAAGGACTGTGGACCTTATACGTGTTGTATTTGTATTGTGGTAGTATAGGGGAGGACTGCGGACCTCGTACGTGCTATGGTTTAGGTTGCAACATAGGGAAGGACTGTGGACCTTGTACGTGTTGTGGATGTAGGATGGTATAGGGAAGGACTGCGGACCTTGCACGTACCATAAATGGTGAACATAGGTAAGGACTGCGGACCTTTTACGTGTTCACGACCTTGAGTACAGGTATAGACGGCGGAATATGAACGTACTCTCGGTAGACTGAGGTTAGTGATTGTAGATATGTATGTATGTATGGTAGTAAGTATGTATGTAAACAGAAGGGTAACTAGTTAGGTATGGATATGTATCTTCGGATATGTATGTATGTGTATGTATTGTATGGCGTTCGATTAACTAGAACTCACTCAGCGTAGCTGACTTTTAGTATGCACGCAGGTGAGTAGAATGAGACAACTAGCTTGAGCGGGCACATGGTAGGCGAATAGGAGACTGGCATTTGAAGACTCAAGATGTTTTAATGTAATTGACGTTTATTTTGAAAGACAAGAATGTTTAAATAAGGCAAGTTTTGGATTGTTGTAACGTTTCATGAAAGTTTTTATATTCCGCGAAAGTTTTAATGAACTCTGATTTGTAAGAACTGTGTTTATGAGTAAATCCGACGCTAAAGTAAGGCTACCGGGTTCGGGGCCTTACATGTGTTCGTCTTGATAGATGATTTTTCACGTTTCATGTGGACTTTTTTGTTGAAGGAAATAAGTGAAACGTTTGATACCTTCAAGCGATTTAAAGTCACGGTGGAAGCGGAAAATAGTGAGAAAATTAAGACGTTTCGAACCGATCGAGGGGGAGAATTTACTTGTCGTGAATTCAATCGGTTCTCTAAACACGAGGGGTTTATTCGGCATTTAACCGCTCCATATGCATCACAACAAAACGGTGTTGTGGTGAGGCGGAACCGCACAATATTGGATACAACTCGGAGCATATTAAAAGCGAGATTGGATCCGAGTATAAAAGTTTCTAGATTTGAAGACGAAGAAGATTTTGATGCTACGAGATATCGAAAGATTGTCGGGTGTCTCCGGTACCTATTACAAACTCGTCCCGACTTGGCGTATTCGGTCGGAGTCGTAAGTCAGTACATGTAAAGCCCGAAGCAATCTCATGCAACTCTTATAAAGCAAATTCTTCGTTATATTCAAGGTACTCTTAGTTTTGGTATTTCTTACACTCGTGGGAAAAACGTGTTACTTGGTTATAGTGATAGTAGCCATAACATTGACCAAGACGATGGCAGAAGCACTACGGGGCACGTGTTTTATCTTGGGTCTTCACCAATTACTTGGTGTTCTCAGTAACAGTGTACGGTTGCACTCTCATCGTGTGAAGCAGAGTACATGGCGGCAAGCGCAGCCGCGTGTCAGGCGGTTTGGCTAAGAGACTTGATAAGTGAGTTATTCGACAAGGAAATTCAAGCAGTGGTGTTACGTATCGATAATACATCAGCAATAGCACTTGTGAAGAATCCGGTTTTCCATGGAAGGACCAAACACATCAAATCTCGGTTTCACTACATTCGAGAATGTGTTGATCGTGAAGAAGTAAGTGTCGAGCATGTTAATGGTGTTAAACAATGTGCCAATATCTTGACGAAGGCTCTTGGGAGAATCAAATTCAAGGAGATGCGGGAATTACTTGGAGTTGAAGACTTGTCGGTTTCGAGTTCGAAATTCCGGGGGTGATTGTTGGGAATTTCGGTTAAAGGCCGTTACTTGGCATGCAAGGTTAAGTAACGAGATTTAAGGAGTGGATAATTATAGATAATTAAATGTGCTTAGATTTAATTTTTAGTATAATTATCATGTCCTAATATTTAGCAATCTTAGTTGTACTCTAATTGTGATAGGTTAGATTATAAATACCCGTGCTTTGGGGTTAGAGATTGTAATTGGGTAATTGAGTTTTGTGAAGTTTCTCAATAATATAACATACGTGTTTGGGTGCTTAGCCAAATTAACGTGTCTGGGTTTTGAGTTCGTGTTCAATACTTTGTACCAATTCCATTAAAACGGACATGAATAAGTAAACGGGTATATTTTTTGGTTCATTTTCGTTTGTTATGGAATTGAACATTGTTTGTATTCCTTCATTAAGCTTTGATATTAAAAAAGGCAACATGATAGATGGGTTGCTATGTTTAATTTGGAATGGACTCGTGGGGCAATACAAGAAATGGGCTTATTATTATGGGCCGATACAGTGAAAATTCGTAATAGTAGTACAACGAATCTCACTCAATGCTGAGTGAGATTCGTTGTAATGTTACGAATCTTAAATGTCGTTTTTTGTGTGAAACCTGGAATACTGAGTAAGACTCTTTGAATTATTGTCAATTTATATTGTCATTTATTTTTGTTTTGGTTTGTTTTATTTTGTTCGGTTCTAAACATGTAATGATGACTCTTTGAATTATTGATTTAGCAAGATTTGCTTTTGTTTTGTTGGGACAAAAGTCCGACTTATGAGCCTCATACTTAAGGCATCACTTTAAAAGTCGGTCTTGAGTACTTCGGCTTTCCTTTTTGCTTAACCGACACAATTAGCAAAATTCAAGGCATACGAACTTGATGTTAAAAAACACACTAGAAGTTCAAAAAGTTTCTCGAAAAGCACAATTTTTCCAAGGAAAAAAATGTGACTTAGAGTTATATCAGTAATTCAGTTTGATTATACCACTTTGAAATTTTACTTTAATATGTAAATATTGTTCACCAAAAAATAATTAAATACAAAATAAAAATCACTATGCATTGACTATTGAAGACTATTTATAATAATATAAAACTTGTGTGGGCCATGCTTGAACTAAACAAAAGACAAAAAAAATATAATATACAAAAAACAAAATACACAAGTAGATTCAAGATTTTCATGTATTTATTTTAAAGAAAATTGGATTTTAACAATCCCATGGTTACGCAGCCGATAATAATCTCAACTTTAAAAATAGCCGTCACTGATCCCAACTTTCATGCTATTTGTTTTCATTAGACCACCGTTAAAAAAATTAACAACGTTAGATTTTTTCCAAGTTTTAAATTGATGTTTTAGGGCTTTTGATCGGAATGAGAATACAGATTGATTTATGTAAACCTTAACTCGAAACATCGCTTCAAACAGCTTGTTTTTGTTAATTAATAGTTTAAACACCGGAACTGAAGCATCCTTTAGTCGTTTGGACCACTGTTTGGAGGTAAGGTTTACATCAATCGACTCGTATACTCATTCCGATCAAAAGCCCTAAAATATCAGCTTATAATTTGAAAAAAAAACTTAACGCCGTTAAGGTTTTTTTAACGAAGGTTCAATGAAAACAAATAGTGTGACAGTTGGGACCAGTGACAGCTATATTCAAAGTTGTGATTATTATCGGCCAACTGCGTAAAGTTGGGATTATTAAAATCCAATTTTCCTTATTTTAATTGCATCCAACATTTTGGGATAGAAATACAATAGTTAATTAGTTATCGATATCATAGTACATAGACTGGTTTAGGCAAAACTTCGTGGGCAATTGTCTCAAACTTGCAATCAAATAATTGATTTGTGTTATCAACATTTTCATCTATCGAAATAATTGATGTAATAAGTTGAATGAGAACTCTCGAGGTCTTCCCCATCAATCCATTCATGAACGTTGGCTTGAAGAAGGTGGCGGTTTTTGCATATCAACTCCCAGACGGGAAAATCTTTTCTCGGCATCATGTAGTCTTCTTTTGTTAGCTTTAAGCTCGGGAAAAAATCGCTTGCTCCATCTCCCAAATATTTCTTTTGTTAGCTTTAAGCTCGGGAAAACATCGCTTGCTCCATCTCCCAAATATATGATCCTTTTCTTTTCCAAAGTTGCTTGAATTCTTTCTATTATTTTACATTGTTAAAAGAATTTTAATAGTTGGAATTAATAAAAACAATAGGTCAATAAAAAAAATAATAAAATAATAGGACATTAGTTATACGAAACCGGTTTCTTTAACAGACCGAAACCGGTTTGGTTTTGCATATTCGATTTAGAAACCGTTTTAAGTATAGAACTAGCCAACCTAACCCAGACCAGTTCAGTTTACAACTAAGCCAATTAAACTGGTTTTAACCGGTTTTATAACATGTTTTTATTGAAATATAGCTAAACCGCTATACGAACCGGCGATTTGGTTTGGTTTCCAGTGAACCGGTTTTTTTATACACCTCTACGTCCAATTACTAAGCCAATTTATTAAAAAATAATTGTGTCAATTTACCTAAATTAAATATATTAAAAAAAACTAAATACCAATAAGTTTTAGCTTAACTAACATCAGAAGAAAAGTGAATATTTAGATCAGAGACTACAAGGTCTCAAGTTCGAATCCAAACCTAACAGGGTTTTACCGTACCGGGGGCTTAAATGATGGTTTTTCTTATAACAGAAGATGATAAGGTTGAACTACCCAGTAACCCAGACGTATTTAAAATAGTTAAAAAATCGATTAACAGTGATAAAATAAGACCAAAGACCGTCACATTTTAAACAATCGCATATATAAAATAATGAAGAAGTAAAGACAGCGGGCCAATGGCAATTAATATTCTCAACCAACTCCAATAAGTGTCGTTCAAATAACTGTCCCCAATACAGTGACTACTAATATCAACTCTGCTGTAAGCTTGCAACAGTCGATGGTTCATCAATGGCGTCAATGTGGAGTTTACTCGGTAACATTTCACGTTTCATGCTAATCTTTTGTATTCTACTGTTATGTTTTATGTATTCTGCGCGTTCTGGTATTGTCATTTGCACTCATTCTAGGGTTTATGTGTTTCAATTTGACTCTCTATATGTAGTAATTGTTGATTAGTTTGTATATAATATATCTGTACGTTTTCAGCCAGCTGTCATTGTAATTTGTACTCATTTTAGGTTTTGTGTAGCATAATTTGACTTCATACGTAGTAATTGTTGATTAGTTTCTACACGACTGTGCGTTTGCCGCCATTTGTCATTGTAATTTGTTCACATTTTAGGTTTTATGTGGCATGATTTGACTTCATACGTAGTAATTGTTGATTAGTTTCTACTCGACTGTTCGTTTGCTGCCATTTGTTATCGTGATTTGTTCACATTATAGGTTTTATGTGGCACAATTTGACTTCATGTGTAGTAATTGTTGATTAGTTTTTACATTACTGTGCGTTTGCCACCATTTGTCATCATAATTTGTACTCATTGTTGGTTTTATGTAGCACAGTTTGACTATATATGTACTAAATGTTGATTAGTGATTTGTTTCTACATGACCGTGTGTTTTGCTTCCGTCTGTCATCTTTATTTGTAATCATTATAAAATTTCCATGGCTTAATTGACTCCACATGTAGTAATTGTTGATTAGTTTGTATATATTTGTGTGTTTGCAGGAGAATGCGTCTGTGAGGATGCTTGTGATTTGATTTCGCCACGCGGTCAACGAATTGTTGTGGATTTATTGAGTTTAGTGTTTGTTGTTGCCTTCTATTTGATTTTGTTAGCTGTGTACTTGATAAAATGTAGAGTAGGTGAGAGTCGCGTGAGGAGGCGTGATTGGAGTTCGGTATTGGTTGCGGTTTGTTGTTTTGTAATGTGTGGTGGTTATGTTGGTGATTGTTTATGGGAGGTGATAGTTGGAAGTAGAAAGTTCAGTTGTTTGGATTGGGGATTGGATGTTGGTAGAATGGTTATATGGATGACTTTGACCGTTTCGTTTCTAGTAGAAAGGTCAAAGTTGATCAAAATATTAGTTTCTGTTTGGTGGATGTTACTGTTTGTGACTCTATCCGTGATAGAAATCGAGAATTTAGTAGAGAAACACAGAATAGCAATCTTGGAATTCATTGAATGGGTTGTCAGTTTCTTACTTTTCTTTTGTGCCCTAAGAAATGGCAAAGAATTTGTCACTCAACAGGCACCGGAGAGCTTATTAGATCCTCTATTGGCTGATAGAACTGAGGAAGAGAACACAAACAAAGTAGAAGAGCCTTCTTTCTTCAGCAAATTGGTGTTTTCTTGGGTAAACCCTTTGATTTCCTTAGGTTATAGAAAGCCATTAGTTCTTGAAGACATTCCCACGTTAGCACCTAATGACCAGGCTCTTGCTGCATATGAACAGTTTAAAATAGCATGGGACTCGCTTCAACGGGAGAAGACCTCAAACCATGTTAACCTGGTCAGCAGAGTGTTAAAAAAGATTTATTTTAAAGAAATGATACTGATAGGACTTTATGCCTTGATTAGGACCATAGCAGTCATATTCGGTCCGTTGTTGCTCTATGCGCTTGTCAACTATTCGAATAGTGAGATAAAAGATTTTAAATATGGACTGCTATTGATAGGATGCTTGATTGTAGTCAAGGTGTTTGAATCATTGTCTCAGAGACATTTTTTCTTTGACGCAAAAAGATTGGGCATGAGGATGAGGTCAGCTTTAATGGTAGCGGTATATGATAAACAGCTCAGACTTTCTAGTTTAGGGAGAAAAAGGCATTCAACTGGAGAAGTTGTGAACTATATAGCTGTTGATGCTTACAGAATGGGTGAATTCCCTATGTGGGTTCATGTGGGCTGGACTTCTTTTCTTCAGCTATTTCTTGCTATTGGTGTTCTTTTCTCTGTTGTAGGAGTTGCTGTTCTCCCTGGGTTGGTTCCTCTTATCTTGTGTGGGATTTTAAATGTGCCGTTTGCAATTTCACTTCAGAAATGTCAGTTACAGTTTATGATTGCACAAGATAAGAGACTTAGGTCCACTTCTGAAATCCTAAACAATATGAAGATCATCAAGTTACAATCATGGGAAGAGAAGTTCAAGAGTTTAATTGATTCTTGCAGAGAAAGTGAATTCAAATGGCTAAGCGAGTCTCAGTATCAAAAGGCTTACGGGTCGATTTTGTATTGGATGTCACCAACCATCATTTCTTCAGCTATACTCTTTGGGTGTGCATTTTTTAATAATGATTCGTTAAACGCCGCCACAATTTTCACGATTTTGGCAACTTTAAGAACGATGTCTGAGCCAGTCAAATACTTTCCACAGGCTCTCTCAATCTTAATCCAGACTAAAGTGTCATTTGATAGGATTAATTCATTTCTGGTTGAGAATGAACTAGAAAATGAAGGGGTGATTGAAAGTCGAGAACATAGAAATTCAGACATATGTGTCAGAATACAACATGGCAATTTTAGTTGGGATCTAGAATCTTCATGTTCAACACTTAGAGACATAAATATAGAGGTTGCTAGAGGACAGAAAGTCGTGATTTGTGGGCCTGTTGGGGCTGGAAAGTCATCACTACTGTATGCTATACTCCGAGAAATAACTAGAAATTCAGGAACTGTGAGTCCCCAAACTACTTTATTATTTTTATTTAGAAACAATATGTATATTTGTAAAGCTTATTGCTGTTGCTTGCATCCAGGTGGATGTTTTTGGATCGATTGCTTATGTTAGTCAAGCTTCCTGGATTCAAAGTGGGACAATTCGGGATAACATACTCTATGGAAAGCCAATAGACGCAATCAGATATGAAAATGCAATTAAATCTTGTGCTTTGGATAAGGATATCAATGATTTTTACCATGGTGATCTGACAGAAATTGGTCAAAGGGGACTTAATATGAGTGGTGGTCAAAAGCAGAGGATTCAGCTTGCTAGAGCAGTCTACAATGATGCTGACATATATCTTCTTGATGACCCTTTCAGTGCTGTAGATGCACATACAGCAGCAACTCTTTTTAATGTTAGATTCTCTCAATTCAACTATTTTGGTTCTGTCTTCTTTATTGTGAATTACATGTGACCTATTTAACTTCCAGGATTGTGTTATGACCTGTTTAAGGGAGAAAACAGTCATTCCTGTTACTCATCAAGTAGAGTTTCTCTCAGAGGTTGACCACATTCTGGTAATAAGACGATTATCAGACTTACAATTCATGAGATTCTAGAATATTTTAGTTGTTTGATATTTTTTAATTGAATAAAGGTGATGGAAGATGGTCAAATTACTCAATCAGGAATGTACAAGGATCTCATAATGGCAGGCACGGCTTTTGCGCAGCTTGTGAATGCTCACAAAAATGTTATAACAGATTTGGAGTCTTCATCTTGTAACAAAAACGGTCACTTAAAAGATAAAAATAATTTGAACCATAGAAATGAAATTAATGAAGAGATATCAAAGAAATCTGTTCAGTTAACGGAGCAAGAAGAGAAACCAATTGGTGATGTTGGGTGGAAGCCCTTTTTGGATTATATTGTTATCTCAGAAAGTCGATTTTACTTCTTTACAAGTCTGTTAACCCAACTCGGGTTTTCTGCTCTTCAGGCAGCAGCCAGTTATTGGCTAGCTTTTGCTGTTAAAATTCCTAAATTCACCAGTGTCACTTTAATCGTTGTGTATGCATTGATTTCGATCACAAGTTCATTTTTTGTTTTTTTAAGATCATTTTCAACTACCCTTATGGGATTAAACGCCTCTAAAGCCTTCTATTCAAAGTTCACCGATTCGATTTTCAGTGCACCCATGCTATTTTTTGACTCTACGCCAGTTGGACGAATTCTAACACGAGTAAGCTCTTCAACACTTATTAAATCCCCAATTAACAAGATGATCATATATAAAATTACTAAATTATCCATGCAGGCTTCCACAGATTTGAGTGTATTGGATTTTGATATACCCTTCTCATATACTTTTGTGGTATCTGTGGGTATTGAATTGCTCACCATAATTACTGTTATGGCATCAGTAACGTGGCAAGTCCTCATTGTAGGCATCTTTGCTCTAGTAGCTACGAAATATTTCCAGGTGAATTTAGCTTCTTGTTTTAAACCTTTGCTATACACCAAAAGGAAAGTGAAATCTATTTTGTTATTTAAACCTATAATCGCGTGCAGGGGTTATATCAGCCATCTGCAAGGGAACTTATCAGAATCAATGGAACAACAAAAGCACCTGTGGTAAATTATGCATCTGAAACATCACTTGGTGTAGCTACAATAAGGGCGTTTAAGAAAGAGGATCTTTTTTTTAAAACTTATTTAAAGTTAGTAGATATTGATGCGCGTGCTTTCATTTACACGAACGCAGCATTGGAGTGGTTGGTTTTAAGAGCAGAAGCACTTCAAAACCTGACACTGTTTACTGCTGCTATTATTCTGGTTTTGCTTCCAAATGCTTATATTCCTCCAGGTATACATGTTTCTATTTATTATATAAAGTTTGTCATAAGTTTCATATGTCAGTTAACTTATCAAAATGATTTGATACTCGTGTAGGGTTAGTTGGGCTTTCACTTTCATATGCACTGGCGCTGACAAATTGTCATGTGTTCTTGACAAGATGGTATTGTAGTCTCTTAAATTACGTTATATCTGTAGAACGGATCAAACAATATATGCACATTCCACGAGAGCCTGCAGCAGTTGTGGAGGGCAATAAACCACCATCTTCTTGGCCTTCAAAGGGTAGAATTGAGCTCCATGATGTCAAAGTAAGTTAACATTTCCTCTCAGTTTTAGGAGTTGGCTACCATAAATCATAATTTTGAAACTTTGAAAGTTGTTTACAATCCACAAACTTGTGAATATATAATCTTGGCTGCATGTTTCAGATTAGGTACCGTCCCAATGCTCCACTAGTTCTGAAAGGAATTACTTGCACATTCAAAGAAGGGACCCGCGTTGGCATTGTTGGAAGGACAGGAAGTGGAAAAACAACATTAATAACTGCACTTTTCCGTTTGGTGGAACCCGATGGTGGGAAAATTCTTATAGATGGTTTGGACATTTGCTCTATAGGCCTAAAAGACCTCAGAATGAAACTAAGTGTCATCCCTCAAGAACCAACCCTTTTCAAGGGTAGCATAAGAACAAATTTGGACCCACTAGAACTTCACTCTGATGATGAAATATGGAAGGTAAGAGTAACAGTTTCATTAATATGCATTAAATGCTCTTAACATGTAACTTTTGGGGACACAAATAAATACTTATGTGCGTAAATTGTGACTATAAAAATTATATCATTTTAGGAACAATCATCATTTTCTAAAAAAATGAGTTGAGAAATTTCTATTCGCGTATACTAATATACTCTTCAAGACTATATTTACCTATTCGACCTTATTTTTTAACCTGTTTGACCCATTAAAAGATGAAACATAACCCAAATTAATTCAGTTACTAGTAAATGAGCCGGTACACATGACGCGTACAACTCAAAAGGGCTCTAAAGTTGAACTCTTTGCTTGTCAAACTTACTATACAAATTCTTATTAAGTTGACTGGTTTTTGCAGACATTGGAGAAATGCCAGCTTAGCAGCATCGTTAGCAGTCTCCCAAACTGTTTAGATTCTCCCGGTGAGTCAATCGTTAGAAGATTGTAGTTAAATTCTGTTATCCGAACTATAATCATATTCATATCTGGACAAACTGAAAAAAAACCGAAACAAGTTATACACTTTTCCTACTTTTAGCAATCTACTTTATATTAGGCGTAAAATAGAAACCAAGTTACATTAATTACAACTTTCAGCAAACTAAGTAACATTTGACTGCCAATTTTATTTTGAAGTAATTGATGTGGCATCTTATTTGTCGTTTTAGGGTATGTGTATACACCATGTGAAATCAGATGTGACATAAAAGTATTTTAACTGAAAACTGAAGCAAGGATCATTTTTTCTTGTAAATAGAATTAACCAATTAAACTTTTTAACATGACCATTTTTTCCACATCTGATGTGGCAGCAACCAGTGCCACATCAGCAACTTTTCACATAAATCAGTTAAAACAGGAAAATTTGTAAACTCTGTTTCTATTTCATGCAGTTTGTCGTATAATACTTCAAAGTTTATAATCTAAGATCTTTGTGTTCTTTCGTGTACAATTAGTGAGCGATGGAGGGGAAGACTGGAGTATGGGTCAACGGCAACTGCTCTGTCTTGGAAGAGTGTTACTGAGAAGAAACAAGATTCTAGTTCTTGATGAAGCAACTGCATCCATTGATTCCGACACTGATGCCACTGTACAGAGGATTATAAGGCAAGAATTTTCAAGCTGCACTGTCGTTACCGTGGCCCACAGAATCCCAACCGTAATAGACAGTGACATGGTCATGGTCCTATCTTCTGGTATGCTTTGCTGACTCAAATATAAATAAAACTATAATACAATCTATTTTTTGGTAAAATCATAATTTAGAAACTTTATGGTGTTGTCATGTGTGTGTGTGTGTGTGTGTGTAGGTGAGATGATGGAATATGACGAGCCCTCGAAGCTCATGCAATCGGATTCGTATTTCTCAAAGCTTGTTACCGAGTACTGGTCCAGCTGCAGGAGTAGCTCTGCACCAAGTTTCTAAGTTCTTTTACTGTTGCCGGTAATTTCTTCTCCATGTTTAAGCCCATTTTTTACATTGTACTTTTGGTTTGGTAATTAGAGCTTTTTAAACAGGGTATAATCCTCGTTTAAAAAAAGTTAATTACTAAACGGATGAAAGTCCTATGTATATTATTTTTAGTGACATTTGTTGTAAAAATATTTATTATTTTTTGGTAAGCGCCATATTTGTAATTTTAAGCTTTCATTAGTTCGTAATAAACTCCACTCGTCAGCACGTTGTTCATTCTTAATGTGCATATATTTTATTTTATATTAAAACCTAATGTTCAATAACTCTCATTAGTTAAATAAATATAAAATTATAAATAACGCATATGAGAGTAGCATGTAATCGAATCAAAAATGGGGCTTGTTCGTGCACATGCGGTTAGTATTAACCGAACAAAACAAATACATAAACGGACAATGTGGCGGTCTTTGGTACTTTGGCTTTCCTCTTTCTTGTATAACCGGCGCAACTAGCAAAACTTCAGAGGCCTACGAACTCGAAGTTAGAAAACACACTAGAGGTTTAGTATGGCTATTACACTTTTAAATTTTACTTTAGTATGTAATATTGTTCACCGATTAATAATATATATATATTTTTTTTCAAATAAAACTTCTTTCATTATATAGAAACATAGATATTACATCAACATAGCAGGTAAGCGGGCAACAAGCTGCGTCGCCACCCCTTTCTGAATTGCAAACCCTAACCTGCTAAAGACATACCCCTGCCCCTTTGGAGTCGACACATTGCTATGCACAACCCGTTGGACCCTGGTTAGGAAACGGATAGCTTCCGGTGCCAAGGAGCCAAAGGTACCAAAAGCCAGAGGGACAAAAACATATTGGTTCTCTTCGCTGGCTTTAGCATGTTTCTCCACCTTCTTCGTTTCAGCCCTTTTCATTGCTTGCCCAGCTACAAACCCATTATCCCTCAAACCAGCTAAGGGAGATACCCCTGTGAGGTCAACACATGCGTGTTTTCCCCCGGCCCAACCAAAGACGAGCAAATCTGCCGGTCGTAGAGTGGATCTCCCTTCCGTGGGGTCTGTAAGGAAGTTTATGGGGGCTTCCTTTTTAGCTGATATCCCAGCTCGCCTTAAGATGTTCCAAAGAACGTCCTGCACCCAATCATGTCGGTATTTGAACCCAGACATCTCCTTGCAAAGAACCGCATGCTCTCCGAATTTATCCAGGCAAGCCTTACGGCAGATCGGACATATTTCGTCTTCTGGGTACATTGGGACCATCAAACGGTACTTAAGAATGGCCCTATACTCGACCGCATACATGATTTGGCCCAAGCCATCAATCGGGATAACGGTCAGAAAATCTTGGGCATGAGGACCTTGTAAGCATTCAATAACCGCCTTCTGTCAGGGGGACAATCCAAAAACTTCTCCCAGGCTCTGAGCGATTTTGCCAAAAAGGGCATTCGCCAAAGTTTTTTGAGGCTTTGGTGGGGCAGTGTTCTTATTAGAGAAACCGCCAAAGTCAAAGTCTGGGAGAGCGCCATTAAGGCGTTCCAGGGCCTGCACGTAGTCTGAGTCCAGGTCGACAACTCCGCTATTCCTTAAGATGTGATTCTGTAGCTTCCAAGACTGAGCCCTCGACGCTACAAAAGCGTAAACCCCAACATCATGAGCCGAAAGAAGGCCTAAACCCCCCTAAGCGCATCGGTAAAGATGCAAGTCGCCACTGAAGATCGCCAAAGAACGGGCCTCCACATACAACTATGTCTTCGATGGCTTCTCGAAGCCCCTTATCTAAATAGGATACCGCATCATCCATCATATGGAGGTGGCATGTTCGTAACCCAAAAAGCAACTTAGCAACCCCCATGCAAGACCTAAGCAGGAGGAGTTCGATCTGGGGATCCCTAAGGCAAGGTAAGAGTTTCATAAGATCAACCGCACGAGATGCTCTCCGCCTCGCCAACTCCTTAATAAAGTAGGGATCTCGACTAACAGCCCCTCCAAGGAGCTTTACCCCTCTATCTGGTCTACCAATCCCACTAGGGAAAAACCCATCTTTGACTTTCACCCCATTACACGCTGGCCAAAAAACCTCGGTTTTCTTAATATTAAGTTGCAGCCCCAATGATGGCCCTTCCGAGCTGATAATGTCTAGGGCTTTAGCGACTTCGTTGGCACCACCAATAATAGTCCAATCATCCAAGTACCAAGCATGAAATGGGAGGTTACAGTCATTTTGTACCCGGAGAACAATAGGGTGTAATGCTAAGGCAAAGAGGAGAGGCCCAAGGGGGTTACCCTGATGAACCACAGTAGTAGCCCCTATACAGTCATCACCAACGTACAACCTAGCCCGCTGGTCATAAAGGAACTGGACCCATAGATAGATAGACGGGCAATGATGATGAATCTCCCGGAGAAGGGTTGTGCGGTCGACCATATTGAAGGCGTTGGAGAAGTCCACGGTAAGCATAGCTAAAGAACCGTCTGCGTGAAAGGAGTTAAGAAACCGGTTGGCGCTGTGAAGCACCGCCTCTGCTCCATTAGGGGTCCATACCCCAAACTGAAAGTCCCCTAAATACTGAGTTATTTCCTTCCCAACCATCTTCATAGCCACTTTAGAAACCAACCTACGCCAGATAGCCCCCACGGCAATGGGCCGAATTCCATTATCCGGCTTTAATAAAGGGGTAAGGGGGGCCGAAGCAATAAACTTAGCGAGCACCTTGGGGCACAGACCCCCTAGCCATAAGTTGACGACTTTAATGATGGCTGACAGCAGACCCATGGAAGTCACTGATCCCTCACCACTAAGAGCGTCCAACAAGTGTTGCGCCCGCATCCCGTCTCTCCCGCATGAGGTCCCTTTAGGAAATGATCGGATACATCTAAGCACACAGTCCCCATCCACAGAGAGAGTAGGCAGGGCGACAGAGCTAGAAGGCAAGGACGGAGGCGGCACCACTGGGTGTTTATCAATGAGGGTTTTCATGGTTGAATCTCCGAGAGGGGCAACCCCACTTGAGCATAATACCTTGACTGCAGCTGTGAAATGACCATCTCTTACTTTCCTGAGACATTGTTTAATATTGAGGCTATTTTCAGAACCCTCCTCCCCTCCCACCTCTCTTTTAGAAAAAGTGTTTCTCCCCACGTTATCAAAGAGAGAAAGAATCAAGTCAGCAAAACCAGATCTATCTTTCCACACCGCAAGTGCTTGCTGAATGCTACTACATTGCAAAGACTTTTGATTCCCTAACTTGCGTTCCTGCCTAGTGGAAGGTTTCACCACCCTTAAAGTACAACGCGGCAACAATAGTAATTTGACCCAATTCTCAATCGAGCCTGGTGAATCCACTACCTTGCGTAAAGCGCATGCCAAAGTCTGAGCAAACGCCAAACGACAACTTGGGGGGGGGGGGGGATGCTCTTAAACGTTTGAATGGGAAGGGAGAAAACCCGTTCCAAAATGGATACATCCCCAACCACTCCTACAGATGGACATGGGTCCCTATCCGTAGACACACATTTAGGTTTCTGGATCCCAACGATAAATTCTCCAGCATCTCCAGAATCCACAGAAAAAGACTAGACACCATCAGCATGCTTGCACCCCCTGCTAAGGGCATGCAACGTCATGCACCTCCCACATAACCATTTATCCCCCGTCCGAAGGGCTTCCCCAACATCTATAAAAAGGTCCAAATCCTTGGAGATAGCATCTTATAAAAGGTTCTTTCGAGTATCCGTTTTGAAATGGGTACTTTGCATGTGCTCAAGTAGGCGGAAAAACCCCGAGGACCCAGGTCTACCATCCTTACACTCGTGGATATGCTTAAAGGGGCATGGCCTTAAACCGTAAGTGGAGCTAGGACCAAGCCCTCCTATATTTACGCTTCGAATTCTTTTTATGGTAGCCATGCACACACGAGAACAGAAAACAAACAAATCACAAAAGACACCGGACCCCTGAAGACCCCGACTCGAGATGAGTTAGAGCAAGAATCAAAGACCAAACCCCTCACACTCGAAGGAGGGGAGCAACTACGGGTTGCTCACCCCCATCTAGCACCCCACAACAACCGCTAAGGCATAAGAGGAGGAAGGTATAACTCCAAAATAAAGTAAAAAACTATATTATACATTAAGATTCTTAAAATTTTTAAAGTTTTATCTGTTAAATATTTTTTGTCATACTAAACAATTTTATCAGTAACAGAATATATATAAAAATAATTTTGCATATTAAATATGAAAAAAAATGTGTGGGTCGTGTCTGAACTGAACAAAAGACAAAAATATAATATACAAAAACACAAAATACATAAGTAGATCCAAGATTTTCAAATTTTCATATATATTATTTTAATTAGATCCAACATTTTTGGATAGAAATACAATAGTTAATTAGTTATCAATATCATGGTACATAGACTGGTTTAGGCAAAATTTCGTGGGCAATTGTCTCAAACTTGCAATCAAACAATTGATTTGTGTTATCAACGTTGTCATCTGTCGATATAATTGTTGTGATAAGTTGAATGAGAACTCTCTCAAGATCTTCCCCGTCGATCCATTCGTGAACATTGGCTTGAAGAAGTTGACGGTTTTTGCATATCAACTCCCACACGGGAAAATCTTTTCTCGGCATCATGTAGTCTTCTTTTGTTAGCTTTAAGCTCGGGCAAAAATCACCCGCTCCATCTCCTAAATATATGATGATCCTTTTATTTTCTAAAGTCGCTTGAATTCTTTCTATTATTTTCCCCTAATAAAATAGTTGATATTAATAAAAACAGTATACCAATAAAAATAATAAAAAAAAATAATAGGACATTAGTTATTATCAAATAACTAAAAACTCACCTTGCACATGTTGGGTGGACAAAGGTTGCAACCATGAGAGAAGGTGTGGAAATCATGGTATGGTAAAATCCTTAACTTTCCTTCCTCATCAACAAAACCCGGGTTCGTGTTAATCTCAGAGAAACACTCTCGTATCCCGAGATGTTTTAGTATTGTCTCGATGTAGAACAAATTGGCATCACTCAACACCCTCAAATCGCACCTATAACAAAGTCGTTAAAGTCACAAACTAATCGCATGTACAAAAATATATATTTTTGTATATAAAATTTAAAAAGTTGAGTTACCCTAAAGCGTATGCAGCTTTAATGGCCGGTACAACACGAGGATGTATCGGGACCCGTTTCAGTACGTCCTCAATGTCTTCAATGCTCTTACCTTGCAAATACAACTCTTTCATCATCATGTCCTATTTTCAAATAAACATCAAACATTAAAATTAAAGCACGAACAACCTTCTATATATTTATAAATTTAAAATAAAAAATCTAAAAGTACCATGATGCAGTTCCAAGGCATGGTACGAAGAAGTTCATTAAACAAATCGGTTCCACCCAACTCATCAACCACCCAATTGTCACTATCGATATCGATAATCGTCTTGTCAAAGTCGAAAACCATGACGATTCCCGACATTTTTTTAGAACACGATAAGAACAAGTGTTTGATTTGATGTTAAGAAGAATGTGCTTGTTGTGGACTATGTTACATAAGTGAATGCATTTATAGGATGTTAAAACGGAATATGAATTAAATATGCCAAAGGAATATTATTATTACATTAGTAGTGGGATTGAATCTGAGCCGTTGGTTTGGTGTCACGTGACAAGTATTAAGTGATCTAACGGTGGATGTATTTTTAAAATGGTTTAAAGTGAATACACCTTTTTAGAATATGAATTGGAATATGAGTATATGACCAACGAATATCCATTTATCCGAGAATTGGGTTCATAGGCCATAAATTTGCGGATCTGGTTAATAATAATATTAATTAATACCAACCACCAGATTCTAGTGACGTTCAAGTCCTCTCGGCCCACAACTTTCGTGGTGGGTAAGACGACACTAGCACTCTTTAATATAATTTATACTAGCTTTTGAACCTGTTACAAGTGATTTGTCAAATAATAAAAATAAAAAAATCTATTATCTAAAAGAAATGAACAAACTATAGGTAAAAAGAAGAAAAAATATATAGTATAAACAATAAGAAGTCTAAAATTTTAAATTTACAAATTTGATTTTTTAATGTACAACATTTGCAAAAATTGGTTTGACCAATTACATGTGGATAGCTATGATAAATGAGATGAGAGATTAGAGAATTAAAAGAGAAATTATAACCCTTTCTCAAAATTGTTTGTCCCATGACCCATGGATATGTAGGATAAATAAGATAATAAATTAGAGAATTAGAAATGAAATTATAACCCATTTGCCAAAATTGTTTTGGCACATAACCAATGGATAGTTAAAATGAATGAGATGATAAATTAGAGAATTAGAAAGAAAGTATAATCCATTTGTCAATATGGTTTTGCTTCATAACCCATGGATATGTAGGATGAATGAGAAGAGAGATTAGGCCTAGAATGGATATAGGATTGCCACATCATCCTCATTATATTCTTTTATTAGTATAGTTATATTAGATTAGATTTCAGTTAGTTACATGGTGAAATCTGATATAAATAAAGTTAATATACTAAATATATAACTAAGAGAATAATTATAGTAATTATGATATAAAAAATAAAACAGTGTAATAATAGTTACTGTTGTTTAAAAGTTTTAGAGTAATAATAGTTAATCTGGTGTTAATATAACTACTTTAGTTATTTGTATACTTCTTACGATAAAATACATTTGTATTTGATCCAAACGCTATTTTATACATCTTACCTTTTTTATTTATATTTGACCATGATAATTAATATCTATAGATAAAGAATATAATACAATAACCCTTAACGTACAAAAATACATATATTCATGAAATTGATCCATGAAATCATATCCCAACATCTCGGAATTACCAATACATACTCAATTAATCATCGATTCACCGAAAAAAACATAGTTGGATCGTTCATCGATCAATTTTTTATTTTTCTTTACGAAAACCGTTTTGAGTGTATTACGATTTTCTTGAGTGTTTTTGTATTTTGGCTTGAGCGTTTTTTGTATTTTTGGCTTCGAGCGTTTTGCTTTTGCCCTGAACGTGATTTGCGTACGTAAAGGATTATTGTACGTTAACCTGGCTCGATATCTATAAGTCAGATATATAATTATGTGTTAATGAGCTTTAGTTTAATTGTTATCGAGGGGAAGTGAAGTTTCGGATAGTCAAGTTCGAATATAATTTCAGCCAAGTTTGACTATAGTGGGGTTTTGGGAGATGAGTTTTCCCTAGAATAGAAGATGGTGAGCTTGGGCTACCCAGTGATGTCTACGATTGCGGGAATATGGCCGTTGGGGTTGGCAAAAGTTATGTATGGATTTCCCTATGTAGCAAGACTTTATTCGTTGGCCATTAAAAAAAGTCATATAATTAAGTTTTTTTCTTTTGTGCCTTATATATTCTCGTATTTAACTATAATTTTACTCTTTATATAAATGTGTTAGATTGAAATTTTTAGATTCATATTCACGTAACGTGATTGTGGGCCGGAGTCCCGTTGGTGACGCTATTGTAAAAGCAAGTACCAAAACACCCACTCACAATAGTAACTTCCACATGAGAATATGACATCATATATCCTAGCACTTTTGGAATACCTTTGTCAATTAAATATTTATGCGATCTCCGAAAATAAGTATGTAAGAGATAATGAATGACCTGATGTGTACGGTATCGCTAACATATATACTAGTTACTGTTACATGCAATTGTTAATTAGTAACGCTCCCCCGTTAGGTGATAATCGTTTTCACATAGATTGGTGGTCATTTCACATCATTTGCCACATGGACAAGAATAGTGGGTGGACCAGTCACAAGTCATAACCCAAATCATTATCGTTTAGAGTTATCGGGTTATATCCGACCATGTATTGGTCGTTTAGCACCATACCTCTTCCATTATCTTTAAAAGAATAATAATAAAGTTAATTGTAATGGTGCTTTTTATACAAGATGTGAGAATACATTAGTTACTTATTAATTAGGCCAGTTTAAATATCTCATTAGTTAATAATTTATAATTAGTTTTGCATAAAATAATTGTAGGTGTTTTAGATAAGAGAATATAAGTAATGTAATATCTTTCACTTAATTAGGTCAATAATTGCAAAACATTTCATCCCTAAAATCATAATAAGGATGAAAGGCATATAAACAGGATACAATCTTTTATCATTCATCAGCACACATTCAGCTAGACTACTACAATAAGATTAGGAAGACGATTATTATTAATCCGAAAAGCATATAAATACGTTATTGAGGAACGTATAGAGGTTTAGGCAAAGCTCCGAGAGTGATAGTCTCAAACTTGCAGTCAAACATTTGACTTGTATTGTCGTCATTTTTCTTCATATCGTCAATTGAGATCAACGAAGTAATAATACGTAAAAGAATCCGCTCAAGATCCTCTCCGTCGGTCCATTCGTGAACCTCGCTCTTAATAAGTTTTCGGTTTTTGCATATCAAGTCCCAAACTGGAAAATCTTTCCTTGGCATCATGTAATCCCCTTCCACAAGCTTCAAACTCGGGCAAAAATCACCCGCTCCATCTCCCAAATATACGATTCGTTTATTATTTTCGGTCTTGAAAGTGGATTGAATCCTTTCTATGATTTTACCCTGTAGGAAAAGAAAGTATTAACTAACAAAATAAACATTTTGATGTTGGCTAGCAGACCACAACCCCATAGTACCCCAAATTAAGTCCTACGTAATTTTTGTATAAATATATACTTAACTGGTTTTTATTTATAATCAACATAATTCTTTTGACTGAAAACTTAGTTTATAAATTTAATATTTTGTCAAGATTTATAAAGATTATAACTATAAATATCACAAATTATAAATTGTAATTGTTATTTAAAATAAAATAAAATGAAGGATGATAAAATTCACAACTGACTTATGAATATCTTTGATAATATAAAAATATACATTTAAAAAGGTATTAATAAAAACTTCATAAAAGGAAACCTACAAATTTTCAGAGGTTTTCAAATCTTGTCACATTTTAATATTAGTGAAAAATAAATTTTGATACAAATTAGCTAAAACAATAAATAAATATAAATATTCTTATTTTTTTATATTATAAATTAAAATAATGGAATAAAGATTCACCTTGCACATGTTTGGAGGACAAAGACTGCAACCATGCGGCGATATGTTAAAATCATGGTAAGGCAAGATCCTTAACTTGCCATCATCGTCCACGAATCCTGGGTTCGTGTTGATCTCCGAAAAACATTCTCCGATCCCAAGATGGTTTAAGACAGTTTCAATGTAAAACGTATTTGCATCGCTAACTACCCTCAGATCGCATCTGAAATAATTTCGTACGTTAGATTCTAAAAACATCAAAAACCACAAAACAAACTTAATTCATAGAACAAATGAACAATAGTACTAGGTTAAATTAGGTACCCTAAAGCGTGTGCCGCCTTTATTGCGGGAACAATCCGAGGATGTATCGGGACACGATTTAGTACTTGTTTGATGTCTTCGATTGTCTTGCCTTGTAAATGTAGTTCTTCCATCAACTTGTCCTGTTTTTTTTTCATTAAATTAGAAATTAGTTCATCTTAATTTAGTAAACCTTAAATATTCTTAAACTACAGGAACAAAACATGAAATGAATCGAAGGTCTAAAAAAACATGTTTAAAAACCTTAAACTTTATGAAAAAAACAAGTTTGAGGAACCTTAAACATGAGATCTGAAACATTCTTAAATCTACAAAAACAATACATGAGATCTGAAACACAAAATAACTTGTCTAAGAAACCTTAAACATTCTTAAAATTTTAGAAAACAAAACATGAAATTAATCAAAGATCCGAGGATCTTAAAAACTAAAAAACATGTTTAAGAAACCTTAAACATCCTTAAACTGTCCGAAAACATAAAACATGAAATTAATCGAAGAAACCTTAAACATTCTTAAACTACAAAAACAGAACATTAAATTAATCAAAGATCTAAAACAACAAAAAAAACATGTTTAAGAAACCTTAAACATTCTTTAACTGTCCGAAAACAACAACGTGAAAGTCAAAGAAACCTTAAACATTCTTAAATTCGAAAACAGAACACGAAATTTATCAAATATCTAAAAAAAAACATGTTTAAAAAACCTTAAACATCCTTAAACTCTACAAAAACTAATAAAAAAAACCTTAAAAAACATAGTACCATCATGGAGTTCCAAGGCATGTTGTTTTGAACATGTTGGTTGAATAGATCAGTAGCACCCAACTCATCCACCACCCAATTGTCACTATCAATATCAATGATCGTCTTGTCGAAGTCAAAAACCACAATAATTCCAGACATGTTCGCCGGAGTATTCGAACGTACGTTAGATGATCAGAAGTAGTTGTGTTTTGTTGTTGGAATTGCAGGAGTACGAGGAGGTATTTATATATGGTAAGAGAAATAGTGGATGCCAAACGAATATTACTTGGATCCATATTATTATTATTATTATTATTATTATTTTTAACTGCAAAATAATAAGAAGATGTGGGAAAAACTCAGCCGTTGGTTTGGGTCACGTGAGTGATGGTCAGTGATCTGACGGTTTTGGTAGTGGAATTTAAAAGCAAAACGTAAATTAAAAAGCGCGGGAATATGGTAAAGAATATGGTAAAAATTGTTTATTTGACCAAGAAATTCAAAATAAGTCCGTTATAAAGGTGACGACGACTCGTCATTTTTAATTATTAAATTCATAGTGTTTAGAGCTACTCATTTTTCCACGTGTTATAACACGAGAGTTTTCGTTTCTTAGACTAAACGTAGTAGGCGTTATGGTGGTTGAAAAAAGGCCCAAATCGCCCCTGGAATTTTGGGCTAGGCGTTTTTATACAAATCATCGGTGGGGGAGAGGGTTTGGTGGTGAGAGTAATGATTGAAGTCTTGAAGGGCATTTTTATCACTACATCATTTTTTACAAACAACTTAATTGTTGATTGAAACGTCACGTGTCGCAAACACCCAATGGTAGGCTTTACTGCTACGTATGGTTTAAATACTTTTATTTTAAGCTTATTGAGTCGCTAATTACTAAAAACTGACGAATCGCCATTACAAAACTAGTTATCATACTAGCTTTTCCACAAATATAAAACTAGCTTATGTCGATATAGTAAACAAACCAACAACTCGCCGGTGTTAAAACTTGTGACAGCAAAGTTGGCAACATATTGTCGATTAATAATTAAAAGACGGAACGACAACTTTAGAATGGATACCTTTGGAAAACCTTGATCAAATCGACAAATTGTTGTATTCAATTTATCAAATGGACATTCTATTCTGGTTATTTTCGCTTTTAAAATTTCAAGCATAAAATAACAATGAATATGGTTCCAAATATGAGGTAAATATTGTTTTGAACTAACCCGTGATACAAGCACTTATGCTAACGTGTCCCGTACAACTATAATGTTTTTATCTGTTGATTCGGTTTACAAGATGTAATGCACATGGTACAAGTCATGGTGAAAAGTGGGAGCTTGAGGAAAGTGAGATGCGTTTTCTAGAGACACTTAGAATCCAAATTGTGTTAGAACATGTGAATTAGGAAAGTACCAAGTAATAACTAGTGGTGTTGGGCGGCTATTCCAGAAAAAAAAAAAATAATAAAGACAAAGATTGCGGTTTATAATGTTTATTCTTTAAGGAGTAAAATGCGATTTTCGTTCTTATTGTTTGTTCAAATAATGGGTTTAGTTCAATAGTTTTAAAGCTGCAAGTTTTGTTTATGTGGTTTCATTTCATTTGCAGTTAAACCCGAATTCACCAATACCGTTTAAGTTTGGTCATTAAACTCATTAGTGTGCTCTTCACGTGAGGGGCGGTTTTGTCTCCCCCCCCCCCAATACACCATGGCCCCTCACGTGAGGGGGCTTGCGAATTATGACTGAGGTTTATTTGAGGAGAAAATGGACAAAATGTCACGTGAGGGGCACACTTATGAGTTTGACGACCAGACTTAACGAGTTAATGAATTCGAGTTTAATTGCAAGTGAAATGAAACCATATAGACGAAAATCGCAAATTTAAAAATACTTGACTAAAACCGCATATTTAAACAAGCCAAATGAACGAAAACCGTTTATTTACTTTTCTTTATGTTTCAATAGTATAAAAGAACTCGATGTGGAATTTGTTAAAATCAAGTTATTAATTTATATATTTTATTGCATTTTGCTGATTACTTGTCAATGTAATATGTATTGGAGAAAAAACAATTTGCATGTATATGGGAAAGGTAGCTTCCGGAACGAACGGAACATATTAACGTATCACTAGCAAATAATGGCCACCCACCAAAGACCAAGCCTCGTCACATCCACCGCTTATTTTGTTGTTATCCTACTAAAAGTATTTTGGTGCCATCTTACAAAAAGTAATGTTTTTTTATTATTTGTTTAACAACTAATTTAGATCACTGACGGTCATACTCACCCGCTCATCTCCGTTTTACGAGTATCACAGACCGCCATTATGAGGAAACCATCATATATAAGAAAAGTCCCTGACTAAACCCCCATGATTTTTTGTCACCTCAATCACTTAAGCTATAGATAATTGACAAAATAATGTTTTTTTTATAATATTTTTTAATAACTTTAGCATTTGGAACTACCCAAATACCGATGGGGCCTAAAAAAACATATTTTGTTAATATACAAACTGTGTAATAAACGCTTACATCTAAAAACATAGATAATATAAATTTATGGTATCTATTTAAATCTAATAAGGTAACATACTAGCAGCCATTGTAAAACTAGCTCACATAGTAAAGGTGGCAAGGTGCAAGCCTTTTTGATGAGACATCCCTAACAAGGAAGAAACTTTGTGTAGTTTAAGAATTAAGAGTAACCAGGGCTTGAAGTGAAACTTCTGTAACTTAAGTATTTTTATATTAAAGGGATGTGGTCCTAAATATTATTAGTACAAGTCTATAAGATCAAGAGTACTACTTTCGGATTTGGCTCATTATACACGGGTCATGGGGCTTATTGACACACGTGACCATTCGGGCAAGTAGAACGCTTAATCCTGGACGACATTGTGGATTTTTTACCCTACCTTATGCTTCAAATGGAACTATAAATACTCAAGAGTCATGAGAGGAGAAATGTTAGAATATATATCGTCCAACTCTTATATTATCTGTGTCTTTTACAAATAAATATTTAGATTATCTCAGGAAGAAATCTTCTCTCTTTTCATGTTGTGACGAGTCTAACGGTGCTTGGTTTTACAAAAGAGGTGTTTGGGATTCCTTATTTTTATCTCCTTATAACTTATTGACTTTTGTAAGTTAAAAGAGTGTTTGGATAATGTGACCTTTTAAAGTTTTTAAAGAAGAAAAAATGCGTTTTGATAAGTTGGGATATTGTAACTTATCAAAAACTCCTTAAATAAGTCAAAAGGAAGTGTAAATAAGGAATCCCAAACATGGCCAAAAAATACAACTAACGTGAGGTGCCTAAAGCTTCGTTCTCATAAACTCATGGCTGGCTCTTGAGGTGTGTCTGCTGCACCCTCGCCCGATGCACGTTTCTTTTGGGGGCCAATTTCTTTTATATAGTATATAAAATATTTGGATTTTGATCGTCTTAAAATTATCAGACCCAAATTTTTTTTATTCATTTGGTAAAGTTTAGCCATTAGCTATTATTGTATTTGATTTTATTACTACATTTTTGCTTTAATTATTGTTATAACGTTACGTCATTTAGAAAAAGTGACTTATATATTTCGTCACTTGTTAGGACATACGGTCTTTTTGTTTGACTCGGCTTTGACATATAAACTGTTGGAGACCCTCCATAAACTATACACATGTAATAGTGAGTGGCCGAAATTTGTTTCAACATATGTAACTACCCATCGATTACATGACGTGTCTATATAACATGTTTGTGTGGTTGGTATCATTTAATGTAAAAAAGACATGGAACAAACTAAAGGTTTTGAAAGCTATAGATCTATAGGACACGTATTAACAGAGCATGTGATTATATCTAGGCTAAGTTCGATGTCCCTATAAAAAGCAGAATTGCATATTCTTCCAAGTTCTAATCAATTTATGAACTCACCACAATTTGGGCACTCGTCACATTTTTATGTGTTTTTTTATTTCAAATATTAAATAAAATAAACCCAATTTAGCAAATCTATTATTACATGGCTACATTACATGCATATTATCATCCGTGGTGGAGGCGCTAAAACGTCTCTTGCCATGTCAACGTTACTTGGATTCGAGAGCCTTTTCTAGTTTTATGTGTCATGGTTGAAACGATTAAACTAATTAAACAAAAATAAATAAATATAAAGAGATATGATTAGTTCATTGATCAACCTTTTTACCCCAACCATGAAAAAAACATGTAGGTCAAGATGATCGAAAACGCCCTACGTGGCGGTGTTAGGGTGTTTACGATGCAAAAATGTGGGCGATGAAGTCTCAATACGGATGTCCTTAGATCACCTCACTAATCAACAATAGATTACTTCTATGACAATATTGTTAAAAAAATGAGATTGTAATATAATCACTTAGAGCACTTAAATGACCTTCTATTACAAAACTAGTAAAAACATAGGCTTAATTGTTTAACTAAATAAGTGATATACAATAAATAAAAGTTTTAAAAATATAATAAACAATTATGATATTGGGTTAAATTTGACATAGAGCATCCACAGTAAGGACTCCTAAAAAATAAAATAAAAAATATACATAATCATCTGTCACGTCAAAAAAACATAATTATTTAAAGACATCCAAAATACACCAATAAGAAATCTTAAAAACAATAAAAAAAACATTGTCTTATAATCACCACTTTTTACACTCAAAAGTAAACTCCCCACCCAAGCCCACCACCTGCAAAAGAGCCCACCTCAATCTCATTTTTTCTAGTTCTTACCTAAGAACTTATTCCAACAATGAGTCTCAAAATCTTGTCCATGTTGTATAAAATCTGATAACGTGTAAAAACACCAAAAAAACCAACCCTCAAAAACATCGTATTGTGTATTCTCTTATTCCATTTGAGCAAAATCTTAGTGAAGTGATGGTAATGCCTGAATCCTGAAGACCATATAGGCATATATGTTATTCTGCTGGGCTATTTACTTATGTTTTGTTGTGTTGGGCTGATTTAAAAGCCATGGTCCATCAGGTTATATGGGTTTAAGTGGATCAGATTTTGAAGCTACTTTGGTATTTTGGTTAATAAGTCTTGATTTCTAGTTTTTTAGACGTAGAAACTGAATATTACTGAAATTCAAATGTTGCAAATTCAAACAGATACATCTCACATGTGTTTAACAATAAACTACATTTCAAACACATAAATTTGAATACGTGTTTAGGGATAACACCCCCAAAATAACATACCAACAATAAAAAGATCTCGTATACTCAAATAAAGACAAAAGATGGTCTCAAAATAGACATGTAACGGCCATAATAAGTGAAACCCCAAAATCGTACCCATGGGAATCTCCTAAATAGCGATTATGGGGACCATTGTCAGAATAATCACAATTGATATTTTTACATGAAGCAAACATGGTTCGTGTTTGGGTTGAATAAATCAACGTGACATAGTTAGACCATGTGTTGTAGCCTTGTAGGCTCCCAAAAAAAGTGTCACGTCATTGTTACGTAGGTAGTGGAGCTTTAAGTAGCCCACCATTCACAAGGTTGTTATGGTTGAACTAAAAGGATAAATAAAAGAAAGAAGTTTTAAGAATATTGGTGATTGGTTGGGTACATAAAATCCTCGTCTCTCTTCTCTCGGTTGGGCATTATTGGGGTGACACTCACCACTTTGACGTCTTTCTTTAACTAACATGTTGGGTGTTTAACGCCCAATATGAGTGAGGTAGCAATGAGTGTTAGCCCATAACAAACAACTTTATATCTTTATATTTCATTACTCTCTTAGGGGTTGTTTGACAAGTGCTGATTTATTAAAAACATGACCGATTAAAAAGGTAACATCTTAATCATTCAACAAGTATCTGAAACCTAATTATTAAGAGACTTCAATTGTGTTTTTTTATTGAACCAAATACACTTTACATTTGACTAATTCAGATTTAACATGTTAATAAAATCATTAAAATACCAAACAACCCACTAATCTTTTTATCATACTTGTGCTTATTTTTGTACTTGAATTAGGGTGTAGAAACTACTCCACAACTAGACTAATAGCATGCCTCCAAAATACTAAACTTAATTAATCCAGTGAGACATTGTTTCAACAAATCCATAACCACTTTAAATTGTTCAATTATGGTGAGGATTGTAGTGTTACGTGATTAATCTTATGATATAATGCTAACGTGGGACTAACCCATTTAGTAGAGACAATCAGACAATCGCCCGATGCCTCTTAGAGTTGAGGGCGTGTGTGTGTATATATATATATATATATATATATATATATATATATATATATATATTATATTGGAACGATCAACTAAGTGACCCGGGTACTCCGTACGCGTCCCCATTGGCTAAAGGTAGCCCGAGCCGGCCACGAGTCTGGACGGACGGAGACCCTAGCGGTCCACCTATTGAGGGATTCCCTGGATAAAACCCAACCCCACGCCCGCCAAACGGAACGAGCAAGGGGCCGGTAAAACTGGATGAGATCAGGATTCGAACCCTGGCAAGCCAGAGTCATCCCTCATATCTCCCATATAAATTAGTGATAGTGAGGTTTGAATCCCCTACCCCTCACTAGTAAAGTGAGCGCTACCATTAAACCACATCCAATTTATGAGGGCGTATATTATTAATATCTTTTTCTTGAATATCAATTTTCAGTGAAGTCTTATGCAGACTATTTCAATTAATCGAAGACAAAAAGACAAAACTAGATCGTCAACTACTCAACCGTTAGTTCATCACATGAATAAATTAAGCGCAATAATCCGATGTTGAGATTAACCGTTTCCCTTGCATGTATTCTAGTTTCAAGTTCACCTTCAATCGAAATGTTAAGTCCCGTGATGTCTCCAGTCTCGTAATAAACTAACAATCACTATTCTATAACTTACATGGACTACCACACAACAGCTTCATATCCATTCATCAATGGAATATCATATTTGAGAAAACATAATCTTATTCTGAATGAACAATGCGTGATTTAAAGAGGTCGTTCTCCACCCGTTCAAGCCACAATGGACCACACGAGTAAACAATAAATAAAAAAGAAGGGTAGAAGTGTCATTTTACAAAACCAGAGACCATGTGTCATCACTAACTCAACCCCGGTCGTGCACAGCTCCTCGAAACCAATGTCCATCGAGTTTATTATTATTAATATTAACTTTCTGCTACAGTCACTGACTGTCACGCTTATTCCATCACCCACACCCATCATTCACACACATCTTCCTAAACGACAAATCAACCAAATAAAAAAAAATAAAAAAATATATAAAAAATGAAGAAATGATCCGCTGTGACGCAACGAGTTTTATTGTGTGTGGTCTAGAGAGAGAAAAATTAAATTAAATCTCAAAACTATGAATCGATTCGGATGATGATGATGATGACGATGACGATGACGATGATGATTATTATTAATAGATGAATGAATGAATTCATCCAACGGTTCACAAGCTACGATCTTAACGAATAATAATAATAATAATTGCGTAAAAGCGATTTGATTATTTGATTTGATTTCAGTTACGACTCGATTAATTTGTTATTCGCTAATTAATTGAGTAATTAATTAACGAAAGCGATTAGGTTTAGAAGAAGATTACGTACGAAGCAATGACCGGTGGTGATGTCGCCGGCGTTAAACCAGCTCCGGCGAGTCCTCCGCCGCCGCTGGACTGGAAGTTTTCACAGGTGTTTGGTGAACGTACCGCCGGTGAAGAGGTTCAGGAAGGTAAACCTAGAGTTTGTAGTTGATAAGTTAATTGGATTATTATTATTATAATTATTATTATTATTATCATAAGGTTAGGGTTTGATCTAGTTATCTGATCGATACATTGCTGATTCATTGTTGATTTGTGAAAAAGTTGAATAAGTTGTTGACCTAATTATTATTAGTTATGTAATGAGAGTGATGAAGTTGTTGTTTAGTTGGTTAGCTATATTGTTGAATTTAATTAGCTACTTGAAATGAATATTTTGTTCTGGTGTTATTAATTGTGTGTGTGTGAAACTAATTTACTTTGATGTATAGAGAAATCTAACTAATAAAGTCAGGGTAAATCTGATCAAATAATAAATATTTTGTCATTGTGTCATGTATATGATTGTGTATTTAATAACTTACTGTTAATGTTGTATATGTAAATCTAGTTATTGGTTGATATGTTGTGGATTTGTAGTATCTTTTGTTGAAAGTTTGAATTTCATATATTCGTAGGTGAAGATTTATTAGATGTTTTCTAATGAATAAAACCTCGAGAACTAGGGGAAGTTGCGTGGAGTTCTTGAGTTGTGTTTGAAATACTTACTTTTTGTATTTTAATGATTGTAAAGAAAAGTTACCTTAGGTTAGTATTTTGATGAGATGATATCTTTGCGAACAAAATATAGGTTACAATCAAACTTTATGGCATATAAAAGCACACCACTAAAGATATATAATTTAAGTAGGAGGTGTGATTCATAACCTAGAAACTGGTAATTGTTGCATCTTGTGCCGGTTTATGCCTTACCGGTGATTATATCGCGTGTAGTTTGTATTGTTTAAAATATCATAAAAGGTAAAGATATTGAATCTTGTAAGTGCTAACATGTAATCTATAATCGACATAATGACCCAAATCTTGTTTACAAAATATTAGTGACAATGGCTATTTATATGCATAATGTTTATTTAATTATTTACTGTTAATGTTATATATGTAGGTATTATAGTTATAGTTTATTTTTTTTTGGATTTGTAGTATCTTCTGTTGAAAGTTTGAATTTTATATATTCATAAGTGAAGATTTATAAGATATTTTCAAATGAATAAAACTGCGTGGAGTTCTTGAGTTGTGTTTGAAATACTTACTTTTTGTATTTTAATGATTGTAAAGAAAAGTCACCTTAGGTTAGTATTGCGCGGAGATGATATCCATGCAAATAAAATATAGGTTGCAGTCATTTTAAACTGCATATCAAAGGGCACTAATAAAGTTTTAGACTTTTAGTTAAAGTAAGAGGTCGAGGTGTGATTCTTATAGTTGCTATAACCTAGAAACAGATAATTATTGCATGCTGATTATGTTGTGTCGGTTTATGCCTTGGTGATTATATCGTGTGTAATTTTTATTGTTTAAACTTTAAAATATCATGGATGCTAAAAATATTGAATGCTGCAAGCGCTAACTTGTTTCTATAATCGACAAAATGACGTGAATCTTGTTGACAAAATATTAGTGACAACGGCCAGTTATATGCATAATGTTTATTTAACAGCCTTTTTGCACTTATTCTAAGCTGTCTGAGCTGTTTCCACTTGTGTGACAGTTGATATTATTTCGGCAATTGAGTTTGATAAAAGTGGCGACCATCTTGCTACTGGTGATCGTGGGGGAAGGGTGGTATTATTCGAGAGGACTGATAATAAGGAGGTTCGATATGATATGATTTCTTTAGATTTTTATTTCTCTCTTTTGTGTGTTTCATTTTTTATCATTTTTTGTATTTTGCAATTTATAAATCTCATTTAATTATGTAGCAAGGTGGAAGTAGAAAGGATTTAGAGAAAACCGATTACCCGAGAACCAGGCATCCAGAATTCCGTTACAAAACCGAGTTCCAGAGTCATGAACCTGAGGTATTGTTTCTGTTATATATCCAATTGTGTAGCGTGTCAATTTTGAGACATTTATGTATGAATGATTAATTTGGGTTATGTTTTATATCTAACGAAAGTTTGCTAGAAAAACAGGTAAAACTGATCTAAAAGTTGCTTAAAGTGTAGTTTGTATGCACAAAACCTCTTGAATCGTTTCATTGAAGAAGTTAGATTACTATTGAAAATTGAAACAATATAGTTTTTGTAATCATATTTGACACACTAGTTGTTTGTTACAAGAATTAGAACAAGGAATTGCTTATTATTTATCTCAACTTTTGCTTTCAGTTTGATTATTTAAAGAGTTTGGAGATTGAGGAGAAAATTAACAAGATCAGGTGGTGCCAAACTGCCAATGGTGCCCTTTTTCTTCTGTCTACTAATGACAAAACTATCAAATACTGGAAGGTCCTAAGATTTACTTCAATATATTTTGTTTCTCTTTTGTTTCTTTTTGTGGCATGCTCATAAATGAACAAAATTTGTTGACATTTCAGGTTCAAGAAAAAAAGATTAAGAAAGTTGCCGACTTGAATGTGGACCCTTTAAAAGCTGTTGGAAATGGAAGTATTGCAAGTTCTAGTATTTCTTCAGTTAGCAATTTGTCAAATACTGCAAATGGGGAGTACAAAGATAAATCTTCCACTAGTTTGAACAAGGACTTTTCTGCAGGGGCAATTCAGTCATTGCGCTTACCCCTGGTAGTTGTACTCAACTCGTGCTTTATATGTTTTACATGTGTTTTCAACTATTGCATTTACAGGTGAAAACAGGCTAGCTAGTGATAGTGATATCAGTCTTTTCATTGATTATAAAGATGTTCTTTAGGGAGTGTTTGGATTTGTGTTTTGAATATGATATGTGAATTCGAGACAGATAATTCAGCTGTAAAAAACAAGCTGAAGGATAAGTGTTTGTTTGGACTTGCTTTTTGTGTTTGGAATTGTAATTATCAGATAATTAGTTGTTTGGGAGTTCAAGAAATTCTGATTTTCTTAAAAGTTAATTCATACATAGACCAAAAAGGATATCCTTGTCAAAAAGGAGTTACATCTTATAAGATGTGAGTAAAAGTCTTCCTTATTAGGATATTTGTATTACTGTTTGATAATCAGTTTTGTTGTAGCTAAAATGAGACTGATTAGTATGATTACAAGTTGCAAAAATCAGATAATCAGTTTCTAAATGCAAATCAAGTTTAGCATTGTAATATTTTTTTTTGCTTATCTTTTGCTTTATTTTATTTAACATAACACGAAGGTAAATTTTGTAGGTAACCAGTAATGAGACAAACCTTGTTGCAAGATGTAGAAGAGTGTATGCTCATGCTCATGATTATCATATCAATTCTATATCAAATAACAGGTTGGATATTCAGTTCCTTTTCATGTTATCGTCAGGTTGATCTTATCATTATCCCAAACATTTTCAGGAATTAAATTTGGCATGTTTATCCCAGTAGTAACTAATAGTCAAAGGCTAAGAACAAGCGAATTAGAGTCAATTACGTACCCCTGATCTACTGACTGCTCATTTATGAGAAGAACATTGGCCTTTTCTTATCAGTAACACATAATTTGTAATACGATAGACTTATGGCTATTTACCTTTACATCAATTTATGTAGGAAAAAGGATGAAATGAGTTGTAGATTATTAGTCTTATAATCTGTTAATTATAGTTACTAGTTAATGTTGAAGAATCAAACTAACCAAACTTTTTATTCATTTACAAACAAGTGAATAGTAAATATAAGTCATTCTCTTTTCCTACTACCTAAATTAGTATAACTATAAGAACAGGACCATGAGAGTTTTTTTTTTTTTTGAATATCTAATAATGATATGCGTCATGTATATTAATTTTATGACTCGCCACCTACATTGGAATAACTAAGACTTGGGCTCGTGAGAATTTATTTCTGAATATTTACTAATTTTAGATGTGATGTTTATGGTCATATGAACTTAAATCAATTTGAAGATAGTTATCAAGTTTCTATGGAAGTTCAGGATATAATATCTGTTTTGATATATGAATGGTAGCAAAGCTTGTTCCTATGAGGTCTTTTCATCAGGCATTCATCAATAGTTGTGTCTACTGGTTTTATAATTACTATTTGTTGTTTGCATTAGTGATGGTGAAACATTCATATCGGCTGATGATCTTCGGATAAACCTTTGGAATTTGGAAATTAGCAATCAAAGTTTCAACATTGTGGATGTGAAGCCTGCAAATATGGAGGACCTCACCGGTACATATTTTAGCACCTAAACTTATTTACCAGCAATTTAAATATAAATTTCTCTTATTATATGCATATGTTCATCTGATTTTGTATTAATTAACCATTTATGACTTTATCGACTCTCATTCATATTTTGGCTCACTTGCAGAGGTTATTACATCAGCAGAATTTCATCCTACTCACTGTAACACACTAGCATATAGTAGTTCAAAAGGATCCATTCGTCTTATTGACCAGCGTCAATCTGCATTGTGTGATAGACATTCTAAATTGTTAGTATTTTGGTGGTTTTTTAATATTCTTTTTATACAATTCTGGTTGGGCAAACTGCCACGAAATAGAAACGCTAACATTACACATTTTTCTGATATTTGCGACCAACTTTTATTTAGGCATATAATTGAAACCAAATTACAGTTTGTTACTGATTTAGCAGCCAACCTCATATTTAGTGACGTGGCATAGTTTGATGCCATGTCGTCCTCCACATATAGTGCATATGTTAAAAAAGATAAAAAGAATAAATTTTGTTTACAAGTCTGGACAGTATTGTTTTATAACAATCACATTAAAAAGTTATTAAATGTCGAATCAAATACCATTGGCAATGTGGCATATTAAAGGCCTATTTGGTTGCTAAAATCAGTGATACATTTCAGTTGCCAATATCACGAAAAAGTGTGAAGTTCGTTTCTATTTCGTGTAATTTGCCCATTTTAGTTTCCATTATTTTCTCATGACACTTGTATTTTGCAGGTTTGAGGAGCACGAGTCACCTGGTTCAAGATCATTTTTTACTGAGATAATAGCATCTATTTCAGATATTAAATTTTCAAGGGATGGACGATATATACTAAGCCGCGATTACATGACCCTAAAGGTTTATATTTCTATTATATTTGTAATTCTGTTTACATTTGTAACGAGTCAAAAGTTGTCCGGTGTGTATGCTATATTTTTTCCAATTCTTTTAGAATTATATTAAACACAAATTAGTTATACCTTTTGGAATCATCAACGGTTGATCACTAAAAATGTAACTGATTTGTGCAGTTATGGGACATCAACATGGACTCGGGTCCAGTTTCAACGTTTCAGGTTCATGAATACTTAAGACCAAGGGTATATACCTCCTGAACTCACCAAACCTTTTGAAGCTATTTTTATATGTTTTTGCACCGAGATTATTGATATTTTGCAAATGATAATCTCCAGCTATGTGACTTATATGAAAACGATTCAATCTTTGATAAATTTGAGTGCTGTTTAAGCGGTGATGGTAAGCGAGTAGCAACTGGTTCTTACAGGTAATTCCTGTACTGAATTTATAAAATGTTATTTTGTTACCTTTGCTCACCTACTCACTCGTTAAACTAAATTCCAGCAATCTTTTCCGCGTATTTGGATCGAGCCCCAACAGTACTGAAGACACTACCCTTGAAGCTAGCAAAAACCCAATGAGGTATTATCTTTTATATTTTATATAAATTTGTTTAATTTACCTATGTAACACGTTAAAAATTAATTACAACCGAATTGGACCAGGCGACAAGTGCAGCAGACTCCTGCAAGATCTTTAAGCAGCAGCCTAACCCGTGTGGTTAGACGAGGTTAGTCGTCTTTTTTTATTTCTCTGTCAATTAATAATAAAATCGATCGTTTCTGGTACAAAATTTCATTAACTTGAGTTTCGATGATTATTTATTAACTAGGGGGAGAGAGCCCGGGGAATGATACGACGCTAGATTTCACTACAAAGTTACTTCACTTAGCGTGGCATCCGACCGAAAACTCCATTGCTTGTGCTGCTGCAAACAGTTTGTACATGTACTATGCATAAATTACAAATCTACCCATGAAGAAAAGGTTCTAGACGATTTTAGCATACACACGTAAAGAAGGTGTCAAAAAGGTTCTAGAAGATGTCACAAATTCTGTCTTCTTTTTCATCCACAAATGTTGGGCCTTTTGTTAAATCCTGACCCTCCATTATTTCTTTTTGGTTTTTTTGATAAAGAAGTTAGATTTATAATTGCAAAAGGGATGTTTTTTTGTTTGGTTGTTTTTGTGTTAAGAGAAACAGATTGGGATTGTAGTTGAGATGTAGTTTTAGTTGGGAAACAGCCATGCAACTAGCTTACTTGCATTGCAGGCTATTAAAAGTTTATATATTATTTACGGGATATTGTAGAATAATATTTGCATTTTTAGTTGGTTTTCTTATTGTTTAATCTTTTTGTACTATACTGAAATTTGAAATTCACCTCACCTTTTGTTACACGTTGAGCATAAATGAAACTATGATTTTGTATTATTTGCTAGTTAACTAAAGCCAGTATCAACGGTTATGACTAGTATCAACGGTTAAGATCGTGTTCTTAGGCATCGCGATGCAATCATATCACATTTCAACTGGATGTGTATATTGTCTACCTTTTGAAATGTTTCCGGTCATTTTGGTAGACGGAGATGGGATTGTTAAAGCCGATGTTCCGTTTGAAAGGGTAGAATTTAAGTATAGTGTTGAACAAGGTGTAACTAATGAGTTGTGTAAGAACATATGGAGGGTGAATATGCTATTTTTAATCAACATTTGGTCAGACCTTTTCTTTTTTACCTTTGTATTTTGATCTTACTCCTAATGTTGAAAATAAAAAAAGTTTAAAAACTCTTTTAAATAAGAGAAATATGTAATTTTGTTTGGTAGAAAAGCTATCAAAATATTTAAACATGGTTTCTTAAACAAGTAATAGAAAAGAGAGAGGATGAGTGGAAATTTTGTCAAAACTTTAAAGTTGATGACACGGTTAGATTTTGCATCAACCGTGATGCACGTATCAACTTTTCACTATCAAAATTAATACGTTGCAATACATTATAAACTGATTAATGCACTTTCTCATATATTAAATATCAATAAAATACAGTAAAAATAATATATAGAATAAAGCGGGAGACCTTTCCTCAAATGTAAAACGTCTTTTCTTTCTAACTACTTTTTAAATACTTTTACTACTTTCATACTTTCCCCTTTTATATATTTTTTTCAAGATGATTTAATTTGAAAAACTTTCCCCTAAAAGGAAGCTTCCTTTCATATCTTGAACTCGCATTTATTATATTTTTAGTTTTATAAATAAGTTTGGTTTATTTGTAAATTAGTCCAAATGAGTTTGTATCAGAGTAGTAACGAAGATACTTGATTTTTCATATAACATATGTTTGATTCTTGCCTATGTTATTTAGTTTCAGCAGCACCAAAATAATAATGAAAGACTGGGCGAGTAAGCGACGTTCACTAGTTGGATCATTGAATTGAATGAGTTTTATCTCACTGTACTGTCATGCCTACGGACTAGTATTTACAAGCGTTAGTCTTAGATTTATGGTTTTACCCGAATCAGAAGACACGCGCATCCCGATATCCGGATATGAAACAAAAAATATAAAAAAACTAAAAAATAAACCAAAGAATTCTCAAATTCCTTCACATCTTTTCCTTGTGACGGTATCCACCACCGTACCAGATTACTCACTCCGTCACAAAACCCTGACGTCCGGCAATGTACGGCGGTTCCGGCAAGCTCAACCGCGGCCGCGGCGGCGGTCCAATCAAACGGAACATCCACTCGGCCTTCCAACCGTCTTCCGTCCAACGGCGTCAATCCGGTCACCTAACCCTAGCAATAACACACCTACCGAATCCAATTCAGTATCCACAGCCGAAGAATCGTTTAGTTTAGTTCGTAATAATAATAATGTTCTCAACTTCGGTATGCTTATTCGGCTTTCGCCTGTTCTCGTTGAAGAGATCAAGCGGTTTGAAGCGGATGGCGGTGTTGCGAGGATTAAGTTTGATTCCAGTGCGAATAATACTAATGGAAATGTAGGTTTAGTTTATCTGAATATTGACTTATTAACTGTTTTATGCATAATAGTTTCAATTTGATGAGTAATTAAATATAGATCAGTGTTCAATATGCTAATTGTTTGTGGAAATGAATAATTTGATGAATTTTAGGTTTACTGGTTCACAATTTAAGTTGCTAGGTTAAAGTATTAATACTCATAATTGAAATTATCATGAGAATTGTGCACATAGGAGAGGATCATGTACTGTAACGACAATTCGGTGATTGGTTAATAGGTTTTCTGATTAAACAGATTGTGTATTTCTGTAAGGTTAGTTATATCTATGAAACTACAGATAGCAATATAGCATGTGTCTTAGTCAGTAGTCAGTACTGTATAACTATATGTTTGTCTATTTACCGTTTTATGCATTTTCTGTATTTCAGTTTGATGCGTGATTAACCTAGATCTGTGTAAATTGGATGTTTATGCTGTTGCTTGTTTGTCTCTATTGATCATACTGCAGCATAGAGGTCTAGTGGAATTGTGGAAATGAATTATTTGATGGATTTTTGGTTTAGTGGCTCACAAATTAAGCTGCCTTGCCTAAATTCCCTTGCTAGGTTAAAGTATTAGGTTTGCCACTAAACATAATCGAAATAATACAAGAATTGTGCACAAGAATTATAGGTTTACTGGTTTACAGGTTTACAGTTTAAGTTGCTTTGCCAAAAATCCCCTGCTATGTTTAATACTAATACACATAGTGTTAGGTTTGTTACGAAATATAATTGAAATTGTCACGAGAATTGTGCACATAGAAGGAGAGGGTGATGTACTGTAACAACAGTTCTGCAATTGCTTCATAGGTTTTTTGATTAAACAGATGGTGTATTTCTGTAAGCTTAATCATCTCTATAGCGTATATCAATGAATTTTAGGTTTACTGGTTCACAAGTTAAGTTTCTTTGCGTAAAATCCCTCGTTAAGTTAAAATATTAGTACACATAGCACTATTATATGTAGTTTGGAGGTTTGACACTAAACTAAACATAATTGTATCTTTCATGAGAATTGTGCACATAGGAGAAGATCATGTACTGTAACAACAGTTCTGCAATTGCTTCATAGGTTTTCTGATCAAACAGATGGTTTTATGAAATTACAGAGAGCATATATCTTGGTTAGAAACTGTATCTTTATGTTTTGCTATTAAATCTTCAAAACTTATTAGTTTTTTTCATACTCTTTCAGGTCATAAATGTAGGGGGAAAGGAGTTCAGATTCACATGGTCCCAAGAAACTGGTCACCTATGTGACATATATGAAGAATGCCAAAGTGGTGATGGAGATGATTTGCTTGTTGAATCGGGAAGTGCTTGGCGGAAGTTGAATGTTCAACGTGAATTAGACGATTCTGTTAAAAACCATGTTAAAATGCGGACAGTGGAGGCAGAACGCAAGCACAAATCACGAAAGTATGTTTTATGTTTTATATGACCAATATTATATTCGTGATCACTTACGTGTTGCAGTTTACGCTGTGATTAATTGCTAGGTTATGTGTTTCTGCTGCACCTCACTCTTCATGCTTCTGTTTATGATCTGTTAACTAGCACTTCTGAAATGCTCGCCTACTGAATCTCCTTATATTGTTGCTTATACACACGTAATGGTCTCCTTAATGTTCTCCCATAGTTAAGTGTAAAAGATCCCTTTAGTTGTTCACATGCAGAGTAATGTATTACTACCACTTGTCCTGTATATGCATGTACTTGTTGCATCTTCAACCTGCTTATCATTGTCAGCTGGTCTCACTAAAGTTGGAATTAATTTTTGGTCTGACCAAACCATCCATCTTAGGGTTTAGATACATTCTTCATTTTTTCATAACTCTAGTATAATCATCAATAAACAAGCTATCATGTGGAAGAAGCATACACTACAATATTTACCATTTAAAGTCTTTAATCAGCCCATTCATAACAAATGTAAAAAGGTATTTCTTACAATTACAATCATCACATGATTGATGCCATTCAATGTAAGGGATTTTTTAAACTTATCCCTTAGGGCTACGGGCTAACCACATTTTTTAACAACCCTTTTTAGATTGTCAGTTATTGATGGTTAAAATCCGACACTGTGTGACTATTGATAAATAACCGTTTTGAATTTTTTTTTTTGACAGAGCCATTGTTTTAGACCCAAATCCATCTATGAAGAATCAATTGAAGGCCGCTGCTGAAGGTATCATATCGGTTGCCACTAATTCTCCTTTGTGTGATACATGTTTTGTACTTTATGCATGTAGTTTGCATCGATGCATAAAATAAGGTGGCTTGTCAGCGAGATGAGTCTTTGGAACTGAATGAATGGTTTAAGAGTTTAGGAGTCCTGGTTCAACTTGTTTTGTTTTTTAATCCATCTCATACATTCGTCAGTGTGAGGAAACATTTTTTATTCTTCAATTAATGTTATTTGTTAAAGAGTCTAATCCACAAAAAGTTTGCATGTGTCAATGTCCTTTCTTTTAGGGTTTCCTGTTGCCATTCTTATTTTACTATTTTGCTATTTGAAATGCTTGCATATATACGTATAACCAATAAATCATATCTTAATATCTTAAGTTTCAAACTTCACGTCTTAATATCTGAAATTTCAAACTTCATATTAAAATTTTGTATTAATTTATTGGTTTCAGTAAATAATGCATGGAGAGGGTCATACAAACAAAAGAAAGACCCCCCTTTCAAAAAGATGAAAGCTGAAACTTCTTCAGGTAAGGAATCTTATAATGATATACTAATGATAATGTATATCTACAAATATAAATGTGTTTTAAAGCGAATTTTTGCACTCTTTATAACTATCACGTATCTGTTATAGCAGTGATTCCTCCTAAATCTGGTGGGAAACCTGGATTCTCGTCAACTTCTTCCAAAATTAGGGCATCGGCTTCACCACTTCTATCGACACCTGATCAGTCTGTTGTACCATTGTCTCCGCTTAGACGTAACAACCTTAATAAATTACATACAAATAGAGGCGATGCTACTTTGACTCAATCTAGTAAAGAGAATGCTAGCACATTTGAGAGAGAAATGTTCAACAGAGTTCCTGCTGGTATTGTACAGAATAAACCAGGGAGCAATGAAAGATTTGGAAACCAACCTACTGATGTGCAAAGTTTGCTAGTTTCTCTTCTTATGGATAAACCACAAGGAATGAACCTCAAGGTAAGAAATCGGCCTCTTTCGTGTGTTTTACATCTCAAACGGGTCAAATTATAAAAAATAAGTAAAAGAGGAACCGGTCAACTGGGGTTGAATGTTGCCCAAAGTGTTTTACATCTCAAACGGGTCAAATTACATCTTATATATGCAGTATATCTTTTAGAAAACAGCTTTTGTTTGTACCATTTTCTTTTATTTAACCTATCATGTGTGAACTTTACATATAATTTTTTTTTTTCATTCTCTCTCTTATGCATTCTCATCCTACCTTTTAGGCTCTGGAGAGAGCTGTTGGAGAAACCATTCCCAAATCTGTGAAGCAAATTGAGCCCATCTTGAAAAGGGTAAGTGATACTAAACTAGTATTTATTATTCAGTATCGTTTTCGTCAGGACTGCTGAATGACATTGTTATTTCGTTCAGATTGCTGTGTTCCAAGCTCCAGGAAAATACATATTGAAGCCTGATTTTGAGTCACAAAGTTTCAGGAAATCTTTATCTGAAAGTGGAAGGTTAGACTAACTAATGTTTTCATTTTTATGTGAGAATTAAGTAATCTTTTTTGTTCTAAGTTAAACATTGTCATTATTAGTTGATTATTTATGCCATTTGCTGGAATCTAATTTCTGATATCCCCTATTTCAGTTCTCCAGAGAACAATAATCATTTTAGAGTAACAACTGCTCCTGAATCTAGCTTCCCTTCGAGAGCCAATGATGTGAAGGAATTTGAAGAACCATCTCACCTAATTTCTGAACCTTATGAAGACTTAAATATTTTAGAAAAGAGTGATACCGACAATCTCTCCCCAGATGTATTTAGTGATAAAAAAGTTTCTCACCATAAGAAAGATCCTGCAGTTAGCTCTAGCAGGAGTGGAAGTGACAGTGACAGTGAAAGTGACAGCAGTGACAGTGGAAGTGACAGCAAAAGTCCTGCTGGTAGTAGCAGTGACAGTGATAGTGATGCTTCTTTAAACAGCAAACAAGGGTCTGATGAAGATGTAGATATCATGAGTGATGATGATAAAGAACCCAAGCAAAACTTACAACCTTTGGATCATGAATTAGGATATGCACCACATAATATGCCTGATGAAAAGGATGACGGTCATGGCTCTGATTTACTTGATCTTGAAAAAGATTTGTTTGGAGATAACCACAAAGCTGAGGATAATTATGCTGATGATACCACAAATCACTTCATTGATCATCTTCATTATGATCAAGTGCATGAAGTTCATGATCCTGCTAAAAGAGTTGTATCAAGAACCACTACATCTAAAAGGGGATCTGATGAGAAGCATTTTGATGAAAACGAAAACGCGAAAAGATTAAAGTCAAGAAATCAGGCCCGGTCAAACTCCAGATCTATTGATGGGCCCAGAACGATGGGCCGGACTGTTGGTGACATGTCTAATTATGACTATGAAAATGTCAACAACCGTGACTTTTTTGGAAATTCTACTTCAGATTCCCCGAGATCTGACCCGAGACAAATTGATCTTAATGCTTCACAAGCAAATCCTCCTGATGACCTGGATGACATTGTTGGGTTCTCTGATAGGGGCCCACAAGGAAATGATGTGTTTTTCATGCAAAAAGATAATAGAGTTAACAAAGAAACACGTGATGAAGATGGTCATCCTAAGGATAGAAGACCTCCAAAGAATTCTGGAGGCAAACCTTCGAGTTCTCATCAAAAGAAATACGGTGGTTTAATTGGAAAAAGTAAGGAATTGGAGTTACCGTCAACATCCCAGATTAAAAATTTGCCTGTTGACTTAAAAAAGTCAACTGTAATAAACGGACGCGGACCCACACTTCAAAGAAAGCTCTCTGATTTAGAAACCGGTGAGTTACGTGAGAATTGGCATGAAGAAAAGCGTTTTGGGAGAAATAATTCGTTTAAACAGTCAGAGGCCAAATCAAGTTCAGATTACTGGAATCTTGATGACAGTAAAACAAAACCTAATGACATGTCAAACATACCTAACAAGGTTGTTTCTGAGGATCATGCAGATGATTTCACACGGTTTAATGGTAAACCGTCACTGTCAAAACCAGATCATCTGAAATCTGGTTCTCAGAACAATAAAGGTAGACATAATGAAGCCGGCGCAAGCCAGGGGATTGCAATTGGTTCCGAAGGGTACATGGTCAACACAGAGAGTCAAAGAAAAGGGCATGTGGGTGTGCCACATAAGCATGAGAAACAAGGGATGCCTATTACCATTAAAGATAAGAGAAAACTTAAGTCTAAGGATTTTTAGGAGAAAAAAAGAAGGATTCTTGGATGATAAATGGTAGGAATAACAATGAAACAAAAAGGAGGCAAATGGAATCTTGTTCTGATGACAGTATTGCTTCATATACGAAGTACGAAAAAGATGAGCCAGAGATGAAGGAACCAATACGGGATCTTTCTCAGTAAGTATATTTTTAGTTCTTACGGTTATTGCTATTTGGTTGACATTGTTTATAATTTTATATAATGATTTGTATACTTGTATTCTGCATGTTTAGGTACAATGAGTATGTGCAGGAGTATCATGAGAAGTATGATTGCTACCATACGTTGAATAAGATTCTAGAATCTTACAGGTTTTACTACGTTTATCTGTATTTTTGTGTTGTTTTATTTTAAGTCAGGCCTCCTTGAATATCATTGTCTAATTAATTTCATCTTAAATATCTAGAAACGAGTTTCAAAACTTTAGAAGGGACCTTGAGCTTGCTAAAGGAAGAGATGTCGAAAGATATAACAAAATATTGGAGCAGTTAATGGAATCTTATCGCCAGTGTGGAACGGTACATCAAATATCTAATTAATTTCACGTTCTTTGTTGAACTATCTGTAACAATAAGCATTTCTAAGCTTTTTGGTGTTAATCATGGAAGTATTTAATGTTGCAGAAACATAAACGGCTGAAGAAGATATTTGTTGTGCTTCATCATGAACTACAGGTTTCTATCCAACTCCTCAATCTTATTTGTGCACCCAAATGGGTTGGGCGGGTGTATTTTTAATGCATAGAAACCTACTTAATCAAATTATTCATACGCCACTAGAACTTTTGAAAAGTACAATCTTACCCTTTCATTGTTGTGTTCTTTTTCCTCGTAATTGAAGGGTACAATGGTAAATTTTTGTGGTTTATGGAATATCTTAGCGTGTACAATGGTAACTTAATATCAAAACCATTTTTAAGGAACCTAAAATATTTGGTTAAAAATTGACAAAAACCTATGAACTGTTGTTGAATTGACACACAAGTCGTTGATTTATTTTAGAAATGATTAAATACATTTGACTTATAAACTTAACGGAAAGGTACTTACTGTTAAGTTTTGAAATCTATACATTCATAAATAGTCTACGTCTTGTGTGCAAAGTCAGCCATTTCACTGTTACTCGTTACAAAGCCCACCCGACCATCTGTTTTGCCACTATCTAGTAGTTGGTCTCAGTGCCTCACAACTTTATGCAATCTTTAATTTAGGAAATAACTGGTTTTAGCTTTAGTGAAGGTAGTATTAATCAGAATATGATGCGCTCCATTAAAATTACCATTTTTTTTAATCCAGCATTTGAAGGAGGCGATTAGAGACTTCGTTGAGAAACAAACGAAAGGATGAAATATGAAGTGCAACATCGATGTATAAAATAGGAAAAGAAAGTGTAACATAGAGAAGAAACTCAAATCTTTTGTTTTCTTTTTTTATTTATAGTTCTTTTTTTCAGTGTTTTTGGGATCTACCTGCAGTATTGATAAACCAAGTTGTTGGCTGTGCATGAAGGTGGTGACTGGTGAAGTTAAATGACATCTTGTTGAGGGTTTGGTAGGGAAAAGTTTTGGATTAGTTGTATATAACTGTACATGTACTTATTCTATGTTATTTTTTTGTTTGTTTTTTAATAAGTGGTTTTGGTTTGGGTTGTAATATGTGTAGTGCACAGTGATTTAGAGTTGAAAAGGTTATTAGTTCAGTTTGATTGAATTATCTGATCCAAAACTGGATCTTAGAAGCCTTTTTTCTTTATACAAAGTAAATCTATTCATAAATGTGACTAGTATCATATTGTTGGTTTTGTTAGGGACTCCAAAAACCTGCGAAAGTTGGTTTAAACCTTAGGCCATGCGTAATGAGGTATTATAGGGGCACTGTTAAGCGTTATAGAGGAAGAGCGTTTTTATAATAAAGCCGTATATGGATTGAAGTGGTATTGTGGTAACGATTGGAGGGCATTAAGGGGCGCTACTCATTACACATGTTTTTGGTTAAAAAGAGTGATGATATGGATGAAAATGCCATTAAGGGACATTAACTATTACATATGACCTTAGTGTAGAGATAATTAGGTGCTTATTAGCGCCTTAGCCTTAATGGTGATAGATAACTAGTAAAAACTAGATTCAAACCTAAGATCGTTTTACCAAAGTGAACTCGAGACCTCCACGGGTTACAATTACTATTTGCCATATGATTTTGTAAAAGTTAGCTTAAGAGTTAGATTTGTTGTTTGTGTAAGTCTATGCTATATTCCTACTTTTGTAACATAATGCTAAGATACATTATGTGTCTTAGTGACCACCTTCAAAGTATATATCAGCTTAAATGTCAAGCTATGCAAGTCATATTACCCTTTTCGACTTTTCGTCCATCATACACGTCGAACATGTTGAAAAAGGTCATACAACTCCTATGACTTTGTTACGATTGTTTCTTTGTCAATAAAAAATATCATACAAACGCATGACTTTTTCTTCATATCATGCAACCTCTGTAACTATCAAAATAACCTGTTTAATCACTTTTTAATCACTTTTCACACACGACCTATGATGTATACACGGGCGAAACATAGTGAGGGCCAGCGGTGGCCCTGTCCCCCTGTTTTTTCGCGTAGTGTAAATTTACCCCATTTTCCCATAATTTTTTTATACGTAACGTAAATTTACCTGTTTTCAACCGAAAATTTGAACCACCCCTTCGTTTATGAATTCTTTTTATGTTTTAAGTCTGATACCCCCCCCACCTTCCCGACATTCTTGTCTTTACACAGTGTAAATTTATCGGTTTCGACAAAAAATATAAACCTCCCGTGTTTATGAAATTCTTTATACGTTTTGAGTCTGATCCCCGATATTCTTATCCAACCTTCGCCAAGTATAAATAACGTGTTGGAATCCAAGGAATAAACGTTGATAAAAGAATAATCTAGAATAATAACGTGTTGGAATCCAAGGAATAAACGTTGATAAAAGAATAATCTAGAATCCATATGGTTAAGTTAGTCTTTCATTAATATTATTATTAATAATATTATTCCCCACCAATTCATTCACCATTATTATTCTTCCATTTCCACAACCAAAAAAGCAATTCACGAGTCTTCTCAAAGCTTCACAAGCTATGCAGACGACTACCGTACCCTTCAACCTTCCACCATCCTTCAGATCCACCACCACTCCGATCCGCACTCACCGTACCTCCGTACCCGTATCCAACGCCGTAACCGGCGGCGGATCAGCGAAATACAAAGGCACAATGATGAGAGAGAAGAAGCTGACGGAGTTAATTGAAGCCAAAGTAGCCGAAGCAAAGCAAGTATGCGAAGCAAATCGTGAGTCCGACGAGTGTAAGGTGGCGTGGGATGAAGTGGAAGAGGTTAGTCAGGCCAAAGCGGATCTATGACGGAAGTTGGATGAGAATAAAGACCCGTTACATTCGTTTTGTGAGGAGAATCCCGAAACCGACGAGTGTCGGTGTAATATCCGAATTTTTCAGATAATAATTATAATAGCTAAATTTTATGATAATAAAATAAGATGATTATTTAAATGATTATGGTTTAATGGAAATTGTATTGAATTTAGAATTTCGTTGGGAACTCAAATTTGATATGTAATCAAATGGTATTAGAGATAAGATAATATATATACGTGGGTTAACTTGTTAACGATATATATATATATATATATATATATATATATATATATATATACATATATATATATATTATCTCTTATGATTTGAGTAAAGATACCATTAAGTAGAATTTGAATATTATTATTGTAGTATATCGTTGCAAACTCATATAAATAAACAATTTAAATAAATAGATAGATAATAAGCACACATAATCCTATAATTTCAAGATATGATTCTTTAAAATTTGAACTTACCTTATCACCACCTTCAAGTACATCTACAACCCGTATTCGTAGGTTGTCAATCACGATTTCCTTTCGTCCATATATACTCTATAAACCTCAGATTATTCTTGAAAAATCGGCAACAAATTCAGCTTCATCAATAGCTTCTCTTCTTCGGTTCCGTTTTGCCAAATCATCCATTACGGCATTACCCCACCCTTTTCGCCGCTTGCTGTCGCCACCATCTGCAACCCCCGTTTTCTTCCGAGTTAAACCGCCACCCGCAACCGCTAACTGTTGTTGACAAAGAAAACAATCACAACCGCTGCGACTTACCTCGCCTATCTAATTCGTTCTGTTCGGCCGTCGAGGTTCTCGTACAATTGGCGGACAACGTTGACTTTACCTTGGTTTTCACTTTTGATTAAGGTACGGATTCTGTTTCTTGTTACTTCATAAGTATGGTTTCTGTTTTTGTTACTCTTAGTATTAATTATAGTCCGCTACTTTGTTGTACGGATTCTGTTTTTCTTCACTCATAGTATTGGTTCTAGTCCATTTTATATTCGATGTCCGTCACTTCGTAGTGCGGATTTTTGTTATCTAGTTCGGTTTATTCGTACGATATGGTTATATTAATTTTGTAGCATGCAATAGGTTATAGATATTTTGAATTCATTATTGCATGTTCCTGTTTAAATATCTTTTAGTTATACGACTTTAGTTCAGTACTCTGTTACCCGGGCATTTCTGACTTGTCGTTGGGGCGTCAACGACATGGCACTTATCGTGACAGTGCGTAATCAAAGTTCACGGCGTCTCTGAAAGTACTCATGTAGTACCTTGGCCACTTAGAGGCGTATAGATCGATCTTAGCTCTGACTCCTGACTCCTGACATGGCACTTATCGTGACAGTGCGTAATCAAAGTTCACGGCGTCTCTGAAAGTACTCATGTAGTACCTTGGCCACTTAGAGGCTTATAGATCGATCTTAGCTCCGACTCCTGACTCCTGACTTCTGACTTCTGTTTGAGATGGAACAATGTGTGCACGCCACCCACACCGTCTCCTTGGTGCATGGACTAGCTAGCTGTGTACCCCTCTGTTTAGGCTCTGGGTGCTTCCGTATTACACGACCTATTTATTTTAACATCATCGTCGTGTATTTTAGTAATTATATTTTGTTTCGCTATATTTCTGGTCCGTTTTGATATGTGTATCTGCATTTGATTAAATTTGAGTATATTCAGATTACGTCCCGATCGTGTATCGGATTATGTTTCGCATTTAATTATAGTTCGGTCTAAAACGTGGTTTTATATCCGCAATAGTTTCAGTTTTATTTCAGTATGTGTTTTGTCTTATGTATGCTTTTACCTGTACTATTGTTCTCTCCGTTACTGGGCAATTTTTGGCTCAGCCGTATTTTCTTGTTTGTGTCTGTCTTATTTGCTAACAGGTAATTCGGGAAATCAGGGAGATCAGTGATGAGAGAGAATAATGAAGTTCAAACATAGGTTGCATTGATTTTTTTTTTGTATTTTGGATTGTGGCGTTGATTTGATATCTGTAATAGTAACACGCCAGCCCGTTCCGAGTTGGGGTGTTACAGTCGGATTTACGAGGATTGAAGAAACCGAAAACCAAACCGAAACCGAAACTCAAATACCGATTACGTGTTTACTTGCTAATGTAAGTTATGATTATTGTTATTAGTTGTATGCTAATTAATTAGTCTCTGGTTATGTAACAATTAAGTGATTAACATGTTATGTATTTGCTACGTTTTTTTTAATATGTATTTTGTGCTTATTCGTGTGAACAAATGTTTGCCATGGGAATTGAAGATGACTTCAAATAAATAAATAAACATAAGGAATTTCGTTCGATTAACTAAATGAATGGGCAGCAGTTAATGTATTTGTTTATGATTGTTTATTAGAGGTTTTAATATTTTTTTAATGATTTTTTAATCGTAGCATATATTTAAGCAAAATTATTAACTATTATTTGATTTATACGTAAAATTGATACATGAATATGAATGTTAAAAGAAACACCAACATAGACTTGATAGCCAAACCAAATAGTTGAAATTGGGCATTCTCGTTTAGACAAATCAAACATAACATTGTTTGTGTTCATTTGTGTTCGTGAAACGTTCGCGAACAAGTATTTTTCTTAAATTAAATGAATGAACATATTTTGTTCCATTAGGTGTTCATGAATAATTCGCTTGTTCGATAAAAGCTTAGCGGATGAACTTAAACATGGCATTGTTTGGTTTGGTTTGGTTCGGTTCGATTCCAGCACTATTATTCTATGATATTGGTTATTAAGAAAACAATACTATGATATGGTAGAGATAAAATTGGAATCCGAATAAGGATTTGACAATTTGTAGTGTGTATGGTAATTCCTGTTTGGTAACAAGTGGAGGACCCCATTGGCCCATTCTAGCGAACATGTTTCTTAGCATCTGGGATTTTGGATAAGATTATAAGAAAAGGAATCCGGATACATTTGACTCTTATTATATATGATTTTGTTTTGGTTTTGTACTATGTTTACAAATGGTGATAAACTTGTTTGAAGTGTTTGGATGGTACTTGTGACTATTCATGGGTCGAGCCGGACAAACTTGGTCTCAAGCTTAAAAGTATATGAACCGTCTCGGCTGCTTGGGGGTGATGTGGTTACGGTGGTTGGAAACTTCCTTTTTGGCAATCCACCCTACCTTAAATTATGGGGATCGTGGGCGATCAGTGCATAGTTGTTGTATCGATTCGTGATTCTTGTTCAACGAAATTATGATATTTGTTTAGTTCAAGCTTGCACTCAGTCTATAAACAAGTCTCTTTTAGATTAATCCATCATTTTATCCTTTCATACAACCTTAAGCTAATGAAGTCGAGAAGATGTATCGAAAATATATTATTATATGTCAATGTATCGAATATATATGATCATATGTTTCATGACATGTATTTTAATTTTATTATCATTAACAATGTTTTGGTTCTTTGTTCCGAGCTCATTCTTAACATGTATGCATCCTATTAGAAGCAAACACAGGAATACCGTATTTGAATTGACGAAATAGAAATGCATTTACGTCTAAAATTTGACTACTTAATGCCTAGTCAGAAATATAAACGAAACGTAAACGCATCCACATATTTTAACCATCGACGTACATTTCCTTCATAGATTTACCTTGATATCAACCCTGATGAATAATTCTGTCACCATTTTGTTCCATCCCTAGTCTTCGTACTTATACAAGGGTTTGTGTTTTTGACTATAGTTAGAAAACTAAAACATCTTTTAGCATATAGAGTTATAGAAAATCCATGTATTCACTTTATAAACTATAGTATAGAGATATAATTTAAGTTTTATTCTCAATTATATTAAAGTGAGCGTTACAACAACTCTATTATAATTATGACTTAATCCTTACCCTTAAAGAATGGGAAAAAGACAACTCTCATAATTTTTAGTGATACAAATTGTAAAGATAATTGTGATTTACCTTTTATATATATATATATATATTCATGATTTGTTATTGTTTTTCTTTCTTAAATTACAATGCCTAGCCTACTTTTTAATGTATTAAGATTACAAAAGTATGACATCGGACCCATCTTTTTTTTTTCTTAAAGAGAATTTTGACAAATAATCACCATTCTTTTATTCATTTTGACTATAGAAATTTTTTTTTATGTATTCTTTCTTATTATAGTATTGTAATAAGTTGTTAAAATTATGACTAACATATTTGTGACTTTTTTCTTCTTAAGTAGAAGTTGAGTTGTATTCTAAGAATAACATTATTTATTTTGCCAGATTTAAGTATTATAGTATTTTACATAACTGACCCCGTTGGTTTATTTGAACTAATCATTTAAAATTTTATATTTATTTTCTCAAAATCTTATTTATTTAGGCTACATAGTTTGTTTATGACAATTGAGGGCTTGAGTCCCGTAGTCGATAATAATGTAGATTTAGGAGTAGAATTAACAAGTGTCTATGTTAGTGTAATCTAAAATTACAAGTATTTTTCAACCCTTTAGGCTGAGTGTAGTGGGTCTACAACTCGGGCGAGAAGGGCCGCGAACACCGCCCCCCTGGGCGATTTCTGGGCGAAAAGGGGTGCGGGCGAGGAGAAGAAGTCGCCGTGGAAGAAGAAGAAGATATTATTATTATATTAGTATGTGTGTGTGTGTTATATATACACATAAACACACACATATATATATATATATATTATATTACTATTGTAGCCCCTACACCATTACACCCCAAAAACAAATTTTCACCCCTTGCTGGCTGGACGCCACACAACGCAAAACGCCTTAATTTGTAGCCCCTCCACTACGCATAGCCTTGTAACCAACCTTTTCACATTTGACTTTTTACCCACAAAAGGTCTTTTATTTATTTATATTTGGATTTTCATGAAACTTAAAAGGAAAAGCCTGAAAATCTAATCTCTCTCATTTAGTCATGTGTCAACAATTTCTTATTTTTGTATTTTACATCAAAGCCCCTTGTTGGTAGCCAAGGCTTGTAATAAACATTTTTAACATCTAAACACACCCTCTAAAACCATCAATCACACGGAATAAGTCACTTTCCCACACACCTTAATACCGCAAAGTAACATCCCCTTCAATAAATTAGGTTTAGTAATTCAAACTATGAACTAATAATTGATACCATAACACTCGTACCTTTTACTCTGTCTGTAGAAATTTACTCTAACTAAGTAATTGTCTGTGCCCCTAATAAATAACCAACTAATTGTTATTTCAATGACTATATTACACCTGTGTTTAAAACCACATAAATGATTAAATGACAGTTACAACTTACTTATAGTAGACTGGATTACTTATTGGTTAGCCTATCTTAAATTCTTAATAACAAAAACCATGTCATTTGTCACATTCTTCGTATGAACTATTATTAAAATTCAATTTTCTGAATAATAATAATAATAATAATAATAATAATAATATTCCAATCTTCCACTGCTCTTTGTAGCTCTGTTTCCATAAATTGAAAAAACACCCAACTTTCTTGAGCTATCAATAACTCACCCTCTTTCTTTCTTTCTACAGATTAATATTATTAATATTATTATTATTATTATTATTATTATTATTATTATTATTATTATTATTATTATCCACACTTTCTTATGCTTATGATCATCCACCACCAAATCAATCCAATGCTCAATCAACCTTCAATTCCCAGTTGACCCACTTCATTAAACAGTCAACATAGTCAAACACCAGTTCTGTAAGTCCTCAAATCCCCTTTAATTTTATCTTTATTACGTTTAATTGAAATAAAGTTTCAATCTTTGGGTCAGAATCAATTGGGTTATGAATCTTGAATTGGGTGGATTTGGGTATTGTACCCGAAGCTCAAATTAGGGGTTTTTTTTGTTGTGTTGTTTGATTAATTGATTCAAACGATGAATTAGATTAATGGGTATATGTAAAAAAGGGGAAAAAATTGTATCTTGAGAAATTAATAATCTTTTTTTTTTAATTTCATTATTTTAGGGTTTTTATTTTTATTTTTAGTTAATGTAGAAACAGAAGATAGGTCGGTTGCATTAAGCTTCAGCTTTGTGTTTTAATCAGGTTCGATGTGCTTTTGTTGTTTCGACTTTCGAGTTGTGATAATCATATTTGATGGTGTTGAGTGTGTAGTTATTCAAGAGTTTTGAGTGTTTGGCAGTTGGCACATTATGATTATCTAAAATAGACACTCGCAGTGTTGTAGAACTCGCTAGGTGCTAGTCGAGCTGTGGGGTAGGAACAAGCGATTTATCAGGGTTAATAGGGAGTATTTAGGATTAATCAGATTAAAATTTATATGAAAAATTATACATATACATACCAAATTTTAGATATAAGTTTTTCTATTTTGACTGACACGTTTTTTTACAACCATGGACATGGGTAAAGTCGGTTTTGTTTCAGCTAGGATGAAATTGATTTTTTGATCACTTTATAGTCAGATGATTACGTGTAGAACTCGGTTACGTAAAGTCCTAACCACTAAAACTAATTTGATGGGAAAAGAAGACGTGTCGTAGTGGTAGTTGGTATGAGCATAGCGGCTTGTGTACGCATCCCGTTAATGCTCAAACATGATGATATACACATTAAATTGTAGTAAAAAGGCATGTTATTGTTTCTATCTGTTACATTTATTTTTGGAATTATCATTATCATTACTCCGGTTGTAATAGATTACACATCTTAGTACCGTTAGATGTAATTTGGGAAAAATAGTTATCATCACTTCCTTAGTTCCTTATCATGACAATGTTATATATGCAACAACTCACCTTAAAAAAGACTTTTTATTTATATTTTTTTATTCTGATGTATTTACTTTGTATTGCATATCTTTTATGTCGGCACACATAATGTAACAGAATTCATTCTTTCTTTGTTGATTGTTATAATCTTTTAATACCATAAGTAACATACACAGCTTATTTGTGAAACCAATAAAGCAGATAATTAGTTGTCCGTTTTATTACAACTAATTATCTGATTCTAATCATATGAAACCACATAATCTCGTCTAAATATATATCTTTACATTCATACAGATTCAACAAACAGCCCGAGGAGGGATTACACTTGTGATGCTGAATGTTGATTCCAGTTGTCGGGCTAGGGATGGATTCTGCAATGGATGACATCAGCTTGATTCAACAAAGGCATCATTTGGTGGTCAGAGAGCTCGGTGGAGAAATCGATTTAGAAATCGGGCCCAGTGACGACGACCCGACGTTTGCTCACACTCCTTTGATTACCGTTCCGCCACAAGAATCTTCAGCTGATGATCATGATGAAAACAAGAATATGGTCGTTGTTTCACAACTTCCAAGCGACAATCAAGAATTGTTAAAGTCAATTCCCGCCAAAAGAAAGAAAAAAGTGGTGAAAAGATGGCGGGAAGAATGGGCCGACACGTACAAATGGGCCTATGTGGATATGAAAGAAGGTACGACGAGGATATTTTGCTCGATTTGCAGGGAATATGGTAGGAAACATAGAAGAAACCCTTATGGAAATGAAGGCAGTAGAAATATGCAAATGAGTGCGTTAGAAGAACATAACAACAGTTTGCTTCATAAAGAGGCTCTTCGTCTCCAGTTGGCCTCTAAAGATAAGATCATTGCTGACAAGCCCATATATGTTAAAGGTTTGTACTGTTTTTTATCATTATTAAAATATTCAAGTTTTTTTATATATATTTTTATTTTATTTTTTTAATGATAATATAACATTTATGACAGCTCTCATGTCAAAATCGGCTGGATCGATTGTTGAAGCCGCACTAAAACGAGATCCTAATGAGCTCGAGTTCATACAATCTGTGCAAGAAGTTATACGCTCTCTTGAAAGAGTCATTTCAAAAAACTCAGGGTGTGTTTTCTCAAAGTGGATTGTATTGATTTTATTTGCTCTAATAGTAGGGGTGGCAGTTTCGCCCCGCTCACCTAAATAGGTGCCATTTGGATTGTGCATAAAAAAAGAAGTAAAAGCTAAAAAAGAAGCGGGTCGAAAGTCGCCGAAAGCGTAATTATGCGTACAACCTTTTTAAACCTGTCACTAAAAAGGATAAGATTGTTTTTTGGGTAATATGATTTGTAGTCATATTGAATAAGTTGACTGTTTATAAAATTAAAGAAATGGACAAATTCTGATCTATTACCGACCCAAACTGAACCTAAAAGTACCAATTTTGATCTATTACCGACCCAACCCGAATATCTTGTCACTCTTAATGAGTTTCTTTTATCATTGTTTTTTTTAACATGTAGTTATGTCAATACAATGGAGCGGTTGTTAGAACCTGAGCGTACAATTATCTTTCGAGTTCCATGGGTTGATGATAGAGGTGAAATGCACGTCAATCGTGGGTTTCGGGTCCAGTTTAACCAGACCTTGGGCCCATGTAGAGGAGGCCTTCGTTTTCACCCTTTAATGAACTTAAGTATCGCCAAGTTTCTCGGTTTTCAGCAGGCAAGTTTCCATCTTTTACCTTCTTTAATATTTTTAAATAAAGGTCATATTTTTCAGCTCCCGTTATCTTTTTCGTGAATTTTCTTTCACGGGTCGTCTTCTTTTATGCATTTCACAGCCATAGTTTTGAGTTTTTCCAACTTTGACTTTCGACTTTTGACTGCAGACATTAAGGACTGCATTATCTCCTTATCGACTTGGAGGAGCATCGGGTGGAAGTGATTTTGATCCCAAAGGGAAAAGTGACAATGAGGTACTTCGTTTAATCTTTATATCAATGTACTCGTTTATGATGCGTTTTAAATAAAATTGTGATTTCTATGTCGTTCTTGTTTGTAGATTATGCACTTCTGCCAGAGCTATATGGACGAGCTGTATCGTTACATTAGTCCCGATAAGGTATCCAAATCACGTTTATTGCTTTTGTATTCTAATATTTATTAGTATGACACGTGCAATCTTTTTTTCATGATAATATCAGGATCTTCCTTCTGAGGAGATGGGCGTTGGCACCCGTGAAATGGGCTTTCTGTATGGCCAATATAGACGCTTGGCTGGACATTCTCAGGTGAGGCTGACGTGGCAAAATGGGTAATTGTTCGAACGGGGAAAACGGGTCTTTACTTTTCTCGAATTTAAGATAAATTAAATTATTTAAAACTATAATCTTAATTTGCAAAATATTATTTCTTCACTTTAAGTAAATTAAATTACTTCCTGTCGTTTTTATAATATTTTCATGATGTTTTTTTATTAAACTTTGGATTTGTTTGTGTTTTCTGTATTTGATTTTTGTAATATTTTCGGGCAGGGAAGTTTTACAGGTCCGAGACTTAATTGGTCCGGTTCCAGCCTACGTACTGAAGCTACTGGTTATGGACTGGTAAGCTTTTGCTATTTTTTGCATTTATTAAAAAATGGTTTAAGAAATTGTATTGTTTTTTTTACAGGTTTTCTTTGCACAACTTATGCTTGCAGACATGAATAAAGAACTCAAAGGACTAAGGTTTTTCACCAAACTATATTTATTTTTTTAAGCCCAAGTTCATATTTGGTTTCAACAGTTCCGACAAAAAATGTCCAATGACGAAAATGCCCTTGAAATTCTTGAAAAGACAACAATTTTAATGCGTATTACGTCTTTTCAAAACTTTTAAGGGTGTTTTTGTCATTTGACATGTTCTTTGCCCGTGGCCTCAACATACGTTATCCTTAGCTTTTTAAAACATGCTTTGAATATGGATTTAGTAATTATGTTTTTTTTTATTTTATTTTTAGATGTGTGGTTAGTGGGTCCGGGAAGATAGCAATGCATGTTTTAGAAAAGCTTATTGCATATGGAGCTCTTCCCATCACAGTATCAGGTTCTTTCATTTTTCAACACTCGATAGATTTAACTTATTTAACATAATCTAATAACGCGTTATATGCGCCAACAAATTTTTACAGATTCAAAAGGTTATCTAGTTGACGAAGACGGCTTTGATTTCATGAAACTATCTTTCCTTAGAGACATCAAAGCACAACATCGAAGTTTAAGGTTTTTGTACCTCTCGAAAATACATACTTCATTTTTATCGTTCTTTACTTGATATACGTTCCTTTAATATATCCAGAGATTATTCGAAGACTTATGCACGTGCTAAGTACTATGATGAAGCAAAACCTTGGAATGAAAGATGTGATGTTGCTTTCCCTTGTGCTTCACAAAATGAAATCGATCATTCGGATGCCATTAATCTCGTTAATTTGGGATGCCGTATACTTATTGAAGGTGATTTTTTTTCCCTCATTTTAGCCACCTGTAAATCTGTAATTATTATTATTATTATTATTATTTCTTCTATTTTTTTATTATTTTTTATTTTTTTATGTTTATTTTGGTAATTATTTGTATTATTTTTTAGGATCAAACATGGCATGTACTTCCGAAGCACTAGATGTGTTGAAAGGAGCCAATGTTCTAATTGCTCCTTCCATAGCTGCTGGTACCGGAGGGGTATGCATACATATTAATGACGTACATCTTGTTATATAAATCGGCACAAATTTTTATTAATGTTTTAATTATTTTTATATGATATTGTCTAGGTTGTTGCTGGTGAGCTTGAGCTGAAAGAGTACAATCTTAACTGGGCACCCGAGGACTTCGAGTCCAAATTACAGGCAAGAAACTAATTTCATGAAAATTACAAGTTCGGTTTTCTTCGTTTGTTTAAATACGGGTCAATTGTTTTTTTATTTATTTTTATTTTTATTAATGCAATTTACTCTTTTGTGAACCGTTGTTACTTTTTTTAATGACAGGAAGCAATGAAACAGACGTACCAACGGGCTCTCAAAGCAGCAGCAGAATTTGGTTATCAGAAAGAGAGTCCAGAGTAAGATTCTCAAATGCATAATTACACATACAGAAAATAACAATAATGCTTATTGTGTTAGTTAGAATTACAAGAAAAAAAAGTTTCAATAAAAATCTTGATCATTGAATTAAAATGGTTACATTAAAATTATTATCTACATTTTTGAATAAAAAATGATTTTAAAGGTTGTGTGCTTAAAAATAGATGATATTTTGTTTCAACTTTTTTTTTTTACTAAATTAAAATGTTTTTCCAAGGTTGCATGCGTTACGGTCAACTTTTAACCCGTTTGATCTATTGACCTGTTTATTTTTTAATAGAGTTAAGTGCCATTTTCATACATGTGGTTTGTTCAACTACGCAACTTTAGTACCGTTTTTGAATTCATTGCAACTGGATACTTCACGTTTAAAAAACATGCCATTTTAGTAGTTTTTTCTACACCCCCCCCCCCCCCCCCCCGCTGCCGCCCGTCTATTTTGCCCGTTAAGTCAGAGGTAAAAGAGTCATTTTGAGTTTTTTTAATTCTAGAGTTAAGTGTCATTTTCATTACGTTTATTTAAATTTTGCATTAGCAATTTCCTTTATTTGAACCATAACCCACATTAACTTGTTTGAGATAAAACACAACTCAAAGCGACCCGTTTGAGTAAATGTGTCGACTGCTAACATTCTTCTTGTATTGGTTGTCTAGGGCTTTGATACATGGTAGCGTAATCTCTGCGTTTTTGACGATTGCTACCAGTATGTCGGAACAAGGATGCGTGTAGATCATCTAGCATTGATCATCCGCTATATGCAAGCGGTAATGTGTTGGAAAGCGAAAATCATTGTGTGTGTATATAGTTTTAGGTAACAAGACATATTATTAAGATTATGCATGCTGTTTATCCTAGGCAGTTTGTGTGTTTTAAGATATATGTAGGATTGTGTGTATTGGTTTTAATTTAAAAAGTGAGAAATAATAAATTATCATTTGATTGAGAGCAAAAAACATTTCGTGTTCAACACGAGTTTGTGTATCTTTAAATATGCGTGGTGTTGGGGATTGCTCGTTTAAGCTCGGCTTGATTCAAGATTTTAACGAGTAGTTTTTATCCATAGGTCATAGTAGTTATAAAAGAATCAAATAGTTATTGCCTCTATATTTGTTTTATACGCTATGTAAATCTAATTTAGGTTCAAAAATCTCATGGCTTGATATTTGGTTCGAAAAAAGTTTATTTGAAATCTAATTGACTGCCAGATGCAGAGTGGAAGCGATAAAATCTAGATAAACTAATTTTCAAGAAGAAAGACTTTTATTAAATTTATGAATAAATAAAAGCATTACAATAGATTCCTTTATACAGATAAACGCGCCTACTTATTTATTGAAGGTTTTTAATGATGCGAATCTTTAATGAAAAGTCTTTTTGGATAAAATTAGAGGCTTAAATGATGGATTTTGGGCTGACAACTGGTCAAGACGCTGTTGCCTGGAATGGGCCCCGTAATTTCACTTGTAGCCTAAGTCACGCCCGTTTTTAAGTTTGAACTTTTTAACCCTATTTATCTATGTTAAGTTGGTAAATATAACAATATGCTAACTAAAGCAAACAACTTTGCAAATATACATAAATACTAAGAGCATCTCCAATGCATAACATTGGTTTTGATTTCAAACTGCCAACTCAACATGCCACATCGATTTCAAACCAATCTACAAAAACATTTCTTTCTTCTCCAATTGTTATTTACCTGTTTGTGTTTTAAACCACCACCTCATCACATACTTTTTCCTTTATTTAATCTAAATCAATTTATATCTTTTACATTAATTATTTTATATTACCTATATATTAAATACGTTAAATAATAACAAAATAATTACTAGAAAAAACAACACTTTAAAATTACACTTAAAACATACACCATTTTAAAAAATAAATCTAAAAACATACTTGAACAAATAATAACTAAACTAGGCTATTTGTTTTTGTGATATATGTGAATGAATGTGCGTATATTTTAGGGTTTAAAAAACATACTTGAACATATACACACATAGTATATTATAGGGTTTAATCTAATAAAAAGTTTAATAACTTTAAATAAAAATTCTGGGCATGCATTATAATAAATAAATGTGGTTGTTATGGTTGTTGGCCCCACCTTCAAAGAGATATCAATGGTTTGTGTTTTCAGTACACATTTTTTCTAACATACCTGCAATGAAGCATATCACTATTTTGAAATTTAAACCTACTCCATGTGGAATTTCAATACACCCATTGGAGATGCCCTAATAAAAAGTACATGTGGATCATGCCACAAAGTTAAATGAAGATCATTATAAAAATTGTTACAACAAAACTTCACATGAAATATGTGTTTATAAAACATCAACAAGAAACACCCATAAACTTTTTTCATGAAGTTTATCTTTTGACTTTAGAAAGAACTTTCAAAAATCAAAACCAATGTGCCTTTTACCATCAACCATTCAATGTTTAAAGTTTAAACTGATTAGAATACTATACAATAAATTATAAATTCATTTAGGCTCGTAAGTAGGGGTGTAAACGAGCCGAGTTGAGCTGAGATGAGGCAAAACTTGGCTCGTTTCGAGTTTTTTTTTCCAAAGCTCGTGCTAGGCCGGTGAGTTGTTTTTCCAAGCTCGGGCTGTACATTTTTATTATTTATTTATTAAATTATACATCTTTTATTATTTTATATATTTTGAGAAAAACTTTAAATGAGCCTAAGTTTGGCTCAAGCTCGACTATGCAGTGTGGAATTAATACATAAAAATCCAAACGTGGTAAAACTCAAAAATACACAAGACTTGTTACGTTCGACGATCCTAAACAAGCTTCCCATACAAGGCTCGAGCTCGGGCACGATAACTAAACGAGCTTTATTTGAGGATCTGACTCAGCTCAAGCTTGAAAAAACTCTGCTCGTTTCGAGCTTTTTATCAAACCGAGCTTAAACTACTCGGCTCGTTTGCACCCTTACTCGCAAGACTAGCTAAACATTTAGTTTAACATGTCATTATCAAATAGCTAACGAGCAGCTCGACTCGTTTACACGTCTAGTTGTTACCATTCGTCAACCAGATCCTAACAAAGTTACTAAAAAATGTTTATACCATATCAACTACTAGAAACTTTATAAAAAGGTTACAAGAATATTATAAATAAGTAGCTGTGGTTGGGAGCAGTTATGCAACAAGTTACGTGTTCATGTTTCAAATTACTTGCCTTACAAGCAAGCCGACAATAAGTTACTTATTCAAACACTTGTATTATCATACTATTTTCAATATCAAATTAATGTAATTATTATAATATTTAAAGATAGAAAGGTTAATGAAAGTATTTAGTTATTTACTAATCTACCTAAACATCCAAAGATTATATAAAAGTATTGTATAACTGGAAAATATAATAAATAGTAATTTTAAGTTGTTATTCAAATTATTTTTATTAGGAGACACCTTAAAGTCTGATTCTTAGGTGAGTTTAAGATCGGGTTTTCAATAATAAACATCATAACATATAATGTTTCTTTATCTTATAATACCATAAAAATGGTATATCCGGAAACCCAATGCATAATAAGTAACACGCAGTCACGCACTAGGTTGGCTTTTATAGTTATGCATCAGAAATTATCAATATCAGGTATCGCGACGCATATTTCAACCAACAAATCATCGATAATTTGTACACCGGTATCATCATTTCTAAGTATAATAACATAATTTATACATTATGATGTGTAAAGGGTAAAGTAATTCAAAACCATTGCACTCAAAATTGTATATATGATATTTGATTGCTTTATTCAAAATATGCATTTTATGAACGACCAGCATATACAATCCGGACTACCCAGGGTAACGCAACGATAAAAAGCGACTTAATACGTCCGTGATCGCAAATAACGTTGAGTAGCCCAAACACATCATCTCCTGTTCCAGACATAACCCAATTGTGATGTGATTTGAACTTGAGACCTTATTCGTTTACGCTTTTGGACCCCTCTAATCACACTTTACCATATGATAATAAATCAAACGTCATCATTAACCAAATACATATGCAAAATGAGTATATTTGAAAAGTCAACGGTCAATAAGATCCTAACCCACACGTTTGTGTAACGATTATTCTCCAAGCAAATTCAAACCCTTTATAAGCATTGGTAGGGACTTCAAATCTTAAAATAATAAACTTCACCTCCACCACCTTCATATGGAAGCAATCACCACCACCAACACCGCCACCACCACCACCATGACCGCCAAGAAACAACGCTACGACCGATGCTTCTCCTTCATGGAGATATCAATCGACCCGGGAATCAAATCGCTAAAACGACTTGATTCAAGAAAGTTCAAGTCCGAAATCCAGAGATGGGCGAAGGCAGTTGTCAGATACGCCCGCCAAGTCAGCGATCGGTTTGCTACCCGCCAAGTCAGCGAAGGAAACTCTCGAAACTCCTGTGACTAGCTGAATCTGAATCTTAACCAATAAGACGAACCATTTGCCAGCCTGGACAGTCGTCTATTATCTGACCATAACTGACCGCCACGTCAGCACAGAGGGCCCAAATGTAAATAACGAGTGTCTGCATGCGTCAACATGGACAGCCACGTCAGCACAGATAACCCGAATGTAAATAAAGAGCGTTTGTATGCGTGTGTTTTTTCGAATACATAATTTGTTAACATTAGATGAATGGACTCTATAAACAAAAATGACTGAAATATACTATTATACTATATCCTAAGACTTAGATTTTTTTCTCTTAGATACAAAAATTGAGTTACCTAATCTATAATAGTGGTATACTGATTCTAATATTAACACACATTTAATCATCATTTGGTGTACGTGTAACGAGTGTTCCTCTACGAATCGAAATGTTTCTTAAAAGTTGTTTAGAACACATGTTTTGCGCTTGTGTTGCGTTCTTCATCCGGTTCGCTTTTACCCAATCAGGTTCCTACACATTGTTTTTTTTAGCATATTACATCATACATATATGCACATATATAAGTATATAACATCTGGAAATAAGTATACCTCGGGTACGATCTTTGAGAAGCCAAACTTGATGAGAAGGAGAACATGTTCCATTATGAGGATGGCTGCAAGACCGGGAGATATATTCCAATTGCCTTCTCGATCGTATAAACATACTAGAAGTATGCAGTTGGTGCATATAGATACAACTATCAAAAACTATAAATTAAGATCAAAAATTAAAATTAATATCAAAAAGAGAAGAAAATAGTTGAAAAACAAATGACATATTCAAATCAAATAGTACCTGAAATATGTTGAGCCAGGCACCTATTGTAGCAGAAACTCGAGGAACCGGCCTTCTATACATTGCAAGAATCTTTAACGCGTCTGCTCTAATTTCTGTAACGTTGTTCTTTACAAAACCATAAAATAAAAAATGTTTAAACTCCCATTTTACAAGTCAAATTTATTTAATTTACGCATAAGTTTTAAATTTACCAATGCAGCGAAAGCAAACGCAGGAGGAAAAGCGCAGGCAAACATCATAACCATTCCAAATTGCAACGCCAGTTCAAGAAATTCTGCGAATAGTTTTTTAATATTATTATGGTGGTATTGAAACGAGGATAGAAACTAATAAGCATTACCATCGAAGAGCCCGTCTTCGAGTTCATCACCAATACTGGCAGAATATATAGGCTTAAAATACTCCTTTTCAACTCTCGAATTAAAATAAGATTTCCTGGCCGCCATTCCTTTTTCCCTTTTTCTCTTGTTACTAAACAAATAAACAGTGACCAATAAAAAGCTACAATAAACGTTACGGTGGTCAAAGTAAAGACCAAAGTCAAAGAGACTTACCGAAAAGCTCTATATTTTCTATAGCTGTATTTGATGTATGGCAGAGCGTTTTCCATCAGATTTTCGAGCAACTGCAGGATATATTCCGATTAAATAAGTTAACTTTGAATAACATAAAAACACTAAATTGAGAGAAAAAAAAAAGTAATATTTGGCCACCTCTGATATGATTAGACGTTGAGTTATTACTTGACGAAGAGTCATGAAGTTGCGATGCAGAATTGCGTGATAAAGTAATCCAATGTATGACTGCATGAAGTATAGCCCAAACACCTACACGAACAAAATTTGATTTATAAACTAATATAGTTAAATGAGACGATTAACAAGAATATAAAGTTCGGTTCTGACCTTGTAAATCAAACTGTTAGCCCTGTATTCAGAGCTCTCGTTTTTCTCATGCTTGATTAACTTCACCGACACCTTCCCTCCAATTTGTGTGAAATATTGAATGGAAAATAGGTAGATGGCCGTTAACCCAAACCTGAATAAAATACTACTTTTAACCAAAATGAACAATAGAGAGCCGAGGGTCTCTCTGGAAGCCACCTCTTTATTCCTTTGGATAGAGGTACGGTGTGCCTACATCCCACCCTCCCCAGACCCTACTTATAGCTTTGCTGTCGGTGGGATTTTACTGGGCATGATTGATTGATTGATTGATTGAACCAAAATGAACAATAGTTAAATGTAAAATTAAAAAAATATAAAATTGGATGCTTACTTCATTATATCAGAGCCAATGATCTCGTACAAATGTGCATACGCCAGTTCAAACGGAAGCTGGAGACATATGATACTTAATATAATAATTGCATCGTTTCTGAATCTTAACATATGACCTAACCATTCGTCTCTTTGAAACTTCTCTTTCTCAGACAAATGTAAAGAACTCCATTCTGAATACATATATTTATAAGCAGACTCTGATCCAACCGAATAACAGATTTGCCAGCTACATTTTGTAAAGCGAAAATTAATAAATAAAATTTTAAAATATAGAGTATATAATATTATATATTACCTTGCTAAAAGTGTAGAGTTTTTTCGCTTCCAAAATTGGAGAAAGAAAACGGCCCATGATATTATGCATAGAAAGAAAAACGGAAGTATAATGAACTGCAAAGATCTGGAATAAAAAATAAGAGAAAACACATAATTATTAGAATTTGAAGACTTTAGGTGACTAATAAACAATAAGTCATACGTGACCTACCCAAAATCTACTAATTGCACAAGAACTCCTAATGCAGCCGGGAAAAACAACCACTTTGTGTACATTCCGATGAAAGCAAAATACATTGCAATCTACAATGCAAAAGAATATATCATCATACATGAAATTAATTCTAGATTATTCATAAAAAAAAATAAAAAAAAAACATTCTTACTTTTGCTCCATAGTAAGCATAGATTTCATCAAGGGGTTGATTTATAAAGTCCCGCCAGTTCAAAGCCCAATATTTCAAAAGCCGCTTCCTCTTTACTTCATCTTTTAAACAAAATCATGTCACTTATAACGTAAAAAAACGATTTAAATAAACAAATAAATAAAAGTTCGAAAAAGTGGCAAACCATGGATAGGAAAGACCTCTTTAACCATGCCTTCTTTTTCCAACTTCCACAAAAGAGGTTTCCCGGGCTCCCATCTAACGTCTTTGCTGTCGGATTTCAAAATAATAGCAGTATCACTCTCGTTAACCTGTAAATTTTCATGTTACTAAACATTTATGAAATGTTGTGTATGATTAAAGTTATTTAGAAGCATGTATAAATTGTAACTCACAATTCCATATATCATATGATTATAACAACGAAACCGCTCACACCAACAGAACAAAGAACCATCAGACTGTCTGATAAAAGCATCCACCTCGTCCCATTCAAACTGTAAATCCACCCCTGCAACAATATTATATGTGGGGGTGAGCAATAACCAAACCACTAACCAAAACCCGACGAAACCAAACCGAAGTTAACCTAATCAACTGAAATCGGTTATCGTTACCCTCAGTTAACCGAATTAAACCATTCGTTTAATGTATACCTCCATTTCATTTATTTATACCTCAATTTCATGTACTTATACCTCCAATCCATGTATTTCTAAGAAAAAATCCAAGTTCGGTTTTGGTTATTAACCGAAATTAAACCGACAAACTAATCAAAGACCGATTGGGTAATAAAATAGATTAACTGGTGACTCGCTTTCAGTTTCTGTCAAGCCTGATAATCGAACCGAACTGAACCGTGCACACCTCTAAATTTATATAACACAGTGCCATATGTTGATATAACATCGTAAACAAGAAATGACAGAACTTAGGGCTATTGCAAGTTCACCTATATCTATGTATATCCGTTTCCAATTGCATTGTCTATCCGAACCGAATAAACCAGAGTTTACCTATATGGGTTCTTTTCTTCAACTGTAATTCAGCAGCTGCCTTCATTAAAACCTCAACAGGTGCTGCTAACTGTTAACAAATTCATAACAATTAACCAACCAACCAACCCATAATAATTAACACATTAAACATAATCTTACCTTGAGGAATTCATCATTAAGACCAGCAACTCTGTCAACAATCAAGCCAATGTTCTGAAACTGGTCAACAAGAAGGTCAACAATTTGGTCAACAACTGTTGTCTTCTTACAAACAACCACACCCATTTCAAACGCATCCATTTCCGGCCAAATTATTATTATTATTATTATTATTATTATTATTATTATTATTTGATTTGGAATGATGATGATGACGTCATGGTTAGGGTTTTGTGGAATTGGGGGTTCGAAATGGATGATTCGGGTGCTGTTGGGCAAAATGGGATTCGTGTGAAATTAGAAACGACAAGTGTCTTAGAATTCGAGATTAATGGTGGACACGTGGCGCCTGGTGGGCCCAACCGGCGGCTGAGTTGGCTTTCAATGGTGAAGAATGATGAATGTTACTTATTGTTATGAACTTCGATGATAATATTATTATTCTTTGACGGACGGAATAAAGTGACTAATTGCCGGCGAATGCTGAGTTGGCTTTCCGGCCAACTTATTGATGACTTGGTTATTGCTACTGTTTACTTAATACTTATCTACTGTTATAATAAAAGAAGCTCATGTGTCATTCACACACAACCCAGCCTTTTTTATTTTTTACTGTCTGTTTTGGTTTTGGTGACATCACCACATTGCAGAATTTGACGGTTTCTTATTACGGTTTTAGGTAACCCTCTTAACTCCCACGTCTTCGCAAGTTCGTCCCTGATCAATCATCACCTCCCTCTCGTGACTTCCTCAAGGTTTCAGTTTAATCTTCTACGATCAAAATCTGGGTATAGTTAAGGTTTGTATATGGAACTATTTAGGGTTTTTGTTTTCACGAATCTGACATTAATTAGTATTAGGATCTTAATTTTAGGTATTATCTTTGTATGCAAAAATTAAGGTTCATAGTGTTCTTCATCAGTGCGGGTGGAAGCGGATTGATGAAGGGGCGGTGGTTTTTTTAATGGAATTGATATGGCTGGGAGGTCTGCTGCAAGGTGCGAAGTATAATATGGAGGATTATAGCTACAAAAATAGTTTATCCTAAGTCCTAAATGACTCAAGTCTTAAAGGTAATTCATTTTACCTTAATTCTTCCTTAATAAGTTTGAAATGCATTCATGGATGTTTATTTAAAGGCTAATTATTTATAGTTATTGAAAGACCAAACAAATATTTGTAGTTTTTTTGTCCCGATTCAATGGTTTGTTTATATGATGTTTTCTGATTCATCAAATTGCTTATTATATTGCAATTCAGTGTATCAAAATATACTAAACAATTTACTCAATAGCAACTTGTAATTGTTTTTGTATCTACATTGATAATTTATAAGCAATTCCTAAGGACCTCATGCGGGAGAGACGGGATGCGGGCGCAACACTTGTTGGACGCTCTTAGTGGTGAGGGATCAGTGACTTCCATGGGTCTGCTCTCAGCCATCACTGAAGTCGTCAACTTATGGCTAGGGGGTCTGTGCCCCAAGGTGCTCGCTGAGTTTATTGCTTCGGCCCCCCTTACCCCTTTATTAAAGCCGGATAATGGAATTCGGCCCATTGCTGTGAAGTGGCTATGAAGATGGTTGGGAAGGAAATGACTCAGTATTTAGGGGACTTTCAGTTTGGGGTGGGGACTCCTAATGGGGCAGAGGCGGTGCTTTACAGCGCGAACCGGTTCCTTAATTCCTTTCACGCGGACGGTTCTTTAGCTATGCTTACCGTGGACTTCTCCAACGCCTTCAATATGGTCGACTGCACAGCCCTTCTCCGGGAGGTTCATCATCATTGCCCGTCTATCTATCTATGGGTCCAGTTCCTTTATGCCCAGCCGGCTAGGTTGTACGTTGGTGATGACTGTATAGGGGCTACTACTGGGGTTCAGCAGGGAGACCCCCTTGGGCCCCTCCTCTTTGCCTTAGCATTACACCCTCTTGTTCTCCGGGTACAAAATGAATGTAACCTCCCATTTCATGCTTGGTACTTGGATGATGGGACTATTATTGGTGGTGCCAACAAAGTCGCTAAAGCTCTAGACATTATCAGCTCGGAAGGGCCATCATTGGGGCTGCAACTTAATATTAAGAAAACCGAGGTTTTTTGGCCAGCGTGTAATGGGGTGAAAGTCAAAGATGGGCTCTTCCCTAGTGGGATTGGTAGACCAGAGAGAGGGGTAAAGCTCCTTGGAGGGGCTGTTAGTCGAGATCCCTACTTTATTAAGGAGTTGGCGAGGCGGAGAGCATCTCATGCGGTTGATCTTATGAAACTCTTACCTTGCCTTAGGGATCCCCAGAGCGAACTCCTCCTGCTTAGGTCTTGCATGGGGGTTGCTAAGTTGCCTTTTGGGTTACGAACATGCCACCCCCATATGATGGATGATGCGGTATCCTGTTTTGATAAGGGGCTTCGAGAAGCCATCGAAGACATAGTTGTATGTGGAGGCCCGTTCTTTGGGGATCTTCAGTGGCGACTTGCATCTTTACCGATGCGCTTAGGGGGTTTAGGCCTTCTTTCAGCTCATGATGTTGGGGTTTAAGCTTTTGTAGCGTCGAGGGCTCAGTCTTGGAAGCTACAGAATCACATCTTAAGGAATAGCGGAGTTGTCGACCTGGACTTAGACTACGTGCAGGCCCTGGAACGCCTAAATGGCACTCTCCCAGACTTTGACATTGGCGGTTTCTCTAATATGGACACTGCCCCACCAAAGCCTCAAAAAACTTTGGCGAATGCCCTTTTTGGCAAAATCGCTCAGAGCCTGGGAGAAGTTTTTGGATTGTCCCCCCGACAGAAGGCGGTTATTGAATGCTTACAAGGTCCTCATGCCCAAGATTTTATGACCGTTATCCCGATTGATGGCTTGGGCTAAAGCATGTCTGCGGTCGAGTATAGGGCCATTCTTAAGTACCGTTTGATGGTCCAATGTACCCAGAAGACGAAACATGTCCGATCTGCCGTAAGGCTTGCCTGGATAAATTCGGAGAGCATGCGGTTCATTGCAAGGAGATGGCTGGGTTCAAATACCGACATGATTGGGTGCGGGACGTTCTTTGGGACATCTTAAGGCGAGCTGGGATATCAGCTAAAAAGGAAGCCCCCATAAACTTCCTTACAGACCCCACGGAAGGGAGATCCACTCTGCGACCGGCAGATTTGCTCGTCTTTGGTTGGGCCGGGGGAAAACACGCTTGTGTTGACCTCACAGGGGTATCTCCCTTAGCTGGTTTGAGGGATAATGGGTTTGTAGCTGGGCAAGCAATGAAAAGGGCTGAATCGAAGAAGGTGGAGAAACATGCTAAAACCTGCGAAGAGAACCAACATGTTTTTGTCCCTCTGGCTTTTGATACCTTTGGCTCCTTGGCACCGGAAGCTATCCGTTTCCTAATCAGGGTCCAACGGGTTGTGCATAGCAATGTGTCGACTCCAAAGAGGCAGGGGTATGTTTTTAGCAGGTTAGGGTTTGCAATTCAGAAAGGGGCGGCGACACAGCTTGTTGCCTGCCTACCTGCTATGTTGATGTAATATCTATGTTTCTATATAATGAAAAAAGTAATCCAAATTAATCATAAAAAAAAATTGACTTACAAACACATTATATTTCATAATACAAAAGCCTCTCTGTCTCTGTGTAGAAGAAGTGCATCAAAACTGCACGAATTGGTAGCTGCAAAAATGATTGAGCTCAATCAGTTGAGATTGAAGTTAAAAGGTTTACTCGGATTTAAACTAACAAGTAAGACATTTTATGTTAACTTATTTCTATTCTTTCGGTTAAAATATTTAATTGTGACATATTTGGTTCAGATGGACTACCTTAAGTCAAACATTTTATGGTGCTATTGAAGATCCAAGGCCAATCACACTAAGTCAGACAAAATATCAAGAATGGTCCAGATAAAGGACACACCATGTCATAATTCCTTTAACATTAAACAACATCGAATCACAATTTCTATTACTAACGCCTCCTTTAATTGCCAGCAGCAACTCAGTTCACATAATCACATTACACTATGGCCAGGAAAATCACATCTCATCGGAGACGACACGTACCCAGTGACATAATCACCATAACGCCAACTTTAGTCTTCAAGCAGGGAGGTTAGTACCCTCCAACATATTTTACCCAACAATAAATCTTCACTAAGTGTCAAAACTTAATTTAAGAGGTAATGATGAATCTTTATTTAGTTCTAAAATACAAGAACCAAAATAATGAATCTATGTTTACTTTTTTCTTACAACTTGAAACTGTTTAGCCATTCATTGAGTATTAGAAGGTTTTGGTTGCAAAGAACTGGTATGACTCTTTAATTATAAAAATACTTCAACCAATTGCAATCTTTACACAATCCTGAAGCAATTAAACAGTTTGCAATTTAATTTTTAATGTGCAAACAGGTCAGATTTGTTGCAATATGCATAATTTTCTCGAATTATAGTTTTTCGGTATATGTATAATTCCATATTGAAACGGACTGAGTGATATTACGGGGTACAGATAAAAAAGAAGCTTTTAGTGTTTAAAGATTTTGATACGGGTCAAATTTTTGCATAGGGGCATTTTAGGAATTGGGTCAATTCGGAATCAAGCTACAATTCTACCCCTTCATCAATTCCTCTTTGTGGTTATAGAAACAACATATCACTTACAATTCAGGTATACTCCACGAACTTAATTATAATTCCATGTTACGGGTTCTTCTTCGGTTTCAAAAGCTTTAATAGAGCAAAAGGATAGTCGTCGAGACCCATGTTGCCCAGCAACCAGCTCCGCCGTCCGATGGTGGTGTTGGTAGTTTGAAGTGTTAGGACAAGAATAAACTCGAAACCCGAAGAATACGTACTTTTATCTTTATTTTCATTTAATATTTGTAGTGTTGTAAACGAACAAATTATTAATTAGTTGTTTCAACTAAAAGTTCATTTATGTAATAAGCCAACATAATCGATTTTTTTTCAATTGATTAAATAAATGAACATGAACTTATGAATAGTTCTTTGTTGATCTTTAAAAATGGCCAACCTGAGATTTATTGTTCGACGATTATTAACTATTTCTAAATACAAAACATGTTAGTAGTTTTTTCGTTTTCACATAACCACTGCATAGAGTTCACTTAGGGGTGGTATAATCGTGTAGACTTGAGTTAATGAACCCATAACACGGTTTATATACGATTGTGTATATCAAGTAATCAACCTTAACCCTAACACATAACATGACCCGTGAAGCCCATTTAATTAAACAGGTTGTAACCAGGTTGTAGTTTGTAAATGTACTAAATGGATCTTACATGGTTTAACAGGTTGTGCCCCAAACGTTTTTATTTTATGATTGGCATTCCTGATTTGTTTTTACAGAAACTATGAGGTAAAGCAAGGGTATGGTGGTGGCGGATACGGATATGAGCCCGGGTATGGAATGGGACAGAATCAAGAATCAGACATGTACGATGGTGGAGTTGCATCGGGTAACGGGTATGGAAATCACGATCAGCCCGTCAGTTGATAATGTTATGATTTTGTTAGCGTAGAGCATGATGAGATATCATAGACTTTTGGCTTATAAATTCTAACCACAAGTTTTTATCATAGACTTTTGGCTTATAAATTCTAACTACAAGTTTTTTTTAATCTCTTAAAAGACATTAAAGTTTCGGTGATCTTATTGTATGTTAAACTCTTAGTAGTGTTATTGAATAAATTTAATGTTGATCATTATATATTTATATGTAATCTACGTGTTCAAAGTCAAGACCCCGAAGCACCTAGGTGTTGAATTGAGACGAGGTTGTTACACCTTCTGGTTGGGCAGATACAAGTAGAGGTGTACAAAATCATTTTCTTTTGTTTTTAAAGTCGGTTCATGATTAGGTTAACAAAAGTTAAAATTGGTTTTCGTCCAAGTTTATTATTGTTTCAAAGCAGTTTGTCGCAATCCTTCCAAATCCTAATCCCATCTTAAGTTTAATTTTTTATATTAATGACACTTCAAATCATTTGTTGCCGAGTGGAAAACGCTTTGTTGAAACTTGATCTTTAACATCGTTTGATTGTTTTATTTTTCTAATAATGCTTCAACAAATTATGAATAATTCGTGTTTAATAGTATGTCATGCTTCACCTTATTATTCTTAATTTCGAAATATTTGGTACCCAGCCCCGTGTAATACACGGGTTATAACCTAGTATATTTATATTTGAGAATTTAAATTTCAAAATTAGTTCGTAATTCCAGGTCAAAAGGTTACCATTTTGGGACCCGTTGGCACGTTGCTGCTGTTCAAACTTCCTACTTAAGGATCCAATGTGATTTGATTTCTCCACCTCAGTTTTTTTGAAGTTTTTTATTATTTTTTATGTTAAATTAAAAGGAGTTTTTGTTATCTCGCGTGCGTGTTGTGACGGGGGTTAAACCTTTGAGAAAAGTAATATCGAAACATTTAACAAACCCACACACTAAGTAATGCCGCATCACTGTCATGCAGACAGTAGAACATTAACTAACAAATCCATCAAATCTGTGTAATTGTTTAAATAAAACACAATTTTATTATTATTTAATGTTTTTTTAATATAAAACGATGAGTGAAGAGGACGTGATTGGTTTGATTTATAATGACCTCACACATTAGAACCCATTGTCTCGCTAGTTAGTTAGTTGGCGTCTAAAGGAGCATTCAACACAATTCATGTGTTTGGCACCCCAACCTTTCCATGTGAAAATGGCATAACGTTTAAAAGAAGGTGATTGACGCCCCACACCTTTTCATAACACACGGCCTAATAAAAACCGATTTTAGAATCGTGCGTTACGGGTGAGATTGTTAAACCGAAAGGTTGTGACGTTTTAATAATAATAATAATAATAGTAAAGAAAATGATATTCGGAATATGTTATGCGAATTAGTTCCAATCGATGAAAAGCAACCAATGGAAATAAGAAATAGTAAATTATACTTTGCTATGCTAAAGTAGGATTAAAGTTTCCAACTTTTGTAGCTAATGTCCACATACATGATTAAAGGTATTGTCATTTTTATTGATTCTTTTTATTTCCTTTTGATAAATCACATACATATTTTTTCTAAAACTATAGAATAGATGTCTTATACAAAATTAACCAAACCTTTTTGACAGAATTCGATGTTAGGTTCCATATAGTTACAACAATGTTATGTTGCCTTGGTCATATAGCAATTTGTAAGTAGTTGGTCACATACCATCGATCTATGCATTTGAGTTGAAAGATCTTTTTAATACCCATCTCAATACAAAGGTACATGAAGCCAAGTAACCGGCCATCCAAGCAATCACTCTCTCTCGCTTTTAGCTCATATGGAAGGCAAAGAATGACATCATTAGAAGGTTTCATCAATTTAAACAAAGAAGAAACACTAACAAACAAAACCAGTAATCCAAGAGATTAGAGAAAGTGTCAGTAGACGAAAACCAAGCGCGACGAAGAATGATTTGAGGATGTGTTCTTGATAATCATCTAATGAAGACAAATCGAGATGGTAATCAATTCTGATCGAGACGGTGATCCTAAGACTGATAATCAAGACATCGATGAATCAGAGATGATAAATGAAGACTTGTTTGCTTTTAAGATGTTACATAATGTCCATGGATCTCTTATGGATATAATTACATCAGAAACTATATCCCACGATCCCACGAACAATTAAGCCTACGATCAAACAAACCGCTTCAAACACATTTGCATGTATCAATTTCAAGCCTAATCCAGAACCCAGCTCGTTAAAACATACACACAAATATGAAAATCAACAACTAGATTTAGTAAATTCCTTAATATTTGTAATATTTCAACACGCTGCTATGAGTAAAGAATATGAGAAAGATCGTAGAACTATATATAAGAAATGGTATTCATTTTCATTCTGAGTATTTACTTTGTAAATAGTTGAGTAGATAGTACTTGAAGTTGTATTTTTGATGTATGTTTGATTGACCAGCTTCTTGTTACTTTTAAAAGTTGACACGTTCCAAATAATAATAATAATAATAATAATAATAATAATAATAACAATAAATAAATAATAAGGGTGGTTATATTCAAACACCAACCCCTGGTGTATAAATAAGTCTATACGAGTCGTATAACCCTAAGTTATTAACATACGTAAGGAGGTGCTAGTGTGACAACTTTTTGCAGTCTATACGAGCCGTATAGGTTTTCAGGCTCGTATAGCCCACTTACCTCGTCTGATCTATACGAGCCAAGCCGTATAGGGTCTTTACGACTCATATAGACAGCATGTTAGCCAATACTTTGACCCGTAATTTAATTATTTTCTAGTCTATACGAGTCGTATAGATGGTATACGATACATACTAGGTATCGACTTTTCTTGCTCTAACTATTTAAGATTTGTGTGTTGCTTTGTAAGATTATACGACAAGTTGTTTGGTTGATTGTAATATTGGGATATAGGCTTAAAACATGATAGATTTATGTGATGATTTGTGATCTTCTATAGAAAGTTGTTTGATTGGTATGGAGCAAACTATTTACTTTTAAATTACGTGTTTCTATTTTATAACCAACTCAGATGTTATTTTTAATATTTTGTAATCTATACGAGTCATATAGCCTATACGGCTTGTATAGGGGCTATACGATACAATGAATAAAATCTGATAATCCTGACCGAAAATGACTTGACTTTACACCTATACAACTCGTATAGCTGTTGTTTAAAGGGATATTGGTTTTAAATACTCCCAACTTTCACCCGTTGGTAGATATCACTCTCAACTTATGATTTGTTACCCGCCACTCCCAACTTTCACCTTATTTGTTTCTAGCACTCCCGAACTTAACGAGCTCTAACTCCGTTAGTTTTATTTGCTGATGTGGCAGTGTTCTTTCTGATTTGGCATTATTGACGTGGCACTTACTAATGAAATGATAAAAATAATCATCATCATCTCACCCTATCCCCCTTTCCTCCTTCTTCCACACCCCCAATCACCACCTTCAAAACACACATCCATCTTTGTCACGCCGGCAAGCTACCCCCCACAGACCACCAGTACGACCATGCTCTCCGGTAGCCTCTAGAAGACTATCAATTTTCCACGGTGTCTACCTCACCACCAAACTCGCAAGTGCCTTCTCCATCAAGCAAACCCTAGCTCCGGCGAAATCTACGGCGACGGAGAAAATGACGAAACCTAACCGTCTGATTCCGATTCCGGGGGCTTGAGTTATTGTGTACATGACGAGCCCCGTGATCAATGTTCGAGGCTTGTCAGATCGTACGAGCGAATCTAAACAATTTTCGTGTCTCAATCGACGAACGGGATCTCTCGATGGACTCACGGTTCATCAAGGAGTTGAATAACTTCACGGTGGCAGATTCATCGGAAATTATGAATCTGATGTTACCTGATATTTTCATTGGCGACCGGTACGTCGGAGGAGCGGAAGAGGTGAATCAAGTGCACGAGATCATTGAAGGCTTGCCAACACTGTACTCCGGCGAGTGTGACGATAAAGATGAGGGTCGTGTGTTTTGAAGGTGGTGGTTGGGTGCAGTGGCGGATCCAGGAATTTTTTTCAGGTGGTGCACAACTTTTAGATGATTCAATTTCATAGAATCGGGTATAAAAAATTCCGGGTCGGTTTGAGGTTCGGGTCGGTTAGATGGTTCGGGCAAAGTTCATTACATAATAAAAATACAATAATAAATTCCGGGTCCGTTTGAGGTTCGGGCCGGTTAGAAACCATATTCACACAATTAACCTTACCTCAACAAAAAATATCCACCAACACCACCACTCTTATCTTTCCAACTATTTTAACACCCAACACCAACAACCATGATTTGAAATATATTATTCGTGACCACAAGCCATTAAAACTAAATTTAACAAATAACCTAACAATTAAGTAGTTAGCAATCAAGAACAATTAACAAGTCAAGAACAATTAACATTTAACAAATGAATGCAAACTTACCTTCAAAGTGGGAGGATTCGAGCAATCGAGCTTCAAGGAAGAGTAGAAGACAGGAGGAGAAGAAGGCAGGAGGTTGGAGAACGGCCGGAAAAGCTGCGGTGGTGGTCGGGGAACGGCCGACGGGGACGAGGGGACAGGGGAGATAGCAGGCGCCATTGTGTTTAGTGTCGGTGTGTTTTATTTTTTGACTAATAAAACCCTAAATGGGTTGTGCAGTAGTTAGTAAAAAGGAAGAGTTCAAGAAAAAAAGTTCAAAAATTATATGGAAATCCGGAATTGAACTTGTGACCTTCAAGTTACAAAACTTGCACCTTACCAGCTGGCCAAGCGTTTCAAATGTTTTTAAGGTGGTTCCTTCCTAATTTATAAGGTGGTTCCTCTAATGTTTTATATATACAAATACACTATTATTTCGAAACTCGGGTGGTTCCGGGGAACCACCCATTTCTACTATAGATCCGCCCCTGGTTGGGTGTGAGGAAGAAGATGGAGACAAATTGAGATGATGAATATTATTATTATTAGTTTTTTTATTATTTCATTAGAAAGTGCCAGGTCAGCAAAAACAATGCCACATCAGCAATAACAATGCCACGTCAGCAAAAAATTAACGGAGTTAAGGTTCGTTAAGTTTGGGAGTGCCAGAAACAAATATGATGAAAGTTGGGAATGGCGGGTAACAAATCATAAGTTGAGAGTGATATCTATCAACGGGTGAAAGTTGGTAATATTAAAAACCAATACTCCTTGTTTAAATAAGTATTCTGATGCGTGTATTACCCAAGCTTAATAATAATCTACAAATTTAACCTTTGAAAATATCAATAGATGATTTGGATATTTAATAATAGTAGCTAGACACGGATTACACCGTGTGACACCAGACCCACAAAGCAACGGTCATAGACTCATACATGATACATCCGCATTATTATATTTATTTATAAAAATATCACCCCAATTGAACCTTCAACGAAACACCCAAATTCACCAAACCCTAGCTCAAAATCTTTACGATCAATCACCAGATTCATTCCAATAACCAAATTCACTCTCAAATCCTTCAATTCACCACCAAACAAATCATGGGTCAAGCCGAGAAACTGATGAATCAGATCATGGAGCTCAAATTCACCTCCAAGAGCCTTCAACGCCAAGCCAGAAAGTGCGAAAAAGACGAGAAATCAGAAAAACTCAAAGTCAAGAAAGCAATCGAGAAAGGTAATATGGACGGAGCCCGTATTTACGCCGAAAACGCCATCCGAAAGCGTAGCGAACAGATGAATTACCTTCGGTTGTCGTCTAGACTTGACGCGGTTGTCGCCCGGCTCGATACACAGGCGAAGATGCAGACGATTAGTAAGTCGATGGGGTCGATTGTGAAATCGCTTGAGTCGACGCTAGCTACGGGTAATTTGCAGAAGATGTCGGAAACTATGGATCAGTTTGAGAAGCAGTTTGTGAATATGGAGGTGCAGGCGGAGTTTATGGAGAGTTCGATGGCGGGGAGTACGTCGTTGAGTACTCCCGAAGGGGAGGTTAATAGTTTGATGCAGCAAGTGGCGGATGATTATGGTTTGGAGGTGTCGGTTGGGTTGCCGCAGCCGGCTGGACACGCTGTGGCGACGAAGAGTAGTGAGAAGGTTGAGGAGGATGATCTCGCTAGGCGTCTTGAGGAGCTTAAAGCTCGTGGGTAGTTTAAAGTTTTATGTGGATTCGAGTATTTCGTTTTATGTTAATTGTCAGATTGGATATGTATATTTGACTGACTTATGTTGTGTTATGTTATGCTATGCTATGTTATGTTCTGCTTCTTGAAACTGGTACTTTGCCAATGTTATCATGAAACGAATGCATTCGTTGTTTGAGATAATGAGATTTAATAACGAGTAATGACATTCATTTTAATTAGCCTATCAGTGATCCAAATTGGCCGTTCAAAAAAAAAAAAACATGTTGGGGATTACTCATACGCATATGAGTATCCTCTATAACCTTTTGAGCCTTTAGTCTTGTTATGTTTATCATCTTTGATAGCAAGATGGTTAACTCCTTTAAGCATAATGTTGAATCTTTGAGAGAGGTTTGGTTTAGGGGCTGACAAGTAAAACCCGAGTGAATCCAGAAACCACCCGCCTCTTCCCGTAAACCCGACAATATGGCCTTCATTTGTCAAGAAATTAAAGGGTGTTCCTTCTTCAACCCCAAATGGCCCAAATGTCCTTTTGTTGGTCTTGAAAGTGAGTGACCGAATCACGGGGTTGCCTCCATAGACCACACGGCAATAGTGCCCGCTAACACTTACTAAGATCTCCTCAGGATATTGCAATTTAATCTGAAATTAACCCATAATAAATTTCAAAAATCAGTTTCTAACTTTTAATATAGTGCAAGGAAATATAGTGAAAATGTATTTACCTGAGCAGATTTCATTCCACCAAAGCCACCATGTTTTTCAGCCAAAAAAGGTTTACCATTGTTATCATATGTTACACGAATTGAGTCGACGCAGCTGCTGTATACAAGACTTATTTCTCTAACTCCACTGTGTATTCGGTCGTTCCATTCAACTCCTCCATGTCCTCCCCATGGTCCCAATTGTATGCTACCATCCTACAATATTCAATTATCAGTGAGACCATGTTCATAATTTAGATAAAAAGTTTTAGATATTAGATTAAAGCAAGTATAAAGATGGGATTAGGATTCCATACCATGAGTCCTAGAAGTTGTTGGAAGGAGAAGTCTCTACAAAGAAAGATGTAATGATAATTGTGTATCTTGCTCTTGCAATTGCACGCTGATTATGGACTACATATATATAGAGCAAACAAAGCACTATAAATCCTTATTCCCATTCTGACAAAGAGCTCATTCACATGCCTAAAACATTTTATGCACTGATTCTTATTTCATTCCAGTTTATTTATTTATTTATTTTTATTTTTTAGTATTTTTCATGTCCACATATATAGTACATGTTTTTTTATATGTAGAACATGAACTGTAGTTAGTGGGAAAAAAAGGGATAATGCTTTCTAAAAAATACCTCTTGACATTCCCCTCTATGTTTTCTTTGAATATATGCCACAGGTGTAACATTTCTTATATGCTAGTTGTGACATTATTGTAACTATGAAATAGTCACATTCGTGTACACGCTATATACTATGGTAGTAAAGAATATACTCTTATATCATATTGCATATATAAAACGTTATAATGTTAAATGGTATTTACGCATGGCATCAGAAGCGCCTCAATATGTTTAGAGACAAAACAAAATGAAAATTCAGCGCATTTTTTCAGTTTTATTGTTCTTTATCCAAACTTATAATCGGCAATAATAAACTAAAATTGGTATATATATTGTACTTGAACCACGGGTTTGAGAACAACCAAACCAAAGTTATTATATAGGTTCACTTGCACAATCGTAGGGAATCATTTTCTTTCCTTTTGACAAGTATCAAGACGAAAAAAGAAAAGAAAAATAAAACAGCAAAACGAAAAAGAAATGAAAAAAAAACATTAATTTCTACAAGACTAAGGTTTACATTTGAACACTAAGAGGCTATTAGACCTGATTGATTAAGAGGTAGGTTCTGAACCATTCAACATGTGGCTTCATGAACCATTAATAGGTGAGTTTTTAGTTAACCAAACACACTCAACCTCTGGCCGATTCTGAGACAGCTAAATAGATCCAACGCGCATCCAATATTTGACTGAATCATATTTAAAGTGTTGTTTGAAACTAGTACTATGCATATATTTGACTGAATCATATTTAAAGTGTTGTTTGAAACTAGTACTATGCATATATTTGACTGAATCATATTTGTGTTATGTTGTTCTTAACTGCTGCTTGAAACTAGTACTATGCATATATTATTATGAAACATGCAGCTGTTTGAGATTCAACTCGTAATGTCATTCATTTATTTAGAAGTGTACTTATTGGATAGACAACAATGAAATACTAGATGAAATTTGCATCTATTGCAATGATTACAAAGAAATTCTTATATTTAGGGATACTCGTATGCCCCACCTATAACCCTTTGAGCCTTTGGTTTTGTTATGTTCATCATCTCTGATAGCAAGAAGGTAAATCATTTAAGCATTATATTGAAAGAGGTTTTGCTTAGGGCTTGATATGTTGCTCGGATCCTTTATTTGATATATGATCATGATTTTGGATGAACAAGATTATTATGATTTGGATGAGTATGCACCTGAATGTGCAAGGACTCTCAGAGACACAAAGAAATAAAATACACACACAATATTATTATTATTGTTGTTGTTATTATTATTATTATTATCAAACTTTGAAATGTCGGTACACAATTAGTATTTATACCCTTACATTTGGTTATTTAAATTTGACTGACTTGTGTTTGTGTTATGTTATGCTATGCTATGTCATGTTATGTTTTGCTGCTTGAAACTCATACCTTGCATATATTATTAAGAAATGAATACATTCGTTGTTTGCGACAATGATATCTAATAACGGGTAATGACAATTGTACTACATCTAAAATACATGAATGAAGATGATCGGGTGGGTCAGTGGCCCATCAGTGATCCAAATTGGTTGTTTAACAAAAAAAAGTTGGAGATTACTCATATGCATATGAGTATCCTCTATAACCTTTTGAGCCTTTAGTCTTGTTATGTTTATCATCTTTGATAGCAAGATGGTTAACTCCTTTAAGCATTATGTTGAATCTTTGAGAGAGGTTTGGTTTAGGGGTTGATAAGTAGAACCCGAGTGAATCTAGAAACCACCCGCCTCTTCCCGTAAACCCTACAATATGACCTCCATTTGCCAATATATTAAAGGGTGTTCCTTCTTCAACCCCAAATGGCCCAAATGTCCTTTTGTTGGTCTTGAAAGTGAGCGACCGGATCACAGGGCTACCTCCATATACCACACGACAATAGTGCCCGCTAACACTTACTAATATCTCCTCAGGGTACTGCAACTTAATCTGTAATTAATCCATAAGAAATTTTATGAATCAATTTCCAACTTTGAATATAGTGCAAGGAAATTTAGTGAAAATGTATTTACTTGAGCCGATTTCGTTCCACCAAAGCCACCATGTTTTTCTGCCGGAAAGGGTTTACCATTGTTATCATATGTTACACGGATTGAGTCGATGCATCTGCCATATACAATAGTTATTTCTCTTACTCCGGTGTGTACTCCATCATTCCATTCAACTCCTCCATGTCCTCCCCAAGGTCCCAATAGTTTACTACCGTCCTGCAATATTCAGTTATAAGTGAGACCAAGTTCATAATTTAGATAAAAAGTTTACAGATAAAACAAGTATAAAAAGATAACAAGAGATTAGGATTCAATACCATGATGAACTCAAGAAATTGTTTGAAAGAGAAGTCTCTACAAAGAAAGATGTGATAATTGTGTATCTTGCTCTTGCTATAATGCTATTGCACACTAATTATAGACTACATATATAGAGCAAACAAAGCACTACAATGCTAAGAGGTCATTCACATTTCATAATCACAATTCACATGCATAAAGCTTTTTATGCACTAATTCTTTCATTCCAGGTTTTATTATGCTCACATATGTAGAACATGTTTTTTTTTATTATGATCGCATATGTAGAACATGAACTGTAGATAGTGGGAAAAAAGGGATAATGCTTTCTAAACATACCATTTGCTTTTTCTTTGAATACATGCCATAGCATTGTAGATTCATTTCTTATGTGCTAGTTGTAACATTATTGTAATTACGAAATAGTCATGTTTGTATACGCGTTATACGTTATGGGAGTAATGAATATACTAGCATATCATATTGGATATATAAAATGTTAAATGTTAAATGTTAAATGTGAAATGGTATATACGCATGCCTTTAGAAGCGTCTCGATATGTTTAGAGGCGTAAAACAAAATGAAAATTCAGGCCATATTTTCAATTTTATTATTCTGTATCTAGACTTAAAACGGGCAATTATAAACTAAAATTCATATATTGCACTTGAACTGCGGGTGTGAGCACAACCAAACAAAAATTATTATCTTGTAGTTACACTTGCACATTTGTAGGGAATCATTTTCTTTCCTTTCGACATGTCGCAAAATAGAAAAAAAATGTATAAACAGTGAAAAATAAAATCATTAATTGTCTACAAGACTAAGGTTTACGTGTACCTTGTAACACTAACCGTTTTTCTTTTGATCTGCTAAGCAAAACCCAATAATTTTATGCAAAAAATGGGTAATTTTGACATCTATAAAAGAAGCAAAATGAGAATTGTTTAAATTTACATTTGTAGGATAAATTGTTAGTTTGAAACAAGATGCCAAAAATTGGTACTAAAGATAGAGACATAGGCCTAGCAATCTGACACAAATCTAGCATATTACTACAAGGTTATGCGTAGTGAAGGGGCTACAAAATTGAGACAAATTGCGATACGTGACGTCCAGTCAGTAAGGGGTGAGAATTTGTTTTTGGGGTGTAATGGTGGAGGGGCTATAAATAGTTATATAATATATATATAGGATTCATTTCTTTTGAGAACCACTTTGAGTTTTAAGAACTCGAAAGAACTCAACGTAACAATTTTTTTTTCTCGAAATTTTTTTACACATGTGTAATACGTAAGTGTAAGTGATGTACAAAAAATTACGGTATTTTTTTACACACCGAATCGACTTTTTACACATGTGTAACTAACGTTTAAACTTGTGTAATTATCACAAATACTTATTCTCTCTTCTGGTTCATTTTTTAATTAAATTTAATCTCAGCCACATATTTCATATCATTTAATTAAATGTGTGGTTCAAAATTGAGTTCTTAAAACTCACAATGGTTCTCAAAATAACCCTCCCCAATATATATATATAACACTCACATATTATTAAAACAATAATACTTATTTCCCCCTTCCGGCGACAAAACCCTCCCGCCCCCGCCCCTTTTCGCCCCAATATCACCCGAGGGACGGTACTCCCCCCTCTCAAATCGCCCCCATCGCTCTCACTTCTCGCCCCAGTACGTTTGGCCTAAACAAATTATTTCTAATGATATTCTCGTTTCACTTTAGTGACATATATACAATCACATAAGCTAATTTACAAGAGTAATAACTAGGAAAAGCTAATAAAGAGAATAATTACAATTGAATAGGAAAATTAATGTGAAGAATATGTTAGGAAAATATGTTTTGACTAATGACTTGAATAAGCAATTACACTTAATTATAACCAATTGCACAATGGAAACACATGAAGTGAATGAATAGGCAACATGAATAGGCAATTAATAGAATGTTTTGTCGATCTGAGTATATTGGTTGTTCAAGAAGTCACTACAAGAATTTGACCCTATGCTCACAATGTCTATAGCGACGACATGAAGTGAATGACTAGACAAGTTGAATATACAGTTAATTAACATAATATTTTGTTGAGGTGAGTATCATGGCTGTTCAAGAACTCACTACAAGAATTTGACCCTTCGCTCACAACGCATATAGCAACAAGTGTTGTCAGCATAATTAAATAGACTTGTAGCAACAACATGTCATAGCTTTAGCGTTTCTCAAAATTGTGACTAGTCAACCTCTATAGCTATGATATGTCATTGATTTAAGGGTTGGGAGAGGTGGGAAAGTTTAGCGCCGTAAAGAAAATTAGAGCTGGCGACATGTCGTTGGCATAGACAAAATAGATTTTTTTTTAAATTATAAAAAGCTTTTATATTGTTTTTTCTTTAAATAAGTTTTTTTATCTCTTGTATCAACGACTAATACCCTATACCAAAGACATGCCGTCACTACTCACTACAAGGTTAGACGGGCCCTAAATTGAGAACATGTTGAACGTGCATTCCTTTTGACTGAAACTAGTACTTTGCATATATTATTATGAGATTCAACTAGTAATGTCATTCATTTTAATTAGAATTGTAACTATTGGATAGACAAGAATGAAGTACTAGATAAATTTGCAAATCTCTATAAAGAAATTAGATGCAGTGATAATTGTGTATAATGCTCTTGCACACTAATTACCGACTACTTCTATAGAGCAAACAAAGTGCCCGGATTCCATTCCAACAAAGAGAAGATTCTGGTTCTGATTCCATTCCAACAAAGAGGTCAATTCACAATTTCATAATCACAATTTACAATTCACATACATAAAACATGCACTGATTCTCATTCCATGCCAGGTTTTTTTAGTGGGAAGAAAAGCGCAGTGCCTTTTATATTAAAACACCTATCACACCTTTCTGCTTTTTCTTTGAATACATACCATATCTTGTCAAAGATTGCACCTGAAGGAATCATGTAGAAAAGTGCTACCATGTCACACCCCAACCTAAGCCGGAAATGTCGGGGCGCGAACTGATTGCCACAGCTCACAAGGTACTATCATGCAATTGTAAAACGAAAATATCTAATTAATTTATTAATTGTCAACGAACATTTAAGTACAACAAAAATAGAGAAAATTACAATACAAAACCAACTATTCTTGTTTATGTTTAATATCCTAAGGTTATCTCTACGTGAGCTTCAGTTCGATAAGCAATCCAATCTATAACTTGCAAATGCGTACAAAATATATATATTTGACAACAACACATGTTTAGTGAGTAGATTCACCAGTTTTGACACGAACAAAATGATAATATATAATGATATAAATAATAGAGTAAAAATTGTGAAACCCCGGAAAAATTAGCCTTAAACCGCGGTTAATGTAATAGTGCTTATCTGAATAAAATATTGTAATAAATAAAATAATAAAGTCTTTAAGAATATGTGTGTTATAATTGTTTATGTTCAAAAAGTTTAAATTTGTCGCGTAACGGACACTGCGTGTAACGAACACTGGCGATACCCCGAGAAGTTGAAAAGTCCAAAATAGTCGAGAACGATCCGAAAAATTTTATAATTAGTAAAAATAGGGGACATAAGTGATAAACTTATTTTTAGAATTTTTCGTTGCGCGAAAATTAAAAAGTTTGCGGTTAAGATCCGGTAGCGGACACCGTATGAATCCGAAACCCAACACCACCAAAAATTATGTTCTTAGGCTTGTTGCGTCAGGAATCCAAAATCGGATAAAGTCTGACAAAATTTATTAGAAATGGAGTTCGTTTAGATAGTTAAAGTTCGACAAACGATAAACTAAAAACTTAAGACTTTGTTTAAAAAGTCACATCATCACAAAATCCTTCCATATTTTCTTACCTAAACCGTATACCACATTACAACCCATTGTTTGCATGCAAAATCTTTTCACAATCATTGCATAATATAGATTGAGTGTGTTGGAACCTTCATCTCTGACCACCTCACTTACACCCTAGTTATCTACCTTCCACATTTCAAGTCTACATCTCTTAACTCATCAATCCTACTTTCCCTCCATCTTTATAAAACACAATCAACCACCACCATTTCCTTTCATCCTCATCATATTTACTTCACTAAATTACACAACATGTAGAAAACCAAGACCCAACACCAAAAACTTTAGTCACAAAGCAAACCCATAACTTTCTTTCTTGCTCTCTCTCCACCGTTGGTCACCTCCTTACGCTATCATCACCACCATTTTCTTTCATCATACTAAAAATACTCAAGAAACTATCTCGGGTTAAGCTAACTTGGAAGTTTAGAAGGGTCATACAAGGAATAGGAGCTCTTAAAGAAGCCATAGAAAGCCAAGAAATCAAGCACTTATCATCTTCTTCTTTTATTTTCACCCATAAGCTAAGGTTAGATTATTTACCAAAGCTTTATTGGTTTCAAAATTTGACTTAGATATTTCACACAAACAAAGTATAAATTAATTTAAAATGATGAAATGGAGATTTGGATGTGTGTGGGAGTGAATCGATGGTGTGTGTGGAAACCAACAACCCACGTACATACATGCATATGCATGTAGTATCTAGTTTATTATAGATGCTTAAAAACAATATTTTATCTTGCATGTTAGGTAGAACTAGTGTTAAAAGTACGATGAACAAATAAATGGGTGTTGGGTATGGGTAGAGAAAGAACCGAGAGAAAGAGAGAAGGAAGAGTATGCATGTGGATTTTATGTTAATAAAAATATTGATGTTTGAAAAAGTACACATAGATTCTTTAAAGTGAACCTAGTTATAGGTAATATGTATGCATGTGTACTTAACTTGTCTTCACATTATTAGTTTTAATGATCAAATCTACTTAATAGTTTGAAAAGACTCATAGATGATTTAAAACATAACCCATGAATAAAACTAATAATGCATGCATACATACAAAATGAGCCAATGATTTATATGGTTAGTTCTAGTTCTTGAAAGGTCAAAATGATAATAATAATAATAAGACAAGAAAGGTAGGTATGATGCATGTGTGAATATGGATATGTGTATATATAATATGTGTGTAAATTGATTGATTAAAGGGTGTGGTGGGTAACGAGCCTACACACATACATGATAAAGTGTACTTTTGTATAACATCATGACTCTTGTCATAGTACTACTACTATTATTATTATTATATGAATGTGTATGTGTACAGTATGTTGTGTATGTTGGGAGGGGTGCCATACACCCACATGCCTATATACACACATGAGGGAAAAACTCTTTGTATAATTGTTCATTGGTAGTTGGTCACTTGGTTGATTCTTGATATATGATATGACTTCTTTTGAATTATTCTATGAAATGGGTTTTGGGAATTGTAAGAAAGAGAAAACGAGAGAGAGAGAGAGAGAAAGAGAATAGAGGAAGTGTGTAAGTTACTTTTTAATCAATGTAGGTAAGGCTGAGGGGTGTGGGGCTTCAACGGGGGCGCTAGAGCCCCTCCGCTTGCGTCCCCAGGCGCTAACACCACACCACCGGGGCGATAACCGGGGCGCTAACGGGGAGCTAGCGCGGAAAAACATGCAGGCGCAAGCTGGTTAGCGGGAGAAGAGAGAGAAAAGCACGGGATTTGATGGTTTTTTGACCGTTGGGAGCCGACCAAACCCAAAAAATTTTTTTTCCTATATAATTATACCCCATTAAAGCCCCCATTAAAGCCCCCCATACCAGGGCCAGGGGCTCCAACGGGGGCTCCAACACTCCCCTTATCCAGTTTCTCTCTCTGCCACACGTCATAATATTATTGGTTGGAGCCCTCATTAAAGCCCCCCACACCCCTCAGCCTAATATTGTCATTGTGTGGTTGTAAGAAAATCTCATTGTTATAATTTGATGAAATGATGATCTAGCCTTACACATGAACATAGGTATATTTGAAACTTGTTAATATTAATTAGGTCCATATTAGAATTCAATGTTATAGTTATATGTTGTTAAAATGGCTCTTTTACTTTGCTTAAAATTATGGATAAAATATTGACAATAAGATAATATGTTAAAAATAGAAACTTTAATTGTTAACAACTTGTAAATCTTTAGTTTGTTTAATGATGTTGAGTGACTTGTACATATGTTATTGAATAATGACACTTGAGTAAACATGCGTGTTAACTTGATTGATAAGATAATTGCTTGGAATAAATGTTACATACCCATGAAAGAATCTTGGACAAAATGTTAAGTAGTTATGCATAAAATGTGCTAGTTGCTACTTGGGTTAAATTTATAAGTTTAGAGACCATGTGTGTGTTGAATGATCATATAGGAGTTGGACTTGAACGGAATTGCCAATGTGTCATTAAAACTAAAATAAACGCACGAATTAAAGAATAACATTTTTTTAAGAAACAAGATGTGTGAAATATTTTAAGTTGAAGAAATAACTTAAAATATGAATAAAATATTAATTGTGTGCTATATAATTAGGACACAAGTCGGGTTGGAATAACTGATCATCTACCGAAACGGTGAGTTTTCTTGTAAAATCTCCACTTTTAAATGTTTTATGATTTATAATTGTTTTTGGGGGAAAAGTATGTAAATTAAAGAGATATATTTTACAAATTGTGTTAAATGAGATGAGTCATTATAAAAGGAAAAACCGTTAACCGAGGAAAAGAGCCTAAAAATATTGGTAGATCTATCGGGGCGACACCCTCCACTCTTCCAGTCGCTCTGGTTGAAAAGGTGGGAATATTTTGATTTTGGTATGTTTCGAGTTTATTATAATGATAGTCATACATGTGTTGTACTCTTTGCTCGTTTACAACTAACATGTTTTGTTTAAGAAATATATAACTATGTTTGAAAAAGAGGAAATTAAATTCCCATTGAAAAGAATGGTGAATAATAAAAATTATTATTGATAAGAATGATAAATAAAATGGGTGTAAAGTCGAGAACTGTTACATCCCGGTTTTAAATTGAGAAACTCACCAACATTCGTGTTGATAAAATTATTTTAACATACTTTTCAGGTAAGTGAGAAAGATGAAGGCATCGCGAGGGCTGAATGGGATGGAACCGAGAATGCGTGTGTTTTGATGATGTGGAACTGTAGGCTTGTAATAATAATAAATTATGTAAAATATGACACGTGTACTCTGATGAATAAACAAGCCTTTTTATATATTTAAGCGTTCTGTTTCGTGATTTGGCTATCGGCGTCTGTCATTACCCGAAATTAACTTAGTTAAGTCTTCCGCTGCTAAGATAAGATTTTCGGGGTGTGACAAAAATAAGCAAAAATGTTATTTGTGAGTATAAACAATGAAAGTGTTAAGCAAGTAATGAGTGTCGGTGAAACCATTGCCAATGCGATCGGGCTCCGGCCACTACGACGGTCGTATGATCATACTATAATGAGATTATGTTGGACCTCTCCGAATGCGATTCAAGTAAGCAAATAAGCAAATAGCAAGTAACAAACAGTCATTCAATTGATACACAACACAAAGATCACAGTTTGCGTTTGAGAAATAATAAGATAAATAATTTGATAAATGGTACGCAAGTGTCCCTAAAACATTTGAAAACAAGTAAAATAGGGGTGTGATTACTCACCTGATAAAGTGGAACAAGCGATAATGAAAAGGTGATAGAAACTAAGTTAAATGAGTCCGAGCTTCTCGGGATGCGATGACAAGCGTTCCTAGTTATTAATGATAATAAGATTAATTATAAGAATATAACGTGATTTAATAAATTAAGATTTCGAGGTGATTAAGTTATGCTTGGGGTTGTAATGTTATGTTTGAACGATTGATCTCTTCGGATTATTTGTTGTTATGAAAACAATATTATTAGTCATTATTATTTAATTAAAAGAATCATTCGTATATCATATAATTTAATTTATGAATAATTAGCTTAAATAAATATGAGTTGCGGTAAACTATATTTGATGTAAGATAATAAAATACTAATGAATAAATAAGTAGATAATAATGCGTAATTATTTAGTTATGATATGTAGTAATGTATAATATTTTGATAAAATCTTTTTAATAAGTTTATTAAATAAATATATATATATAATATAAATATGAGCAAGTTTAAAAAGACGTTCAACGACGAGAAACATTAAAGTGTCGAGTTTTAAATATAAAGAATATGGTCTACCATAAATACATACTTTTAATTCATACATACATAAATATATAAACAAAAGCTTTTAACGAGATTCGACAAGAAACGATGACTTAATGATGTCGTTTGAAATAAAAAGATGTTTATTTGATAATTAATACTAATTATATTTAAGTTATAAAACATAAAAAAAATCAATATAGCAATTAAAAACCAAGGAAGTCAAATAAATAAAAAGGTTTTGTGCTGGCCGGGGCTCAACTCGCGCTCTGGCCGGCTCACAGATGATAGCACCAACACAAGCAACCAGTTGGTCTAGATGGTCTGATGGTTAAAGATTAAAAACAATCATTTAAATCTAACAATCCAGATTAACCCCAAATAGATATAAACCCTAGAGTTCTACATTCGTTCAATCCATTGCTTTTGATCCAATTAACATTAGGGTTAATAATCAGTGATGGAAAACGATCGTGTTACATGTATGTATTACCTGATTAGAGGATGAACTGATGGTGAACAGCGGGTTAAGGACAACGGCCAAACGACGAACAGATTAGATACTTGCAGGCCGATATAACCTAATTATTTATGGGGGTTTAGGTCACGACTAGTTAAGGGTGGATTTTGCAGCTTTAATTGAAATATAATGATCGTTATGCACACATGCACACATAACAATCTAAAGATACTCAAATGGCCCAACTATGACCTTTTGAGACCTTGGTTTTCCAATCTTCATCATCGTCCACGACACGGCGGTTATATCTTTTAATCATCATCTGGATCCTTTGGAACAGCTTTGGTTTATGGGTTGATAACCGGAACCCGATTGAATCCAATAACCACCCACTTCTTCCATAAAAACCTACAATGTGGCCTCTATTTGTGAAGAAATTAAATGGTGTTTCGCCTTCCACACCAAATGGCCCAAATGTTCTTCGGTTACTCCTAAAAGTAAGCGATCTAATCATTGGGAAACCTCCATAGACCACAGGGCAAAAATGCCCACTGACGCCTACCAAGATTTCCTCAGGAAATTGCAGTTTAATCTGAAATTCGATCAAGAAAAGTTTCAGAAAATGTATACAATATGTACACCTAAATCCATCTAAGAATATTTTACCTGAGCACTCTTGGTTCCACCCATGCCACCATGTTTTACCCCCGAAAAGATTTACCATCGTTATCATATGACACACAGATCGAGCCAATGCAACTGCCGTACACAAGTGTGATTCCTCTAACTCCACCGTGTACTCCATCATCCCAATATTTGCCAACATTTCCTCTCCATGGTCCCAATTGTATGCTTGTATCCTGTTGCATGTATTTCAAATATCAATAAGTGAGATCATTATTAATATACATATATATAAGCTAGCTAGGGAGCTTAGCTTGGGTTGAAACAAAGTTAAAAAAAAATTATAATTACGCATATATTAAGGATTTGCATACCATGTTGAACCAAACTACTTGTTAGAAAGATTAACTCCAAGGAAGATGCAATAATAATTGTGCATAAATGTCGTGCTGACAAATTGGTGTCTTATAAAGAGCAAACAGTGATTCTGTTTGAGTTTTTTTATTATTTTGTATTCTACATATGTAAAACATGTTCCGACTTCTTTTTTCATTCTTTTCGCTCCCACCAACTGCATGTTGATACAAAGAGCAAGACTTTGCTATATAAAAGAATATATTGTACACAAATTACAGTTATAAAGAGCAAACAAAAGGTGTTAGTTGTTTAATGCGCATATATAAAACATTCAAAATTTGTGATTCCATTCTAACATATTTTTTTTGTACATAATTATTATTAATTTGTCTGGAAAATACAGCTAATAGATTATATTAGTTCAATAATAAAGTAATTAAAAATAATAAATCATATGGTTTTATATATATTAAAATAAATATTGAATTATCTTAGGTTATTGTCAAGGTTCGACGGTCATCACACGACTCGATACAACAATTGGTAAGGCGATGCGCTTGATCATCAAGTCGCTTGAGTCAACGCTAGCCTGTTTGTGAATATGCAGGTGAAAGCGGACGGATTAACGATCAATGAATTAGATTTGGGTATAGTACGTATGAGAAAGTGCATAACAATTGGTAATTATATATGAAATTGAGAACAAGGATACACAACAATGGATAATGTAAACGATGTTTTATTGATAGAAAGGATCTTTCAAGGATCAGAAAGATCGATTTTTTACTGAATTAGGTGATTTTACAAAGAAAATTAGTTTTAAGTGGCTGACTAAATTTTAAGTGCTTCTTTTCCAAGTGGCAGTCCAAGTTATCCAATTGTGACATGTGGAAGCAGCTATCTCAAATAGCGGATTACGCAAACCACCTTTTTCAGATGATGACTTGGACTTGGACGATGACATGGATTGCTATTTGAAAAGTTAGCTTATGTGTCTCATAATCCGCTATCTGATATAACAAATTATTTAAAAACACTTAAAATTTAGTCAGCCACCTAAATTTACTTTTATTTTTGTAAAACCACCTAATCCAGTAAAAAAAAATAATAATAATAAAAAAAATCTTGGTAGTCACAATTATCACATTTACATTACATGATATATATACATGAACAAGGGCGGGTAAATAACGGTTTTCTCAACCTGTGTGACTTTTGGCGCCGCCAGTAACCATTTGTAAATTGTAATGGTAGTGTTGCAGCAGTCATTTAGTATGTCACAATCATATCCGTCCCTATACTAATCCTAATAATAATAATAATAATAAGAAGAAGAAACGCTAACAACAAACTAAAATTGGCGATGTCATGGTTAACGAATGGTTAACACTAAAATTGGCGAAGCCACAGCGACGCTAAAGCCACCAAGGGCTCGAAATTGGAACCCGACAATGGTAGTCTAGACATTTCGGGTTCTTAGATGGAAATTCTAAAAAAATTGGATTAAGATTAAAACATGAGTTGCATATAGATCTTCTGAAAACTAAAAAGAAATCTTATCACTATAGAAATCCAACAGTTTAACGCATAATATGTTAAGTGCCTATTTTGCTCTTTTTTTACATTCTACACCACTTCGTCTTTTTGATATATTCAAACCAATTATGTGAGATTTAAATTAAGTTGGTGTCAATAAAAACTATAAACTGAATTGACCATTAAAGAAAGTCTATAGAAATATGAGGTTTGATGTTGACATTACATCTAAACATGTAAATAATTGAATTGTATACTCACCAAAGCACGTGTCATCAATATAATGCATAATTTCATGAATAGTAAGTTTGAGAGACCGACAATATTTTAGTTTTTAGTATATATATATAATAGTTTATGGAGAGTTTGATGGCGGGGAGTATATGCTTTTGACTCCGGAAGGTGAAGTGAACAGTTTGATGCTGCAAGTGGCGGATGATTATGGTCTCGAGGTGTCGATTAGCTTGCCAAAACCTTAAGGGGGGGGGGGGGGGGGTGGCAGCGAAGAATGATGAGAAGGTTGAGGAAGATGACCTCAAGCTAGGCACCTAGCCGAGCTTATGCTATGTTATGTTATGTTCTACCGGTTGAAACTAGTACTTTGAATATGTTAGAGTAAAGTGTCATTTTCGTCATTGTGGTTTGACAAATAATGCGAATTTAGTTCAAAAGGTTTAATTTTTGCATATGGGTCCTCCAAGTTTCCCAGTTCTTGCCAATTACATCCAAATCACTAACCCCGTTAATTTAATCGTTAAGTCATGGATAGACATGTCCTTTCACTATTTCTTTATTATAATACTTATTTAAGTGAACTGCAGTTTTCGTCCTTGTGGTTTGTCCAAATCTGCGGTTTTAGTCTAATAGTTTCAAGTTTGCAATCTTCGTTCTTGTAGTTTTAGTTCACTTGCAATTAAACCCGAATTTATTAACCTCGTTAAGTCTGGCCGTTAACCCATTTGCGTACCTCTCACGTGACGACTAGTTTTTTTTTTGTTCTCCCCAAATAAGTCTGGTCGTTAACCCTAATTCGCAAGCCCCCTCACATGAGGGGACGAGGTGTATTTGGGGAAAAAGGAAAAAAGAAGGAACAAAACTGCCCCTCACATGAAGGCACACTGATGGGTTTAACGACAAGACTTAACTAGATTAGGAAATTCGGGTTTAATTGCAAGTGAAATGAAACCATAGGGAAGAATTGCAAATTTGAAACTGCTTGACTAAAACTGCATATTTTGACAAACAAGAGGGACGAAAATCGCGGTTCACTGAAATAAGTATTATAATAAGAAAAGAGTTAAAAGACATGTCTGCCTCTGCCTTAACGAGTAAATTTAACAGAGTTAGTGATTTGGATGTAATTAGCAAGAACTGGGAAATGTGGAGGGTCTATATACAAAAAATAAACTTTTTGGACTAAATTCGCATTGTTGGTCAAACCACAAGAACAAAAATGACACTTTACTCAATATGTTATTATGAAACACATACATGCTGCTGTTTGAGATAATGAGATTCAACTAGTAATGTCATTTATTGTAATTAGAATTGCATGTATCATCTTATTGATTGGATAACAACGAAATACAAGATGAAAGACTGATTGCATCTCCTGCAATTATAAATTACGTTCAAAGAAATTATTCTATGCGGGGATTACTCATATGCATATGAGTATCCCCTGTAACCTTTTGAGCCTTTGGTCTTGTTATGTTTACGATCTCCGATAGCAAGATGGTTAAATCCTTTTAACATTATGTTGAATCTTTGAGAGAGGTTTGGTTTAGGTCTTGATAAGTGAAAGCCGAGTGAATCCAGAAACCACCCGCCTCTTCCCGTAAACCCTACAATATGGCCTCCATTGGCCAATAAGTTAAAGGGTGTTCCTTCTTCAACCCCAAATGGCCCAAATGTTCTTTTGTTGGTCTTGAAAGTGAGTGACCGAATCACGGGGCTGCCTCCATAGACCACACGGCAATAGTGGCCGCTAACACTTACTAAGATCTCCTCAGGATATTGCAGCTTAATCTGCAATTTATCCATAAGAAACTCCAAAAATAAGTTTCCAACTTTGAATATAGTGCAAGGAAATTTAGTGAAAATGTATTTACTTGAGCCGATTTCGTTCCACCAAAGCCACCATGTTTTTCTGCCGGAAAGGGTTTACCATTGTTATCATATGTTACACGAATTGAGTCGATGCATCTGCCATATACAATAGTTATTTCTCTTACTCCGGAATGTACTCCATCATTCCATTCAACTCCTCCATGTCCTCCCAATGGTCTCAATAGCTTACCCCCATCCTGCAATATTCAAATATCAGTGAGACCATGTTCATAATAAGGTTAGGGATTAAATCAAGTATAAAGATAATAAGGGATTGGGATTTCATGCCATGATGAGCCCAAGAAGTTGATGGAAAGATGTAGTGATAATTGTCTATAAAATATATTGATCTTGATCCTGGAAACTGATTATAGACTACGTACATATTTATAGAGCAAACAAAGTTATGCACTAATTCTTATTTCATTTGAGGTTTTTTTTTTATTTTCACATATATAGAACATGTTTTTTTTATGCTCGCATATGTAGAACATGAATTGTACTTCGTTAGTGGGAAAATTACCTCTGATATTCCCCTCTACTTTTTCTTTGAATATATGCTATAGAAAGATTGAACTATAAAAAATGAGGGCCACTAATATTCAGCTTTGGACCATCGAAACTTATTGTAATGGAAAGTAGATGCATTTCTTATATGCTAGCTGCAACATTATTGTAACTGTGAAATAGTCACATTCGTATACACGTTATATGTTATGGGAGTAATGAATGTGTTAGTGTATCGTATTGGATGAATAAAATGTTATGATGTAAAATGGTTTAAAGGCATAACAAAATGAAAATTCATGGATCGGAGCTTCTTTTCATTTTATTGCTCTTTATCCGGATTTAGAACCGACAATAACAAACTAATAATAGTATACTCGACTTGAACCTCGAGCATAAACATAACCAAACCAAATTATTATCTTACAGTTTCACTTGCGCATTTGTAAGGTATCATTTTCCTTTCCTTTTGACAAATAGCAAAATGAAAAAAATCACCAATTTTTTTTTGCAAACGACAACTTTCATATCACCAGGATTTGCTTACAAGACAAGACTAATGATTTATTTAACACTAACCGCCTTTCTTTTGATTTGCCAAGCAAAACCAAGTAATTAAATGCAAAAACGGGTAATCTAGACAATTGAAATGGCAAATTGCAAAATGAATAGTTATATTTCATCGTCTCAACCATTTTTGTGACCCTGAGTGAATAAAAAAGTGAGGCCTTTTAAAAAATAACTGGATTCTTCTATTCAATTTTTTTATGCTTCACGTTTAATTAAATAAATAGGTTAAACATAAAACCAAATTAGTCTCGCTAACTCATTATAACATAAGCTTGACAATATTTGATTGTTTTCTTAAAAAACCAAGCAAAATATAAATGTATTGGAACACGACATGAAAATAACTTTATCGGAGATATTTCAAAAGACAGTGAATAACACAGGGACAATTTAAAATGGACATTTACAAGTATAATGTAATATATATATCATCAATTTAAACTTGGGTCGTTATACTAATGGGTCGGCGTTGTTCATGGTGCACATGTGAATTGTTTAAATTCACAGTTGTAGGAGAAATTGCCACTTCTCTCATTCACAAGCAAATGACCAATAACTTTTTTTTCCAGGGGGGGGGGGGGGGGGGGGGGTTAACAATATTGTCAATTACTAATCAGGTTCGGAGTTTCATATGCTCATGGTGCAATATTCCTCCTATTCTTGTTTTTATGGTTCGCAATCTCCTCGGTATACATAAAATTGTCTCGTAATGCAATAAAAAGTAGAAGGCTCTACATGGGATTATAATGACGGCTTGTTGGTTTAGATAATATATCTTTAGCCTTATTTTGGAATAAAATATGTCCATGTTTATAGTTTTAAAATGGAAAGATTGCTGTATTTTTTCTTTTTAATTCATTTGTAAGTTGTATTTTTGGTGTTGCTCTAGCGTCTTCCTAGTTTGCCGGTTTGATGTAAGTTATGGAAGATAATATATATTTAGCCTTATTTTGGAATAAAATATGTCCCCGTTTATAGTTTTAAAATGGAAAGATTGCTGTATTTTTTTCTTTGTAATTCATTTGTAAGTTGTTTTTTTGGTGTTGCTCTAGCGTCTTCCTAGATTGCCGGTTTCACAATGGAAACACATCAACCGAATGAATATTAATTAGACAACTTGAAAAAGAAATTAACATAATGTTTTGTTGAGGAGTATTAGTATCATGGTTGTTCAAGAACAGGTCCAACACGCATTCCATTTGACTGAATCATATTTGTGTTATGTTCTTCTTTACTACTGCTTGAAACTAGTACTTTGCATATATTGTTATGAAACATGCTGTTGTTTGAGATTCAATTGGTAATGTCATTCATTTTTATTTAGAATTGTACTTATTTGATAGACAACAATGAAATACTAGATGAAATTTGCATCTCCTGCAATGAATTACAATATATTATTCTTATAATACTTAGGGATCATCATATGCCCCACCTATAACCTTTTGAGCCTTTGCTTCTGTTGTGTTCACCATCTCTGATAGCAAGAGGGTTAAATCCGTGAAACATCTTGTGGAATCTTTGAAAGAGGTTTGGTTTAGCGCTTGATAAGTAGAACCCAAGTGAATCCAGAAACCACCCGCCTCTTCCAGTAAACCCGACAATATGGCCTCCATTTGTCAAGAAATTAAAGGGTGTTCCTTCTTCAACCCCAAATGGTCCATATGTCCTTTTGTTGGTCTTGAAAGTGAGTGACCGAATCACAGGACTGCCTCCATAGACGACTGGACAATAGTGCCCGCTAACACTTATCAAAATCTCATCTGGAAATTGCAGCTTAATCTGTAATTAATTCACAAGAAATTACTTAGTTATAATCCCATATAAATAAGATCGATGCATTTAGATAAATTTGGTGAAAATATACCTGAGCAGATTTGGATCCACCAACGCCACCATGTTTTTTAGCCAAAAAGGGTTTACCATTGTTATCATATGTTACACGGATTGAATCGATGCAACTTTCGTATACAAGAGTTATTTCTCTAACTCCAGTGTGTACTCCATCATCCCATTCATCTCCTCCATGTCCTCCCCATGGTCCCAATAGTATACTACCATCCTGCAATATTAAATACCATTTTCATGATTTAGAACAAAAGAGGGATTAAATCAACAAGTATCAACATAATAAGGGATTGGGATTCCATGCCATGATGAGCTCAAGAAATTGCTGGAAAGAGAAGACTCTATAAAGAAATATGTAATGATAATTGTGTATAATCCTCTTGCACACTAATTATGGACTACTTATAGAGATCATACAAAGTGCCCCTAAATCCGTTCCCACAAAAACAAGATTCTGATTCCATTCTAACAAAGAGGTCATTCATATTTCATAATCACAATTCACAATTTGCATGGATTCCAGGTGTTTTTAATGCTCACAGATGTAGAACATGAACTGTAGCTAGTGGGAATAACAGTGACAGTGCCTTCTATAAAAGCATCCTTGACATTTCCTTTGCTTTTTCTTTGAATATATGCCATCTTTCCAAAGATTTAACTAGAAGGAATGATGTAAAAAAGTGCCACCAATATTCAGTTTTGCGCAGTCGGAAATCGTTGAAATGAAAAAGCATAATAATTTCTTATATGCTAGCTGTAACTTTATATATTCCGGTAGTAATTAATATACTACTATATTGTATTCTTGGATTAAAAAGGCGCGCCTAGGCAGACGATGACACAAGGCTTCAAGGATGGCTCTTCAGGCTTTTGTCTCGAAAGAATCTTGATAGGCGTTAGCAGCACTTTTGCCCAAACAATCTATTGTCCAAATTTCAGCAAAATTTCCCACTAACGCCTATCAAATTTTTCTTAGGAGATCTAGATAACACAACTTGTGCAATTTATTTTTTTTCTGACAGGACAAAATATCGTAGAATTGGAGTTCTTAGGTTTAACTTTTAATCATTAATTTTAGTTGGATTAATATGTAATGTTGTATCGCTCCGACAATCATCATGTTAGTTCCAGAACAACTGCTGGCGTTGTATAAATAGGAACAATGTATTTATCAATTTTAATTCATGGATTCAAAGTTAATCAAATACATATTTTGCAAATTATGATTTCTTCTTTATAATTCAATTACCACATATCAAATTTGGATAGGATACAATGCTACATACTGCCAGATATAGATCGAATTGTTCTAGTTTGGAATTTGGATGGTTCGACGATCATGAAAAGTTAGTTTCTGGATTTTGTTAATTTATTGCATAATATAGGTGAAAATTTGACAACTTGTCATGCAGCAAACTACAACAGGTTCTTTTATTTAGTATATATGTTCTTGTACAAGAACATAACCCTTTGAGCCCCAACTAACACAATGATTCAACAAAATACACACATAACAATCTAAAGATACTCAAATGCCCCAACTATGACCCTTTGAGCCATTGATTTTCCAATCTTCACCATCGTCCGCAACACGGCGGTTATATCTTTTAATCATCATCTTGATCCTTTGGAACAGCTTTGGTTTATGGGTTGATAATCGGAACCCGATTGAATCCAATAACCACCCACTTCTTCCATAAAAACCTACAATGTGGCCTCTATTTGTGAAGAAATTAAATGGTGTTCCGTCTTCCACACCAAATGGCCCAAACGTTCTTCGGTTACTCCTAAAAGTAAGCGATCTAATCATTGGGAAACCCCCATAGACCACAGGGCAAAAATGCCCGCTGACGCCTACCAATATTTCCCCAGGATATTGCAGCTTAATCTGAAATTCGCCCAAGAAAAGTTTCAGGAATCTATATAATTAATAAATACACCTAATTAAATTCAGTTGAGAATTTACCTGAGCACTTTTGGTTCCACCCATGCCACCATGTTTTACCGCCCGAAAAGATTTACCATCGTTATCATATGTTATACAGATCGAGTCGATGCAACTGCCGTATACAAGAGTGATTCCTCTAACTCCACCGTGTACTCCATCGTCCCAATAGTTCCCAACATTTCCTCCCCATGGTCCCAATTGTATGCTTGTATCCTGTTGAATGTATTTCAAATATCGATCAGTGAGATCATTATAAAATACATATAAGCTAGCTAGGGAGCCTAACTTTGGTTTATACAAATTTAAAAAATATTATAATTAAGCGTATGTTAAGGATTTGCATACCATGTTGAACCCGATGACTTGTTAGAAAGATTTACTCCAAGGAAGTTGTAATGATAACCACACATAAATGCCTTATAAAGAGCAAGCATATATAGCTAGTAATACAATATGTTAGGCATCCTGTTTGAGTTTTGATTCCATCCCAAAGAGTCTTCATTTTATATTTTACATACGTAAAACATGTTCCAACTCTTATTTTAATTTTATTCTGATTCCGTTTCCGGTCCTTACACAGTTTTTCATGCCATGAAGAGTCCAAGACGTTGCTTGAAAAACTAAAATAAAATGATGAATTAATGATTTGTGTGATATAGAATATGTTGTACGTACACAGATTACCGTTGATTCGTGCTAAGTATCTGATTCTGCTTTCAATCACAATTCTGTTCCATCCGAAAGGTGTTAATTCTGTACAGTGCATATGCGAAACATTCACAATTTGTTATTCCATTCTAAGACATTTTTTGTACATAAAACATGTACCTTAGCTATCGGTTTAAGATATTAAAATAAATGCTGGACATCATAATTAGGAATTAGAAAATTATGATGAATATCACGCCGAAACTAAAGACACAGCAATAAAGAACACAACAGGACTTGCTATGAGCAGATGACACACAACGGAAACTATCACACTATTGCACAAACGAATATCACGGAGAAAGGACATAAAATAAAGAACACGACATTAGTCAAGGTGACATGCGCCTGCGGCTGCAACTACAACTTCTTTATTATCTGAGACCAAGAATTACAAGTACATATGCGGGTATATATAATAAACAAGACCCGGGTTATTTCTTAGTGACCAAGAAATATGTAAATTGCCCTAATATAAAAATATTAAAAAACCGCCCACATATATCTTATAATTCTTGGTCAAAGTTAATGAAGAAAATCCTAGTTGCATGTGTGAACGTAGGTCACCTTGACTAAACTGTCTTTTATGTGTAATATTAGTTTGTGTAATTGTATGACAGTTTTCGCTGCGTTCCACTCTGTTCATGAATGTGTGAGTAGATGGTCAACTATTGTTTGAGAAACATTGAATCAATAGATTTTATTGAATGAGTAAATGTAAAGGAAATAACCAAATAAATAAATGTTGATCAACTATAACTTCAAATATAACCGAAAGAGAAGAAACGAATATTTTGATAATAAAATAATATCATTACATGCTCCACAATTTGCACACGAATCATGTGATACAAATTAGTTTTATACACAACTTATTTTAGGTTTGAGAAATATTAAAGTACACAAACAATTTATTGTATTTTAAGGCTAGCTAGAGTAGTCATATTCCCAGGTTTAGGTCTTTGATGTTCATTCAAAACCTTGTACACATCATTAGGATTCTTTGGAATAGGCTAGGTTTTGGACTTGATAAGCATAACCCGAGTGAATCCAAAAACCACCCGCTTCGCCCATAAAAACCTACAATGCGACCTCCGTTTGTTGAAATATTGAAGGGTGTTCCTTCTTCAACCCCAAATGGCCCAAATGTTCTTTTGTTGCTCTTTAAACTGAGTGATCGGATCACGGGACGGCCTCCATAGACCACACGACAATAGTGCCCGCTAACACTTACTAAGATCTCCTCAGGAAATTGCAGCTTAATCTGAAGTTAATCCATAACAATTTCTTTATATATTAGTTTCCAACATCAAATAATTTATAGGGAAATTTTTTTAAAATTTACCTGTGCGGATTTAGTTCCACCAAAGCCACCATGTTTTTCAGCGAGAAAGGGTTTACCGTTGTTATCATATGTTACACGGATTGAGTCGATGCAACTGCCATATACAAGAGTTATTTCTCTAACTCCACTATGTACTCCGTCGTCCCATTCGTCTCCACCATTTCCTCCCCACGGTCCTAATTGCTTGTTCTTATCCTTCTATATATAAATATCAATGTATTTTAATATCAATGACAAAATTCAAAAAATAAAAACTGTAAACCTCCTAAATAAGCTTAGGATAAGGGTTTCATACCATGATGAGTTCAAAAAATTGCTATAGGATTAAAGATTTGTGTGTACGATGGATTATCTTGCACACAAATTGTGGTATAAATAGGTTAAAAAAAAAACTAAAAAGGTACTACTGTGCTATAGCCTATAAGCATCTGATTCCGATCCCAATATCATTTCCAATTCCAGTTTTCTTTTCATTCCATTATACTATAGAGATCTTTGTCGTGTGCTAACATACATAAAACATGCAACATTTTGATTCCATGCTAAGACAGTTTTTGTACATAAACATGTACATCAGTTTGTGGCCTGAATTAATATATATAAATAATACCTTCCGGGCCTATATGGATCTTGCTTTTGTTTATATTACCAATTCAATTATAGCACGTTTTGTCCGAAAGTATGTATGTGTTTTTATTAGTTAGCGTGTTGAATACTATTGGAATGTACATGGATTTTTTTTATTCTACCTAGGAATGAGATTTTTTTTCTTCGAATACCCGTACGCATATTGATAATATGGATACCAATACCAAGATTTTAGAATTTAGTATTCAATATTTACAAGTATGGGTATTTCTGTATTTTGTACGATATGTAAAGGTTTATTTGAGAACTTCAATATTTAAAAAATGGGCTCAACCGATTAATAATCATATAGTCCAACAGGTACTCGTACCAATTTAGCTAATTTGGTAATTGTACTGATTCAATTTATTTATTTTGCTGGTAATACCTGTTTTGATACTAACATCATTGGAGATTTGAAAAAAAAAAAACAAATCGGGTACCGTACTGAATTACCTTTATCGATACCAATACCTTAACCTATAAAATCCGGTATGGTACTCGGTACTCGGCTTTATTGATTTTCGGTACGGGTACCGGTATGGGTACGGTACCAATCTTTTTTTTAACACCCAACGAATCCTCAAAATGAGCTACTGGCTAAATTCACCACATCACGACACACTCGTTTCGATCCCGGGAAAACCCTCACCTAAGGTCAACTCCTGTGATCACTCGTGTATGTGTGTGTTGGGTGTCTAAGAGTGAGAATATGGAGGAGAAGAAACTTCCTAAGTCTAGCCTATAGCTAGTCCAAAATATGAGTTTATTGTGAGTTCATAATGAACTTATGGATGAATAAAAACTAAAAATTCTTGTTTATTTGGGTAATTAATGACTCAACTAAGTGTATAAGTAGTTACATCTCACAAAAGTCCATAAATGATGTATGGCTTATGACTTATGAGTGCATGTTTTGGGTTATGACTATACTAAGCAAGATATATTTATAATGGGTGAAAATTGGCTAAAAAGTAAAAACATCTCCTTACATGAATATTATTTATTGAACATAACCATTACGATTATTCAGTTCAAGATTGAGTGTCAAAGACCTCACATACATTGTGTTTAAATAAATTGAAATGGAGTATAAGTGTGTGAGATACGTTGTAAAGTATATAATTGGTTTCTTAATCACTGTGTTCTTCATGTGATGCATAATTGGGATGCATATATGGTGCAATTATTGTTGAGAAATATTGAATAAATAGTTTTTAGTGCACTCAAATAAATAAATAAATAGATGTTGATCAATTATTTCTTCCTTCAAAGATAACGAAATTAGAAGAAATGTAATGCTACCACTAGCTTCGTCTAGTGGTAAAGGTGTATGATCTTCAACCAAATAGTTATCGGTTTTAGCCTCAATTGAGACATGAGGATAAAATAAGGTGGAAATTTTGATGATAGAAAAAATATATCATTAGTTGCACCACAAATTGCACACAAATCATCTGATACAAATTATACTTATACACAACTTATTTTAGGTTTGAGCAATATAAATTAAAAGAAAAAACAAAAAATAAACAATTTATTTTATTTTAAGACTAGCTATGGTTGTCATGTGTCTCAGTTAAGGCCTTTATATATTTCTCTTGGTTATTCAAACCCTTGTAAACATCATTAGGATTATTTGGAATAGGCTTGGTTTTGAACTTGATAGGTAGACACCGAGTGAATCCAGAAACCACCCGCTTCGTCCATAGAAACCTACAATGCGGCCTCCACTTGTCGAGATGTTGAAGGGTGTTCCTTCTTCAACCCCAAATGGTCCAAATGTTCTTTTGTTGCTCTTTAAAGTGAGTGACCGGATCACAGGACTGCCTCCATAGACAACACTACAATAGTGTCCGGTAACACTTACTAAGAACTCTCTAGGATATAGAAGCTTAATCTGAAATTAATCCATAAGAAATTCATAAATCAGTTTCCAACTTTATATACGATGCATGGAAATTTAGTGAAAATGTATTAACCTGAGCAGATTTCGTTCCACCAAGGCCGCCATGCTTTTCAGCAAGAAAGGGTTTACCGTTGTTATCATATGTTACACGGACTGAGTCGATGCAACTTCCGTATACAAGAGTTATTTCTCGAACTCCAGTGTGAAATCCATCATCCCATTCATCTCCTCCATATCCTCCCCATGGTCCCATACTACCATCCTACGAATATTCAAATATTAGTTAGTCCATTTTCATAATTTAGGACAAAAGATGGATTAACACAAGTATAAACATAATAAGGGATTGGGATTCCATGCCATGATGTGCCCAAGAAATTGATGGAAAGATAAGTCTCTACAAAGAAAGATGTGATAATTGTCTATAATGCTCTTGCACAGTAATTATAGACTACTTATAGAGAGCAAATAAAGTGCCCATGATTCCATCCCAACAAAAAGAAGATTCTCAAGGTGTGAACTATAATCAAATGTTGAAAACAAGAATCACACATTCACACACAATTTCAAATGAACTCTCCAATATTATTGATTTAGAAAAATAATTCTATGAGGTTATATAGACTATAGAGAACCGATTACAATTAGAAACGAACACAAACTCCGATTTATTTATTAATAAAAATCCTCCTTTTTTTAATAGATAAAGTAGATAATTATCTCAAACTGCAATAATAATCAATTACTTAATGAAATTGATCAATTAGCTCGAACCGGCACCACACCTAATTCCTAACCCATAGCTCGGGTTCGGGAATTACATCCAACAAATTCTGATTCCATTCCAATAAAGAGGTCATTCATAATTCACAACTCACATATATAAAACATGCACCGATTCCCTTTCATCCCATACTTTTTTATATGGTTGTATATGTAGAACATGAACTATAGCTAGTGGGAAAACATGGACAATGCCTTTTAAAACACCCATGTCATACTTCTGTGCTTTTTCTTTGAATATATACCATCTTGGAAATATTGAACTAGGAAGGAATGATAAAAAATAAATAAATAATAAAAAAATGCAACCAATATTCAATTTTGGACCGTCTAAAGTTATTGAAAATGGAAAACAGATAAATTTCTTATATGATAGTGATATCATGTAGGCATCATCTAAACGTATTTTGTGATCACGTTACGCTAGCAAACGGGTGTATGACCTAATGGGATGCTCATTGCTCATAGTGACCTGAAAAGTAAGAATTTCATGATGATTGACATTATTTAATTATTGGTTTATTTTTTAAAAAGTAATGTTTTATAAATTTATATAAAGAAACATTATAAAAATACTATTGTTTTAAGAAAGTACTTTTTTTTTTACTTTTTAACCACTACAAAATACAACACTTCAATAGCTATCGATAAACATGGTCAACCAAATCCGCTTTGAGATCATAGTGTGCCTCACTATCGCGGATCATCACATGGTTGACTAGTCTCTCATGTTGGTAAGCTAAAGGGTAGGCTGGTCTTTCGGTTCATAGTGTTGATACATCGCTCGTCCTTTGTCTCGTATGTTCATGTTACGTAAAATAATACAAGCACGCATTCTATTACATAATATCTCCTTTTTCTCAAACGCGTGTCGGATTAACAATGATGTGCCTTTTTCGTTGAGGGCACCAAATGCGCGCTCGACATCCTTTCTCCCCGAATCTTTAACTTTTTTTTGATATGGCATCGTTTAAGATCACTTTCGTTTGGACATATGAATTTTTCACAAATGTGGCATATTTAGTATTAATACTATCTGCAAGATAATAATTGTACTTATACCCGTTCCCGTTTGCAATAAACGAAGAAGTCGATGCAACTCCATTGATGAGGTCGTTGAAAATGGATAAATGATCCATAACATTTGTATCGTTGTTTTATCGTGCAACACTGAAGTATGTCGCATGTCAAACCCAAAGATCATGTGGCACCAAAACCTCAAGCATAATGGTCGGGTGTGGATGGTCATCTCGTTGTTGCTGATCTCGCCAACCAACAGGACAATTTTCCCCCTTCCAATATATGCAATCGATGCTATTACACGAAAACGACACCTAAAATGTCTATCTTCATATACAATGGTGGCCCCAAAGATATAAAATTTAATTAAGACGAATAATAATGCTAACATTGATTTCAACAAACTATATGAATTGTAAAATAAAACAAAATAAAGTAAAATACATATGTACAAAGTGACACCAAGAAGTAGTCGTTCACAAGATGAGTTTTAGCCTCCACATGGTCCGATTAGTATTAACGTGTCTTAATTTTAACCCGACGCTTAGAACTCTCAACTTGATAACCTATGAAGGTCACACTACTTTCTACCGCGTGTATCACGTATGAAACAGTCATCACCCTAATGAGTCGGGAGAACAGTCTTATGTAATGAAATTAGAAGAAAGGGACATTTTGATGATAGAAATAATATCATTAAATTCTCCACAATTTGCACAAGAATCGTTTGATACAAATTATTTTAATAAGCAGCTTATTTTAGGTTTAAGCAATACAATTTTGGGTCTTTATATCCCATAGTTTTCTGATGTTCATTCAAGCCCTTGTAAACATCATAAGGATTCTTTGGAATAGGCTTGGTTTTGGACTTGTTAAGTAGAACCCGAGTGAATCCAGAAACCACCCGCTTCGTCCGTAGAAACCTACAATCCGGCCTCCATTTGTCAAGATATTGAAGGGGTGTTCCTTCTTCAACCCCAAATGGCCCAAATGTTCTTTTGTTGGTCTTAAAAGTGAGTGATCGAATCACAGGACGACCTCCATAGACCACACGACAATACTCAATAGTGCCCACTAACACTTACTAAGAACTCCTCAGGATACTGCAGCTTAATCTGAAATTAATCCATAAGAAGTACCTTAAATCACTTTCCAACTTTATAAATGTAGTGCAAGGAAATTAAGTGAAAATGTATTTACCTGAGCGGACTTCGTTCCACCAAAGCCACCATGTTTTTCAGCCAGAAAGGGTTTACCATCGTTATCATATGTTACACGGATTGAGTCAATACAGCTTCCATATACAAGAGTTATTTCTCTAACTCCACTATGTACTCCGTCGTCCCATTCGTCTCCACCATTTCCTCCCCATGGTCCTAATTGCTTGCTCTTACCCTTCTGTATATAAATATCAATGTATTTAAATATCAAAGACTAAATTTAAAAAATAAAAATTGTAATCCTACTAAATAAGCTTAAAATAAGGGTTTCATACCATGATGAGTTCAAAAATTTGCTATAAGATTAAAGATTTGTGTGTATGATGGATTATCTTGCTACAAATTGTGGTATAAATAGGTTAAAAAACAAGCAAAAGGGTACTACTAATCTACTATGCTATAGCCTATAAGCATCTGATTCTGATCCGAGTGTCAATTCCAATTCCTGTTTCCTTTGCATTCCATTACACCACAGTGATCTTTCTCTTATGATAACATACATAAAACATGCAACATTCTGATTCTTTTCTAAGACAGTTTTTGTACATAAAACATGTACATTAGTTTGTGGCCTGAATAAATATAATACTTTCCTGGCCACCTTGTTCATGGATCTTGCTTTCCCTTTTCCATTAATCATTAGAGGTGACATAATGAAGAGGTCCGACTCGATTATAACACGTTTTATCCAAAAAGTTTGTTTTTTATTACTTAGTAAAGGATTTTGGAAACACTTCTTTGATATTATTTCTCCCGCTATTTAGCTTATCTATAGAGGAGATTACAAGTTTACAACCTACAATATTTACCTTAAAACAACATTCACGTCTATACAAGTGTCTTTCCCATGATACAATAATTCGAGCATTAACGGTACTGATGGAAGTGGTCTTACTAGTATAAGATAGCAACACGTTTCCTATGTTTAATTAGTCTTTGTGAGATATGAGACAACATCGCGTAGATCCAAGGAAGTTGTAGTGGTAAGGTGCAAGTTCAGGAGCAGGTAAGTTTGCTGTTAAAAATAAATAAAGAAACATCGCGTCTACCCTAGGAGAGTAAATATTTTAATACCCAATACTTACTTTTACCAAGCGTTTTGCCTCCGCACTTATAAATCGTTTGTTCAAACGCGTATGTGACACTTTTAAACACGTGTGACATTTAATACACCTTTCATTTCAAATATCATTTTAAGCACATTATTTGAGTATCATATCCCATTTGCATATAGAGAATGTAAACTCGTAAAGTTTTAAATATATATTTCATATATAACCTAAATGTATATCTACATATTATTTGTACATATATTTCCAACATCTGTTTTGTATTATAAATACAAACATGCATCCCATTCCAATTTCCACCACATGTTTTTTTTACAAAAAACATGCACTGATTCCTGTTCGATTCCTTTTCAACTCATGTTTTTTGTTACATAAAACACAATATATAGTTCATTAGTGTGCGTGTGCTAGAAAAAGAGTCTAACTCGATTCGGGAATACGCTACCCCTTTTGTTTAGCAAATATACTTTGGCAAGATGCGATGTATTCAGCGGACGAATCGAACTTTGAAGAAATTTTTCATTGCTCAAAGCTAATTACAGACAGTTTCTATGATTTGGCTTATTAGCCCTAGTCATATTTTATAGGCTTATGTTCAAAAGTTGCATACATGTATGTCTATATAATATTCATTTTGTAACATGTTAAGGTTCTAACACTATCTTTTATTCAAAATAAAATATGTAGTTAAGTTTTTGTAAAGTGACTGTTTTTATAATTTTACAAACCTAATGGACTGTTTATGTGACTTGGGTGGAAATAGTTTTACGGAAGGAAACGGCTAAAATATTGCAACAAGTGGTGTGTCGTCTGCAGGGCAGGATTTGGGCATGTGCGAAAGGTGCAACTGCGCATGGCCTAAAAATTTGAGGGGCCCAAATAAATTTTTTTATTGTTTTACATATATAATAATATTTACTTTAATTATTTTATTCGAGATTTAAATGCAAAAGCAAGGATAGAAGAGACGGGAAGTTACTTTTAATGCTCGCTTCTCCTCCCCTTTGTAGGCTCCCATTTTTTTTTATTTTTTATGCATATAACTAAACGCTACGCATCAAAACCGAAGGTTAATCAAGAATCAAGATCAAGTGGTTCATAAAAGAGAACCTTTTCGAATATGTCATTATTACAATTTGCCAAACTAATAGAGCATTGGTATATGTTCGACATGACATGGTTTTAGGCTTTTAGCAATCAATGTAAAACGCGTGTTCATGACTTTGAGCAAATCACAACAAAAAGAAAAGAACCTGAGCAAAACATTATAAATCATCACACCCGGACGCAACCAAAACACAAATGCAGGATGTCCATTATACGCCAAAACCACAATCTTTTGAAACCTCGGTTTTCAAATGTTAAAAATCAAAATAAAATTAGTTACATTTGACACGCATGTTATCGATATTTATAATCTCTATCCGTCCATAAATACGATTCTAAGAGCTATCTACCAGTTCTAGTCGTTCAGAAGCCGAAGATTTCCAGTTAAATTTAAACATAATTTGTTGAAGATCATGACCCTCGTCTCCATTTTCCGCACCTTCAAACAGTATCACCATTGTAACATCTTTTATATGATGTAGCCAGCACTTCCTAGAGTAATATGTACAGCACTTGGGATTCCTTTCTCTTGACATTATCTTCTCCTTCAAAAACTAAAACCGAAAAAAGATTATAGATTATAATAACATAATCCAAGAATTCAACAAAACATAATCTTTAATAAAACAAAACCATAGAAACATTACATTTAAAAGCTCGGAATCGGAAGATGACACCAACGATAACATATTCGGTCGAGACATTCGTAGTAGATTATCAACAAAATCCTTCAACTTCATGGGAGATTTGATAAGTTCTAACTTGAGTTTCTTTGATGACACACGTTCGAATTTTGGTAATTCTTCATGAATAGTTATATTCTTCAACCGCAATAAGAAGCAAAACGAATAAAATTAGAGGTCAATTATCATTTATCAAATTAGAAGAGTAGAATTCATAGAATCAAAACGAAACTTAATACCTTATGGGAGCTAACAATCGATTTCCAGCCTCCAGTTTTTACAATTATCCGTAAAAATCTCTCCAGATCACGAAAAGGATAAGATTCTTTTCTTCTAAGATGTAAATGTAGCTTCACTACATGCAAATTTGAAATATTCAAGAGCATAAACGGAATAAACGGTATCCTCTCACCAGAAAACTCGAAGGCAGTCAGATTCGGTGCATTAATCAAAGGATCTATATTCTTTTTGCATCTGATTATAGATAGTTCCGTAAGTGTTTTGCTCAATATAGTTATCTGCTCAAGACGAGTACATTCTCTTAATACTAATTTTTCAAGATATGAAAACTTTTTGAGCATATCTTGAAACACTTCATCTGTCAAGGTCGGATCTTTAATCGATAAATACTTGAGATTTTCACAACCTGACAAGTTTATATCGCATAACCATGAGGTCTTCAGCCAATACATAAAACTTACAAGACTGGTCAACGCGATGTTGATTGACACAAGCCCATGGCATTCATGTAAGTGAACCCGTTGAAGCTTGTCAAGAGTTGAGATGTGTAAGTGGCCTATTCCCTTGCAATTTACTAGCCTCAAATCCTCGACCGACGGGCAGCCTTGAATGAAGTTGTTGATCAAATCTGTGTTTACATGTGCGTTCTTTATTGACAGCTCTTTTAAGTTGCACAGATTGATGATAACATTACTACCAAACTTGCAACCATACAACTTTAGTGAAGTTAAACTCTTGGAAGTAAGAACGATGTTAGGTAATAAATAATGTCTTCTTACGTTATTTTCTTCCACGTGAATCTCTAGCTCTTTGACATCTTTGTTTAAAGCAGCGTTAATCCAGTTACTCATGGGCGGTATTAACTTGAAATTAGCTTGAAACAAAGAAACTTTGAACTTCTGAATACTATGCATCGGTCCTAGTTTTTCTGCTAACGAGCTGTTGACAAAAGTTATAAACTTATCGGGATTATATCTTCCTGAAGCTTTAAACTTTTTCTGGTCAAAGTCAAAGGAGAAAAACGAAGCAAATATCGATCTCCATTTCTTAGACCAGACAGTGATTCGAGTAACATCTTTCGGACAACGAAGACATGAAAGAATCTGGTGGATAATGTGTTCGGGTAGTTCCGAGATTTGATCCAATGGTTCGACTATTTCATCAACTTCATCAGTCGTTTCCATCTTCCTCTTCTTTCTTCCCTTAATACCCTTCCTTGAAATACACGAACGCGTTCTCTTTGATTCCCTAATAACCGACACACCGTTCTTATATGGTCCAGTAATCAACGTTTGACCGTCTTTCACTTCACCGTCAACATTTTGTAAAACTCGTTTCTTACTGCACGCTACTGAATCACCCGAACGAGATGAATGTTCTGTTTTGCGCTTCCTCCTTTTGATCCTCAACAACTTATTTGCATTAAGTTTTCTCTTCAACTTATTATCAAAAAGCAGCCGCCTGGTTTTCATAAACATTTTAAGTTACTGAAGGACTTAGATTTATGCTGCAGAAACTACTTTCGATAATATAGACTATCAATTCACAGCAACCTGGATGCAAATAGATATAAACCACATGTCATAACATTGTATTGAACCACAATGTTAATAGATATGATTAGCTTATTCAGAGCACACTAGCAGAAAATTTAATTAGTGCATATGTAAACTATCTTCCAATCCTATGATAAAAACACACATCAAAAGTTAAACGATAATAGGGACGTGCGTGAAACCGAAAGAAACCAGTCTGACACTGACCAAACTGAAAAAAACCGAACCGAAACAAAAACCATGTTCTACTTTTATGCTTTTTGTAAAATGTGAACTAACGGTTCAGTTTTGGTTTGGCATTTAGTAAAACAAAGACCGAACCGAATCAAGTTTATAGATTTAAATTTTTTATTTAAGTAATTTATAACAATTTTGAAAATTTGTAACTCAAATATTTAGTCCAAGTGTATAATAATCAATTAGTTATGAACTAACAAAATGATTTTTGCCCGAATCATTATTTTTCTAAGCAGTTAATGTGGAAAAATATCGGATATCGATCAACGACCGATATTTGAGTTATCAGTGAAATATCGATAATTTTAATATCATGTAAAATTCATATATATGTAGCAATTTAACACTAAAGATTAAGTATACTCTCCCAACCATTAACAAATTAACTTTTTGCAACTAGCAAAACATTGCCAATCACTAGTAGGAACTAATTAAGACTTAAAATACTAACATTGAACACTAAAAATTGATAATTAAGACTTAAAACACTGATATTGGAAATATCGGTGATATATCAGTCCAATATCGCCGATATTATCGGTACCAATATTCTGACCAATATTTTATCAAGGGACAGATAACCGATATACCGGCGATATCGACTGCATAGATTATTTTTGGCTAATTTATTTTTCCGGCACTTTCAAGCTCAAATGGCAAACCGAACACAACCCAAAAACGAAAAAACCAAAACTGAACTGTTTTCAAAAATTCAAAAACTAAATTTTAGGTTTTTAGTTCGGTTTTAGCCCAAAACAGACCCAAACCAAACCGTGCACACCCCTAGCTCAAATTGCAAAACCGAAAAACCTGTAACCAAACCCAAGCTAAAAAAAACCTGAAACAAAACGGTTTTCAAAAATTCCAAAAACCGAACCGTGCACACCCCCTACACAATATGATCATGGTAACAAGCAACAACACAGAAAGTCGATAAACCCTTAACAGTTCCATCTTTTACACAATAATTAATACTCATCATGTTAAAAACTTCAAATTTCAAAACCCTAAATAAATAATAATCAAAACAATTAACATCAACCCACTAACTAAATTCGCCCAAATATTAAAAACACCTATTAAATCCATCGGATACAGATCGATTTAGATCAAAAGTATAATAATAACAATAATAATAATAATAATAATAATGCGATTATTATTATTATTATCATTATATAACGTACTAATTTAACAAACTAACCTGAATTGAATTCGTCGAATCGCAGGGGTGGTCTAGGTTTTGGTGGATCGTTGTTCTCCTTGATTATTATTATTATTATTATTATTATTATTATTATATGCGTGAGATTGGATTCATTGATGGATGACTGAATGGGCTTGTTGATTGTACATCAGGCCCATTAGAAAAATAGAGAATGAAACCTTCAAACTAGAGCTCGCACAAAAAAACCAAATTTGGAACCGGAACCCGATTTTTTATACTAGGTTTTACTACCCGACCTTACTTATAGGGTACGCATTTCAGTACCAAGACCACATGAAAATATTCACAATTGTAAATGTCAGTATATGTATAATCAGTGGCGAAGCTTGGACAAAGATGTCGAGGGGGCGGATGAAAATACATATTGAAAAAGCCATAAACGGAGGGGGTCGGGATCAAATTGTCGGTTAAAAATGAGTAAATTTAACTACTGCGCAAAAAAACCTCAACTTATTAATTTTTGGTACAAATCTTTTTATTAGCAATACTGTCAAAATTTCGAACGGGCCGCAGATTGGCGTCAGGGCATAATTATTGATCCGATTTCTTTCGTAGGGTCGTAAAATATTGTATGTAAGTCACCAAGACCGAATTTCTGATTCGATTCAGTGGTTCGACCCATACTCAGTGAACATACCCTTTGGCAATTCTGGGAAGATCGATTTCTGATCCGATTCTTTCTCCGACTCAGTGAACATACCCTTTGGCAATTCTGGCAAAATTTCGAACGAGCCGCGAGATAGCGTCAGGGCATAGTTATTGATCTAATTTTTTTGTAGGGTCATAAAATATTGTATGAAGGTCACCAAGACTGAATTTCTGATCCGTTTCTTTCTCCGGCTCAGTGAACATACCCTTTGGCAATTCTGGCAAAATTTCGAACGGGCCGCGGGCTGGCATCAGGGCATAATTATTGATCTGATTCTTTCGCATGGTCATAAAATATTGTATGCAGGTCACCAAGACCGAATTTCTGATTCGATTCAAAGGTTCGACCCACACTCAGTTTTTTCTCCGGCTCAGTGAACATACCTCTTTGGCAATACTGGCAAAATTTTGAACGGGCAGCGGGGTGGCGTCAGGGCATATATATTGATCTGAATCTTTCGAATGGTCATAAAATATTGTATGGAGGTCACCAAGACCGAATTTCAGATCCGATTCAATGGCTCGACCCATACTCTGTTTTTTCTCCGGCTTAGTGAACATACCCCTTTGGCAATTCTGGCAAAATTTCGAACGGGCCGCGGGGTGGCGTCAGGGCATATATATATATCCGATTCTTTCGAGGGTCATAAAATATTGTATATAGGTCACCAAGACCGAATTTCTGATCTGAATCAGTGGTTTGACCCACACTTAGTTTTTTCTCCGGCTCAGTGAACAAACCCCTTTGGCAATTATGGAAAAATTTCAAACGGGCCGCGGGGTGGCGTTAGGGCATAATTATAGATCTGATTTTTTCGTAAGGTCATAAAATATTGTATGGAGGACACCAAGACCGAATTTCTGATACGATTCAGTGGTTCGACCCACATCAGTTTTTTCTACGGCTCAGTGAACATACCCCTTTGGCAATTTAAACAAAATTTCGAACGGGCAGCGGGGTCAGGGCATAATTATTGATCCGATTCTTTGGCATGGTCATAAAATATTGTATGGAGGTCCCCAAGACCGAATTTCTAATCCGATTTAGTGGTTCGACCCAGACTCAGTTTTTTCTCCGGTTCAGTGAACTTACCCTTTGGCAATTATGGCAAAATTTCGAACGGGCCGCGGGGTGGCGTCAGAGCGTAATTATTGCTCCGATTCTTTCGCAGGGTCATAAAATATTGTATGGAGGTCACCAAGACCGAATTTCTGATCCGATTCAGTAGTTCGACCCTCACTCAGTTTTTTCTCCGGCTCATAGAACATACCCCTTTGGCAAAACTGGCAAAATTTCGAACAGGCCGCGGGGTGGCATCAGGGCATAATTATTGATCCGATTCTTTCGCAGGGTCAAAAAATATTGTATGGAGGTCACCAAGACCGAATTTCTGATCTAATTCAGTGGTTCGACCCACACTTAGTTTTTTCTCCGGCTCAGTGAACATACCCCTTTGGCAATTCTGGCAAAATTTCGAACGGGCCGCGGGGTGACGTCAGGGCATAGTTATTGATCTGATTCTTTTGTAGGGATATAAAATATTGTATGGAGGTCACCAAGACCAAATTTCTGATCCGATTCTTTCTCCGGTTCAGTGAAAATACCTTTTGGCAATTCTGGGAAAATTTCGAACGGGCCGCGGGGTGGCATCAGGGCATAATTATTGATCTGATTCTTTCGCAGGGTTATAAAATATTGTATGCAGGTCACCAAGACCGAATTTCAGATCCGATTCAATGGCTCGACCCATACTCTGTTTTTTCTCCGGCTCAGTGAACATACCCCTTTGGCAATTCTGGCAAAATTTCGAACGGGACGCGGGGTGGCGTCAGGGCATATGCATATCTGATTCTTTCGAAGGTCATAAAATATTGTATATAGGTCACCAAGACCGAATTTCGGATCTGAATCAGTGGTTCGACCCACACTTAGTTTTTTCTCTTTCTCAGTGAACAAACCCCATTGGCAATTCTGGAAAAATTTGTTGATCTGATTCTTTAGAGGGTCATAAAATAATGTATATAGGTCACCAAGACCGAATTTCTAATCTGATTCAGTGGTTCGACCCATAATCAGTTTTTTCTCTGGCTCATTGAACATACCCCTTTGGCAATTCAGGCAAAATTTCGAACGGGCCGCGGGGTGGTGTCAGGGATATATATTGATCCGATTCTTTCCCAGGGTCATAAAATATTGTATGTAAGTCACCAAGACCAAATTTCTGATCCGATTCAGTGTTTCGGCCCATACTCAGTTTTTTTCTCCGGCTCGGTGAACATAGTTATTGATCTGATTCTTTCGCAGGGTCATAAAATATTTTATGGAGGTTGCCAAGACCGGATTTCTGATCCGATTCAGTGGTTCGATCCACACTCAGTTTTTTCTCCGGCTCAGTGAACATACCCATTTGGCAATACTGGCAAAAATTCGAACGTGCCGCGGTGTGGCGTCGGGCCGTAGTTATTGATTCGATTCTTTCGTAGGGTCATAAAATATTGTATATTGGTCACCAAGACAGAATTTCTGATCCGATTCAGTGGGTCGACCCATACTCAGTTTTTTATCCGGTTTAGTGAACGTATGCAATTCAGGCAAAATTTCGAACGGTCCGCGGGGTGGTGTCACGAATATATATTGATCCGATTCTTTCGCTGGGTAATAAAATATTGTATGTAAGTCACCAAGACCGAATTTCTGATCCTATTCAGTGGTTCGGCCCATTCTCAGTTTTTTTCTCCGGCTCAGTGAACATACTCTTTTGTCAATACTGGCTAAATTCGAACGGGCCATGGGGTGGCGCCATGGCATAATTATTGATTCGATTCTTCAGTAGGGTCACAAAATATTGTATGGAAGTCTCCAAGACCGAATTTCTGATCCGTTTCAGTGGTTCGACCCATAATCAGTTTTTCCTCATGTTCGGTGAACATACTCCGTTGGCAATACTAGCAAAATTTCGAATGGACTGCGGGGTGGAGTCAGAGCATAATTATTAACCTGATTCTTTCGTTGGGTCATAAAATATTATATGGAAGTCTCCAGGACGGAATTTCTAATCTGATTTAGTGGTTCGACCCATACTCAGTTTTTCTTCCGGCTCGGTGAACATACCCCTTTGGCAATACTGGAAAATTTTCGAACATACTGCTGGGTGGCGTCAGGGCACAATTATTGATCCGATTCTTTCGTAGCTGATGTGCGGGTAAAAGTACACGCCTTAAGTGTTTTATATTGTGTGTTTTACTTGTTTATATGTATCGAACACAAATACTTTGATAGGTTATATGTTTACAGGTGTGCGGAGCTTAATGGAGCTTAAATAAGCTAATTTGGAGCATTCATGATGGAGTGAAAATGAAAGTAATGATCTATGAGATGATAGGGAATTGAATTACGAAGACGTGACCGCAAACGGGGAGGAAAACGGAGTTAAACGAAGATTTTATGAAAGAAGCAGTGTTTGGCCTAGCAGACCGTAAAGCAGTCTCTCCAGACCGTAGCTTACGGTCTGACCGTAGCTTACGGTGGCCAGACCGTAGCTTACGGTCTGGTCTGACGGAAAACGGGTTTTTGGTGATTTTTCTTCCATATTTAAAGCCCAAAAACCCTAATATCGAATTCATTCAATAATTATCAGTTGGGGGACTTATTGGAGGCCATCTTATACCACCAAAACTCATCCTAATCATACAAATCATCCATGTTATCATCATCACAACCAAGAATCAAGATCCTCAAGATGCATATGCTAGGCTAAAGCTTTTGTGACCATCTCCGGGCGTAGGGTTGTGTTTGTGGTTAGACTTTTTGGTTTTGAACCTTAATATTGGATTTGGATTTGGTTAATCATTCGGTTAGTTGAATCTTTACATTTGTTTATGCATTCAACAGTATTTTTGTAATTGAATGTTTTGTGTTTTTATCAGTTTATTGATTTGTGGTCATCAACTTTTAGGATTAAGTTCTTTTGAGTCATTGGCCCGTTTATCATTTACCATTAAATCACTTACATTTATCAAACCTTAAAACTGGTAATTAATTAGGTTATTATTCATCCAAACCAATTGTTCGGATTAAGTTCTGTCAATCAGTAAGGTCATGTGACACCCGGTATATTCCCAATCCCTTAAACTAAGTAATCAACCTAATAATTAGGTGATTGTAAATATTGTGCGCGCCATGTTAGTCAGCGCGTGCATTTGTTATGTGCGCCCTGCGCGAGCGCGCCATGTTAGTCAGCGCGTGCATTTGTTATGTGCGCCCTGCGCGAGCGCGCCACGTTAGTCAGCGCGTGCATTTATTATGTGCGCCCTGCGCGAGCGCACCATGTTAAGAACCAGCGTGTGCATATGTTATATGCGCCATGCGCGAACGTTTTGGCCTTATGTTTTTCATGAAACTTAACTATGTTGTCTAAATGGGTTGACCGCCACGCATGAGGCTAAGGCGGGTGCATCCCAAACCAATTATGCGCGTGCGGGAGGGGAACTAACCTACCCGCATGGTGGGAACGTTGAGAGCTAGTTTGTCTGAAGCTCCAAGATGGAATTGACTTCAACATGACTGATCACTATGTTGAAATACCAAGACCACCTGGAGAATCTACAAATGAAACTCAAATGTCCCTAACTGCGAGAAGGTTACGTACCTACCCGCAGCAAAGACATGTCCTATACGCAGAAAGCTATACGCAGAAAGCTATACGCAGAAAGCTATGCGCACAAAGTTATACGCGCCGAACACTTAGTCTATTCTCCAGTTATAAGGAGATTACTCCCGCCCAAAAGGAAACAGTAGCGTGTTTCAGAGATTTCTACTTTTTACTGTACAACTGACAAAAGCATACTGTTAGCCACCCTACTCTCACCAACCACAGACCTGCATGTTCTGTCCAAATCAAATCAAAATCTTTTATCCACCACTCCACTTTTAAGTAAATAATAATAACTTCCATACTTTATCATCATTACATTTAGATATGAAAAGATTTCAATCCCCTAAAGCAAGGGATTGTGTTCCCTTGAGTTTGCCTATAAATATGTGACCTAAATTATCACCCAAACACACTTCAAACTCCTCTCTTAAAAGTTGCAAACTGCACAAAACATCGCCCAAGCATCCGTTTGATTTCCCATTTCCGTTCCTGTTACTAGGTAAGCCGAGAATATAACCCTAAGACCTACTTTCCAACCCTTATATTCTTTTATTTCTCGATCTTGATATATATATACTTGTTATTTAATCGTATTATAGACCTTCAAGTCCGGGGTCAACACCAAGAAAACCCGAATCTCGATTAATCCCTTAAAGAACCACAGGTGAGTCTCACAGCCCCTATTTTCACTGTTTTCACTATTTTTAAACTGTTTTCGGGGCGAGGGACACGTACTTAAATAATGTTTTATCATGGTATACTTACAAGCTATGCAAGCGATTGTGTGTTTAAGTTATGTTCATGATGAGCAATGCAAACGGTTATCTAAGGTTTTCGATGTATGTGCGCTAGAACTCGAGTAAGTGATCACTTTACCATTGGAACTCTAAGGGTAGGGACTGCCGGTTTGATCCACCCACTCGTAGGGGTCGCACCTCTTTGCATGGACGAGTGCCTAGAATGGGGCAGTACTATGGGATTGAGCCCGCTCGTAGGGGTCGCGCCTCTTTACATGGACGAGCGCCTTGTTTTCCGGCACAACGTCCGCGCGTAACCCGCGGGACGGAATTATTGATTAGCTCGTAGGGGCAGCGCCTCTTTGCATAGACGAGCACGGTTTTTCAGAAATGTCCACGCGTAACCCGCGGGACGGCATTACATTATTTAGCTCGTAGTGGCGGCGCCCCTTTGCATGGACGAGCACGTTTTCCCAGAAACGTTCGCGCGTAACCCGCGGAACGGATCTATCAGTAATATGTTGTCAGATCTGTTTTCATACGGATTATCAAGCATATGTTTAGACATGAAATCAGAAATGTGTTTCAATATGATTTTTATCAAGACTATGATGCAATGCGATTTATCAAGTTACTAAAACTTGTGAACTCACTCAGTTTATACTGATTCAAATGTTTTTACGTGTCTTTCAGGAGATAACTAGGTAGCGCATGGAGTCACACTTAGAGCACCTCACGCTGAACATCTAAAACTAGCTTTTTGGAAGATTTTAGTTCTATCCCTTCGATGCGCGTGGTTGTTCCCGCCGCGCAAGGGGATATGGCGTGGAAATCTTCAACAGTTTTTATACTTGGATGTTTTTATTTAATTTTTAATCAATGTAATGTATTTGTATTAAACCTTTCATGCGCAATGAAAATCTTTGAATGTTTGCAATGGCCCGTGCTTAATTATCAATCCCCACTCGAGCGCGCCCGGCTGTTTCCGCCGCTCAGGGCCGGGTGTGACAGATTGGTATCAGAGCACTGGTTATAGCGAACTAGGAAAAGAAGTTTTAACCTAGACTATAACTGTTGGGGAATCGCATGAAATATTTTTCAAAGAATATTTTCAAAAGAAACTATACACACACTTAGGAACACGGGTCACACAGTGTCTAGTAAATAATGATAACATTATGTGCTCAGAGTACATGCGCTAAGTCTTATATTTTCACTCTTTTAAAGCGAGAATGCCTCCAACTAAAGCCAAAGGAATTACCATGACACCCGAAGAACTTGCGGAAATAATCGCGCAGGCGATCGCAACACATGAGGCCAGCAAGGCCGAATCAAGTCAGGGTCGTCAGAATGAGACCCCAGAAACCGAATCAGGAGCCTTGGACAAGGGATGCTCTTACAAGACATTCATGGCCTGTAAGCCTTGGCCATTCAAGGGAACCGAAGGGGCCATTGGGCTCTACAACTGGATTGACAAGATGGAGACAGTTCTCTCCATTAGCGGATGTAGTAAGAACCAGAAGGTCCTTTACGCGACCTGCATGTTCCAAGAGGCAGCTTCGTCTTGGTGGAAGCTTCAAACGAAAACGTTGGGGCGAGAAGTTGCTCTCCACAAGACCTGGGAGGAACTGAAGGAGATGATGATGAGAAAGTTCTGCTCTCGCGCAGAAATCCAGAGTCTACAACAGGAATTCTGGAACCACACCATGGTAGGAACGGATATCGACGCCTACAACAACCGGTTCAACGAACTTTGCCAGTTGGTGCCAGACATGGCAAACACGGAGGAAAAGAAGATCGAGAGGTATATCTTTGGGTTACCTCCTGTTGTTAGGGTTCCGCTCAACGCCGCAGCACCCCCAACCTTTGATGAGGCGGTAGCACGGGCCATCACCCTTACAAGGGATACGGTCCGTGCGGGTATGTTGACTACGCGCGGAAACGAACAGCGAACCTTTGATCCCAAAAGGAAATGGAACTCTCACCACCGAGGGTCCGACTTCAAGCAGCCACCGTTCAAGAAGCAGGAAAGTGCAAGGGTTTACGCGATCCAAGCCGCGGAGCCAACAAGAAAAGGATACAGCGGGCCTCGCCCATGGTGCAGCAAATGCAAGTATCACCACGAAGGTGAATGCGCAAAAATCGAATGTGCCAAATGTGGCAGACCAGGGCACAAGACGATGAATTGCCGTGTCAGAGAAGCTGGAGCAAGCGACAACTGCTACGCATGCGGAAAGCCAGGGCATTTTAGTCGGGATTGCCCGCAAAAGGGGAACCAAGCTCGCGGGAGAGCTTTTGTGATCGGCGCAGGCGAAGCTAAAGAAGAGCCGAATGTGGTAACCGGTACGTTTTTGCTTAACGGCCATTTTGCATCTGTCTTATTTGATACTGGCGCTGACTTAAGTTTTATATCCGCCGAGTTTAAAGACTCCCTAGGTCTAGCAACCAGTAAGCTAGACACACCTTATACTATAGAACTAGCCAATGGTAGGCAGTTATGCGCGAACGAAAGAACTGAACAATGTGTTATAGTCATGGGAGGTCACGGGTTCAATATTAACTTGTTGCCAATAGACTTGGGAAGTTTTGACATTGTGGTAGGTATGGATTGGTTAGTCGAGAACCGCGCGGAAGTTATTTGCCATGAGAAGCAGGTTCGGATCCCACTGATGAACGGAGAAACCTTGGTAATTCAAGGGGAAAGAAGGGGAGTTGCGATGAAACTGATTTCGTGCCTAAAGGCGCGTAAGTGCCTAAGGAAAGGGTGCTATGCCTTCCTGGCGCATGTAGTCGAGAAAGGAGATGAGCGAAGAATTGAAGACTTACCGGTAGTGCGCGAATTTCCAGAAGTTTTTCCTGAAGATTTGCCCGGATTACCGCCGCCGCGACAAGTCGAGTTTCGTATTGATTTAGTCCCAGGGGCTGCGCCAGTGGCTCGAGCGCCTTATCGACTAGCTCCATCTGAGATGCAAGAGCTATCCAATCAGTTACAGGAACTGTTGGATAAGGGTTTCATACGCCCAAGCTTCTCACCATGGGGAGCTCCAGTACTGTTTGTTAAGAAGAAGGATGGTTCGTTCAGAATGTGTATTGACTACAGGGAGCTGAATAAGCTGACAGTCAAGAATCGGTACCCCTTACCGAGGATTGACGACTTATTTGACCAGTTGCAGGGATCCAGTTATTATTCGAAGATAGATCTACGGTCAGGATACCACCAACTTAGGGTCCATGAGGAAGATGTGCCGAAAACAGCCTTCCGAACTAGATACGGCCATTATGAGTTCTTAGTGATGCCTTTCGGGCTAACTAATGCGCCGGCTGTGTTCATGGATCTGATGAACCGCGTGTGCAAACCATACTTGGACAAGTTTGTGATTGTGTTTATAGATGATATTCTGATTTACTCACGGACCAAGGCCGAGCATGAGCAACACCTGAGATTGATTTTGGAATTGTTGAGGAAAGAAAAGTTGTATGCGAAGTTTTCCAAGTGCGAGTTTTGGCTTAGAGAAGTTCACTTTCTCGGTCACGTTGTAAACGAGAAAGGAATACACGTTGATCCTTCCAAAGTCAAGGCCATCGAAAACTGGGAAGCGCCAAAAACCCCAACTGAGGTAAGGCAATTCCTAGGGCTAGCTGGCTACTATCGACGCTTCATTGAGAACTTCTCCAAGATAGCACTACCTCTGACCGCGCTAACTCAGAAAGATAAGATGTATGTTTGGGGAGAAAATCAGGAAGCGGCATTTCAAGTGTTGAAACAGAAGTTATGTAGTGCGCCAATTTTGTCTCTACCCGAGGGGACGGATGACATCGTCGTTTACTGCGACGCTTCACATCAGGGACTCGGATGTGTCCTTATGCAGCGAGACAAAGTCATAGCGTATGCCTCGCGCCAACTCAAGACCAACGAAAAGAACTATACAACGCATGATCTGGAACTTGGAGCGGTTGTCTTCGCACTAAAGATTTGGCGCCATTACCTCTATGGTACAAAGTGTATAATCTTTACGGATCACAAGAGCCTTCAACATATATTTGATCAAAAGGATTTAAACATGAGGCAACGAAGATGGGTGGAGTTGTTGAATGATTATGATTGTGAAATAAAGTATCACCCTGGAAAGGCGAATGTAGTAGCAGACGCACTAAGTAGGAAGGAGCGAATAAAAACGTTACGAGTCAAGGCTCTAAGGTTGACCATTCACGCAGATCTCTCTACCCGCGTTCGAGACGCTCAGCAAGAAGCCTTGAAACCAGAGTTTGTTAAAAACGAATCCCTTGGAGGTATGATTAAGAATTTGGAGGTCAAGGAAAACAGCACTCGATATTTTGCCAACCGCATATGGGTCCCTCTCAAGGGAGGATTGCGCGAGCAAGTATTAAACGAAGCTCACAAGACGCGGTATTCCGTACATCCTGGCGCAGACAAGATGTACCAAGACATTAAAACGCTGTACTGGTGGCCCAATCTGAAAGGCGCCATCGCGACGTATGTCAGTAAATGCCTGACGTGTTCAAAGGTAAAGGCTGAATACCAGAAGCCGTCGGGGTTGCTTCAGCAGCCAGAAATTCCCATGTGGAAGTGGGAACAAATCTCTATGGACTTCATCACCAAACTGCCAAGGACACCTGGGGGTTATGACACGATTTGGGTTATTGTAGATCGGCTAACTAAATCAGCACACTTCCTGCCGATCAAGGAAACCGATAAGATGGAAAAGTTAGCCCGATTGTATATTCGAGAAGTAGTTTCAAAGCATGGAGTCCCGGTGTCCATCATTTCTGATAGAGATAGTCGGTTCACATCAAGGTTTTGGAGATCGTTACAAGGGGCTTTAGGAACTCGTCTGGACATGAGTACGGCATATCATCCTCAAACGGATGGACAAAGCGAGCGAACAATCCAGACATTGGAAGATATGCTACGCGCATGCGCAATCGATTTCGAAGGTAGCTGGGATACTCATCTACCATTGGTTGAATTTTCATACAACAACAGTTATCACACAAGCATTAAGGCTGCGCCGTTCGAAGCTTTGTATGGGCGCAAGTGTAGATCCCCACTGTGTTGGGCTGAAGTAGGTGACAAGCAAATGACTGGTCCAGAATTGATCCAAGAAACAACAGACAAGATTTTTCAGATAAGGGATCGCCTTAAGACAGCGCGCGACAGACAGAAGAGCTACGCAGATGTGCGAAGGAAACCATTGGAATTTCAAGTAGGGGATGAAGTACTTTTGAAAGTCTCTCCATGGAAAGGAGTCCCCCGTTTCGGCAAGCGAGGAAAGTTGAATCCGCGCTTCATTGGACCATTTGAGATCCTGGAAAGAATCGGTCCGGTTGCTTATAAACTCCGTTTACCCGCCGAACTCAGTGGAGTTCATGATACGTTTCATGTGTCCAACCTCAAAAAGTGCTTATCTGACGAGACGTTGATTTTGCCGTTGGAAGAGATTCACATCGACAAACAGCTGCACTTCGTAGAAGAACCTATAGCAGTAACCGATTGGAAAGAACAAAAGTTACGCAGAAGCAAAATCAAGTTAGTAAAGGTTCAATGGAACTCGAGGCGTGGGCCTGAATTCACTTGGGAAAGAGAAGACCAGATGCGCATGAAATACCCACACCTCTTTCAGAGCATGGCTTCTGCCAGCAACGTCTCCTAAATTTCGGGACGAAATTCGTTTAACGAGGGGAGAATGTGACACCCGGTATATTCCCAATCCCTTAAACTAAGTAATCAACCTAATAATTAGGTGATTGTAAATATTGTGCGCGCCATGTTAGTCAGCGCGTGCATTTGTTATGTGCGCCCTGCGCGAGCGCGCCATGTTAGTCAGCGCGTGCATTTGTTATGTGCGCCCTGCGCGAGCGCGCCACGTTAGTCAGCGCGTGCATTTATTATGTGCGCCCTGCGCGAGCGCACCATGTTAAGAACCAGCGTGTGCATATGTTATATGCGCCATGCGCGAACGTTTTGGCCTTATGTTTTTCATGAAACTTAACTATGTTGTCTAAATGGGTTGACCGCCACGCATGAGGCTAAGGCGGGTGCATCCCAAACCAATTATGCGCGTGCGGGAGGGGAACTAACCTACCCGCATGGTGGGAACGTTGAGAGCTAGTTTGTCTGAAGCTCCAAGATGGAATTGACTTCAACATGACTGATCACTATGTTGAAATACCAAGACCACCTGGAGAATCTACAAATGAAACTCAAATGTCCCTAACTGCGAGAAGGTTACGTACCTACCCGCAGCAAAGACATGTCCTATACGCAGAAAGCTATACGCAGAAAGCTATACGCAGAAAGCTATACGCAGAAAGCTATGCGCACAAAGTTATACGCGCCGAACACTTAGTCTATTCTCCAGTTATAAGGAGATTACTCCCGCCCAAAAGGAAACAGTAGCGTGTTTCAGAGATTTCTACTTTTTACTGTACAACTGACAAAAGCATACTGTTAGCCACCCTACTCTCACCAACCACAGACCTGCATGTTCTGTCCAAATCAAATCAAAATCTTTTATCCACCACTCCACTTTTAAGTAAATAATAATAACTTCCATACTTTATCATCATTACATTTAGATATGAAAAGATTTCAATCCCCTAAAGCAAGGGATTGTGTTCCCTTGAGTTTGCCTATAAATATGTGACCTAAATTATCACCCAAACACACTTCAAACTCCTCTCTTAAAAGTTGCAAACTGCACAAAACATCGCCCAAGCATCCGTTTGATTTCCCATTTCCGTTCCTGTTACTAGGTAAGCCGAGAATATAACCCTAAGACCTACTTTCCAACCCTTATATTCTTTTATTTCTCGATCTTGATATATATATACTTGTTATTTAATCGTATTATAGACCTTCAAGTCCGGGGTCAACACCAAGAAAACCCGAATCTCGATTAATCCCTTAAAGAACCACAGGTGAGTCTCACAGCCCCTATTTTCACTGTTTTCACTATTTTTAAACTGTTTTCGGGGCGAGGGACACGTACTTAAATAATGTTTTATCATGGTATACTTACAAGCTATGCAAGCGATTGTGTGTTTAAGTTATGTTCATGATGAGCAATGTAAACGGTTATCTAAGGTTTTCGATGTATGTGCGCTAGAACTCGAGTAAGTGATCACTTTACCATTGGAACTCTAAGGGTAGGGACTGCCGGTTTGATCCACCCACTCGTAGGGGTCGCACCTCTTTGCATGGACGAGTGCCTAGAATGGGGCAGTACTATGGGATTGAGCCCGCTCGTAGGGGTCGCGCCTCTTTACATGGACGAGCGCCTTGTTTTCCGGCACAACGTCCGCGCGTAACCCGCGGGACGGAATTATTGATTAGCTCGTAGGGGCAGCGCCTCTTTGCATAGACGAGCACGGTTTTTCAGAAATGTCCACGCGTAACCCGCGGGACGGCATTACATTATTTAGCTCGTAGTGGCGGCGCCCCTTTGCATGGACGAGCACGTTTTCCCAGAAACGTTCGCGCGTAACCCGCGGAACGGATCTATCAGTAATATGTTGTCAGATCTGTTTTCATACGGATTATCAAGCATATGTTTAGACATGAAATCAGAAATGTGTTTCAATATGATTTTTATCAAGACTATGATGCAATGCGATTTATCAAGTTACTAAAACTTGTGAACTCACTCAGTTTATACTGATTCAAATGTTTTTACGTGTCTTTCAGGAGATAACTAGGTAGCGCATGGAGTCACACTTAGAGTACCTCACGCTGAACATCTAAAACTAGCTTTTTGGAAGATTTTAGTTCTATCCCTTCGATGCGCGTGGTTGTTCCCGCCGCGCAAGGGGATATGGCGTGGAAATCTTCAACAGTTTTTATACTTGGATGTTTTTATGTAATTTTTAATCAATGTAATGTATTTGTATTAAACCTTTCATGCGCAATGAAAATCTTTGAATGTTTGCAATGGCCCGTGCTTAATTATCAATCCCCACTCGAGCGCGCCCGGCTGTTTCCGCCGCTCAGGGCCGGGTGTGACAGGTCAAATATCTAGTCTTTTGATTATAGGTGTAATCAAAAGAATTTTCCAAAGAAGTTTAATCAATTGGTCTAGTCTGCTTCACAACCTGAAACCTGGAGTTGGTTATCTTTCTCTTAATTGTTTTACAACCAAACAATATTTAAACCGCTTGACATCGTCTGTCCACTTAGTTTAATATTTTATAAAGTATGAACTTGATTAGCACTTTCCACTGATTCCCTGTGGATTCGACACCTTACTTGCCCTTGCTAGTAAAGGTAATTTATAAATGTTTTTGATTAACCTTTCGACATCGATCAAAATGGCGCCGTTTCCGGGGAATCAACGCGCAAAGTGCTAGTTTTAGTTTTTATTCTTTTTTCTCTAGTTTAGTTTAGTTTTTTTATTTGTTTGATTTTACGCGGGGTATTCTTGTGTTTTATGTGTGCAGGTAACTCAAGATGATGTGGAGTCGGGTCTATGACCCACATGAATTATATAAGGTCATGGAGGATGATGACTCATACCATCCACAATCATATCATGAACCACCTTTAGCAAACTCTCAAGGCTTCTACAAGTCAGATAACTAAAGGAGCTTCAACCAGCAAGTTCGCAACATGCGGTACCAAAATTATTCATCGCCTCAATCTGATTATAAGGGTTATTATGGGTCGACAACAAGTAACCATGAAAACTAGTATCAAATCAATTCTCATTTTCAGAAAAGAATTAATTGTTACCAATTTGAGGATGATTTGGAGTATGATAGTGAAGGGTCCGATACGCCAAGTTTTGTAAGTTATCAAGAGGAGGATGACTACTACTACCATGAACATCCTCAACCAACATACGAGGAAGTCCCTCAACATTATAATCATGGTGGTACATATCAAAGAAATTATCAACAAGATCAAGAAGATTCTTCGGGTAACAAAGAAGTGTCTTGGAAAGATGTTATGGATTTTCTGAAGGAGATGAAGAGAGATCAAGAAGCTCACAATCAGGCTTTAAATCAGAGGTTAGAACTCCAGGAGAAGTTTAATGACGCTCAAGATAACTGGTGAGTCAACTATTAGAAGAGGTGGCTCAAATTGAACAAGAACAAGAAAAGTTGGCTAGTGATGCCATGGTTGATGAGGAAGTAATAGAAGAGGCTCTTGATCTTTCAGAGAATGAATTTGAGGATCTGGTTTTGGAGACTAATACCACACCAATTCCTCTAGTTACCAAAGAGCCAATGAATGCATCAGTTGTGGTTGATGATGAGGATATAAGGGGGAGAGTTCGGATCTTTTAGGACATGAAGTTGAATGTTTAGACCCGACTGAAGACATAGTAACCTTTAAAGAACCGGTAACTGAAGTAACCCAGGTGAATCCCAGTCGTTCTCCCATTTTGGCACGCATATAAATGAAGATTGGGGTGATGGTGCAACTTCAAAGAAGAGAAAAGTGAGTTTGGAAGACCTTGAACAAAATATGGTGAAGTGGCCTTGTATTCGGTTTACACACATGTCCACCATAGAGAAGAAGGTATGGGCACAAAATTTTAATTACCGAGCATATACGGGAAATTCAGTGGAAAAATGTTCGGTTCGACCACGATCGAATCCTAGTGTTTTAATCTCAAGATAGAGGTTGGGGGCTCGATGTGTGAATTACCGGGCATATGTGGGAAACGTTGAAGGTAAATGTTCATTCACACCGACTAATAACTGTTTATTAGACATCTTGAACATGAAGGAAGAAGCGGAGCCGAGATGTGTCAACTACCGAGCTTTTATAGGGAATTCGGTAGGGAAGTGTCCACTTAGACCACCGTAACCGCCAAATCAGGTAACGGTATGGCTGAAGACCTTAACAAAAACTTAGCGCTGATCGGGAGGCAACCCGACCTTTTGTTTTGTTTTGTTTTCTTTATTTTTGGTTTTCTTTTTGCGTGTTACTTTTTGTTTGTGTTTTGTGGTCATAGTGATCCCTAAGTGTGGGGAAGCTCATGGTGGTTTTGTCAAGATTCGGTGAAGTAGATATTGTCATATCATATTCAAGAAGTGTGGGTCAAGGTTGCAAAAGTACTCATCAGCAGGACCCGTTTGACATAAGAGATTTGAATCAGGTCTATGTGTCTCTCCATATCTTTTATTTGTTGTTGACTGTTTAATAATTGTGTTATGGGTGGTCGGGTGGCGTGATAAACTTTCGGGTCGTGTGGTTGATGTTAGTATATATGCTTATGTTTAAAAACTTTATGTGGTTCGTTTAATGGTATGCAACTTTATTTAAATTCGGAGATGGGTAATTGGTTGTCCCTTGAATTGAAGTTGGTATGAATATCCCATGTTTGCATCTGTTTTTGAAAATCTGAGTTACATTGTGGACAATGTAAATCTCAAGTGTGGGGATGGAAAAATGGAGAAATTAAAAAATTTTAGCCTTAAGAGTAGCTTGATTGTGCGCAAAAGCCGAAATTGTAATTTGTTAATTGTTAGTATTAATGCCAAGTAGAGGTCTTTGGTCATGGTCAATTTTTAAGCTTCTCGAAAGTCTTCCAATGCAAATGTTTTTCAAAAGTTAGACAATTAAAAGGAACCGTTTAGATGGGGATAACGAGTCATGGGGACAGGTACACATGTTTCATATCGGCAGCCTAATTCCTCCGGTATGTGTGTGAGATTTGCTTTATATATAATACACATATAATATATAGTATATACACATGTCATTTGAGTGCCACAATCGAGAGTAACCGGTATGTCCATGATATCTAGAACTTGGTTGTCTCATGCATTTCGAGATCTTAATACCACCACTTGTATGGAGAAATAGAACTGTAGAAAACCACTTTATATTGGCCTTACATATTAAAAAAAAAAAAAAAAAACTCCATACCCTACATTATCCCTTAGGAGCCAAGTTTGTGCCTTTTCCCTTTCGTTTGTTTAAACCCACATTACAAGCCGTGTTTGCCTTGGCCTTTTGTTTTAACCTTGTGGATGAAACTTGGTATGTTAAGAGTTGTATTTAAGTTGTTTGTCGAGCATAGTACACAATGTACGTATGTCTCGGGTCATTTGTTTGTGTATATTGATGTTAGTTTTTGTTTTAAAAAAAAACAGAGAAAAAGAAAAAAAATCAAAGAAAAACTCAAAAAGAGTTGTGTTTAAATTCGTTATTGGTTGTAAATAATAGTTAGCGAGTTTGTTTGTTCGTTCGTTTGTTTGTTGGTGTCAATAAATTAGGTTTCATCCACCATAAGTTACTAAATAAATCCACTTTCACACCCCAACCTAAGCCACAGCAAAACCCTTAGTTCTTTTCTCTATGCAACCAGTGTGTAATGGGTGGAGATATGACTTGCTACCAAGCTTATTACATTGTGTTCATACTTGGTATTGAGGGCAGAGAGATAGTAGCACCTTTTTTGCTGGTCCAGATATTAAACTGAGAGGAGAGATCTTATATTATGAGGGGTATGAACATGAGTGCCTTAACCGGAAACAAAGTACACCCGTTTGGGCGGTTTCATAGTTTTAAAATGTATCATTAAATTATCAACCTTGACAGTGTCAGTTCTTGGAAATTGGGTATGACCTTATACTTTACTAGTATTAATACTGATAATTGATGAACCGTCGATCGAGGTGTATGTGTTGCATGAGAGTTTGCTTGAGGGCAAGCAAATGATAAGTGTGGGGATGTGATGTGTGGGTAAAAGTACACGCCTTAAGTGTTTTATATTGTGTGTTTTACTTGTTTATATGTATCGAACACAAATACTTTGATAGGTTCTATGTTTACAGGTGTGCGGAGCTTAATGGAGCTTAAAGAAACTAATTTGGAGCATTCATGATGGAGTAGAAATGAAAGTAATGATCTATGAGATGATAGGGAATTGAATTACGAAGACGTGACCGCAAACGGGGAGGAAAACAGAGTTAAACGAAGATTTTATGAAGGAAGCAGTGTTTGGCCTAGCAGACCGTAAAGCACTCTCTCCAGATCGTAGCTTACGGTCTGACCGTAGCTTACGGTGGCCAGACCGTAGCTTACGGTCTGGTCTGACGGAAAACGGGTTTTTAGTGATTTTTCTTCCATATTTAAGTCCCAAAAACCCTAATATCGAATTCATTCAATAATTATCAGTTGGGGGACTTATTGGAGGCCATCTTATACCACCAAAACTCATTCTAATCATACAAATCATCCATGTTATCATCATCACAACCAAGAATCAAGATCCTCAAGATGCATATGCTAGGCTAAAGCTTTTGTGACCATCTCCGGGCGTAGGGTTGTGTTTGTGGTTAGACTTTTTGGTTTTGAACCTTAATATTGGATTTGGATTTGGTTAATCATTCGGTTAGTTGAATCTTTACATTTGTTTATGCATTCAACAGTTTTTTTGTAATTGAATGTTTTGTGTTTTAATCAGTTTATTGATTTGTGGTCATCAACTTTTAGGATTAAGTTCTTTTGAGTCATTGGCCCGTTTATCATTTACCATTAAATCACTTACATTTATCAAACCTTAAAACTGGTAATCAATTAGGTTATTATTCATCAAAACCAATTGTTCGGATTAAGTTCTGTCAATCAGTAAGGTCAAATATCTAGTCTTTTGATTATAGGTGTAATCAAAAGAATTTTCCAAAGAAGTTTAATCAATTGGTCTAGTCTGCTTCAAAACCTGAAACCTGAAGTTGGTTATCTTTCTCTTAATTGTTTTACAACCAAACAATATTTAAACCGCTTGACATCGTCTGTCCACTTAGTTTAATATTTTATAAAGTATGAACTTGATTAGCACTTTCCACTGATTCCCTGTGGATTCGACACCTTACTTGCCCTTGCTAGTAAAGGTAATTTATAAATGTTTTTGATTGACCTTTCGACATCAATCAAAATGGCGCCGTTGCCGAGGAATCAACGCGCAAAGTGCTAGTTTTAGTTTTTATTCTTTTTTCTCTAGTTTAGTTTAGTTTTTTTCTCAGTTTTTTTCTCCGGCTCGGTGAACATACCCCTTTGTCAATACTGGCGAAATTTCGAACGGGCCCTGGGGTGGCGCCATGGCATAATTATTGATCCGATTCTTCAATAGGGTCACGAAATATTGTATGGAAGTTTCCAAGATCGAATTTTTGATCCGTTTCAGTGGTTCTACCCATACTCAGTTTTTCCTCATGTTCGGTGAACATACTCCGTTGGCAATACTAGCAAAATTTCGAATGGACTGCGGGGTGGAGTCAGAGCATAATTATTGATCTGATTCTTTCGTAGGGTCATAAAATATTATATGGAAGTCTCCAAGACGGAATTTCTAATCTGATTTAGTGGTTCGACCCATACTTAGTTTTTCTTCCGGCTCGGTGAACATACCCCTTTGGCAATACTAGAAAATTTTCGAACGTACTGCTGGGTGGCGTCAGGGTACAATTATTGATCCGATTCTTTCGTAGCGTCATAAAATATTATATGGAAGTCTCCAAGACCGAATTTATGATCCGATTCAGTGGTTCGACCCACACTCAGTTTTTTCTCCGGCTCAGTGAATATACCCCTTTGGTAATTCTGGAAAAATTTCGAACGGGCCGCGGGGTGGCATTAGGGCATAATTATTGATCCGATTCTTTCGTAGGGTCATAAAATATTGTATGGAGGTCACAAAGACCGAATTTGTGATCCGATTTAGTGGTTCGACCCACAATCAGTTTTTTCTACGGCTCAGTGAACATATCCCTTTGGCAATTCAAGCAAAATTTCGAACGGACCACGGGTGGAGTCAGGACATAGTTATTGATCCGATTCTTTCGCAGGGTCATAAAATATTGTATGGAGGTCACCAAGACCGAATTTATGATCCGATTCAGTGGCTCGACCCATACTCTGTTTTTTCTCCGGTTCAGTGAACATAGCCCTTTGGCAATACTGGCAAAATTTCGAACTGGCCGCGGGGTGGCGTCAGGGCATAATATTGATCCGATTTTTTCGCAGGGTCATAAAATATTGTATGGAGGTCACCAAGACCGAATTTCTGATCCGATTTAGTGGTTCGACCCACACTCAGTTTTTTCTCCGGCTCAGTGAATAAACACCTTTGACAATACTAGCAAAATTTCGAACGGGCCGCGGGGTGGCGTCAGGGCATATTTTTTTATCTGATTCATTCGCAGGGTCATAAAATATTGTATAGAGGTTACCAAGACCGAATTTCTGATCTGATTCAATGGTTCGACCCATACTTAGTTTTTTCTCCGGCTCAGTGAACATACCCCTTTGGCAATTCTGGCAAAAATTCGAACGGGTCGCGGGTTGGCGTCAGGGCATATATATTGATCCGATTCTTTCCAATGGTCATAAAATATTGTATGGAGATCACCAAAACCGAATTTCTGATCCGATTCAGTGGTTCGACCCATACTCTGTTTTTTCTCCGGCTTAGTGAACATACCCCTTTGGCAATTCTAGCAAAATTTCGAACGAGCCGCAGGGTGGCGTCAGGGCATATATATTGATTCGATTCTCGAGGGTCATTAAAAATTGTATATAGGTCACCAAGACAGAATTTCTGATCCGATTCAGTGGTTCGACCCGTACTCAGTTTTTTCTCCGGCTCAGTGAACATACCCCTTTGGCAATTCTGGCAAAATTTCTAACGGCCCGCGGGGGTGGCGTCAGGGATATATATATATTGATCCAGTTCTTTCGCAGGGTCATAAAATCCGATTCAGTTTTTGACCCATACTCAGTTTTTTCTCTGGCTCAGTGAACATACCTCTTTGGCAATACTCATATTCAGTTTTTCCTCCCGCATAGTGAACATACCAAATTTATAGATTTAAAATTTTCATGTATGTAATTTATAACAATTTTAAAAATTTATAACTCAAATAATTAGTCCAAGTGTATTATAATCAATTAGTTATGAACTAACAAAATGATTTATGCCCAAATCATTATTTTTCTAAGAAGTTAATGCGAAAAAATATCGGATATCAATCAATGACCGATATTTTAGTTATCAGTGAAATATCGGTAATTTTAATATCCTGTAAAATTCATATATATAGCAATTCAACACTAAACATTAAGTATACTCTCCAACCATTAACAAATTAACTTTTTGCAACTAGCAAAACATTGTCAATCGCTAGTAGGAACTAATTAAGACTTAAAACACTAACATCGAACACTAAAAATTGATAATTAAGACTTCAAACATTGATATTGGAAATATCGGTGATATATCGGTTCAATATCGTCGATATTATCAGTACCAATATTCTGACCAATATTTTATCAAGTGACTGATAACCGATATATCGGCAATATCGACTGCATAGATTAATTTATTTTTCCGGCGCTTTCAAGCTCAAATGTCAAACCGAACACAACCCGAAAACTTAAAAACTAAAACCTAACTGTTTTCTAAAATTCATAAACTAAAGTTTAGGTTTTAGTTCGGTTTTAGCCCAAAACAGACCTAAACCAAACCGTGCACACCCCTAGCTCAAATTGCAAAACCGAAAAACCCGTAACCAAACCCAAGCTAAAAAAAAACTGAAACAAAACGGTTTTCAAAATTTCAAAAACCGAACCGTGAACACCCCTTACACAGTATGATCATGGTAACAATTAACAACACAGAAAGTCCCTAAACCCCTTAACAATTCCATCTTTTACACAATAATTAATATTCATCATGTTAACGGATGGGGCCGGGGCCACCCCTGGCCTCAACCTTGTAACTTAACCCAAAAAAACATATTTATTCTTGTAACTTTGTTCACCTTTTATAGATCATCACATCCGACTTTCTACTATTATATTTATTTGATATTTTATACAACTAATTTCATTAAAACGTAGTGTTTACATGCCATTTCTATTCGATTACGGATTAACTAATACGGAGTACTTCTTTATTCTATTCTTTTTTAGCTTTTTTTTTCTTTTTACACTTACATAATAATGTATACGAAATAATTGTGTAAAATAAAGTGAAAAGTGATTTTTATATAGATAAATTAAAAAAATGATGATTTTCTGGTTAAATTATCATCATATTGTGATCGAGAGTTGGTGAAGGATGGGAATGTTATGGGGAGGTATTGATGGATCATGGGCCTTAGATGAGTGGAATAATAAATGGGCTTTATTGTAACAAACAAGGCTATATGATTTGAAGTAGGGCCCAAAAGTTGTTAGTTTTTGTGATAAAAAGGAACAGTTTAATATTTGAGGCTCGTGTAAAAGAAAACTCTAACCGGATGAATTTTCGCTTTCGGGTAATAGAGGTGGCTTTTAAATAAACATAAATACGGTCCGTATCCATACATAACAGGTGCTCTTCTTCCACGTCTGTATCCAACCTGGAGCCCCGCTGGAAGAGAGAGAGAGAGCATGGCGGGTCCAACGTTGTGAACGTGTCTGGATCAGAGGCGAATCTTCATTGGGGCCAGGGGTGGCCCCGGCCCCCCTGTTTTTTTTGTGCAGTAGTGTAAATTTACCCGTTTTCAGCCGAAAATTTTTATACGTAGTGTAAGTTTAGCCTTTTTTGGCCGAAAATTTGAGTCCGGCACTCCGGCTCCGCCCCCCCCCCCCCCCCCCCTCATTTGTGAAATTTTGTATGCATTTTGAGCTCGGCCCCCCCGGTGCCTCAGTCCAAGCTTCGCCACTGGTCTGGATGAGTGGTGTGAGGCCGGGTGAAGTTGGTAAGAGAAAATAATAAGAGGGGGGGGGGGGGGGGGTTGACAGTCATCCAGTAGCGTCCTACCGATGCAAATGATCTTAACTTACATTGGTATTTGGTCACATGTATTAATTTATCTCACTTCATGGTTTGTGGTTATGCATATATGTTTATTAACCTACACCGGTCATACGTACTTAAGCTATGTGTGGTGATTGGACTAAAAAGAAAAAGACGTCTCGTCATGTCACTGTCACACATGTATGGGTCTCTCACTAACTTTTCATTCAAAATACGTAACAAAAAAATGTTTTCATTAAATTATGTGTAATGGTGTAACTTGGAACTGTTTTATTAAATTATTAGAAGTATTGTTTAAACATATTTAATACAATAACTATTTCTAAAGTATTGAAAAAAAATATAGTGTTTCAATTTATCATAGCTCAATTTTAAACTCAAGATCATAAATAATCCGTGTGGTCTTTTTGTCGCATATATCTTATATCTTATATCTTATATCCGTTTGCAACAAGGGGTAGAGGTCCTCATGGGCCAAGGGACCCTTAGACATCAATTTTCATGGATTAAGTGCATCATGAAGGCAAGTTCGGTTGTATAGATTCATGGAACTTATATCAAATGTTGTTGACAATACACCATCGTAAATACATTAGATGGTTCTAGATGATGCCGACCTTTGCATCATCTCTGAAAATTCCAACCTGATTGGATGCCGACACGGTTCTTGATGATATTCTCCGCGGAAATTGGGACTTCACATTTAATATAACTAATTCAGTAACACATATGACACGACTTGTTTAGCAAAATTGAAATTAGGTATTTGTAATTACACGAATGACATAGCCACACTAAACACGAGTAATAAATATAACAAGACATAACTAACACGATAATTGTAAAGATTGTTAACGAACTATATTAGACGGTTACATAATGGAATTTAAGTGTGACACATTAATTATCTAAAAACTTATAAATTAAGCTGTTTTTAAAAATGAGTCTTAAACATACTGTGTGGACTTATTATGGGTTTAAAAAAGCGTGAAGAGCACAAAAGCAACATAGTCTAAAACCGAAGCACAAAGCGTGAACTACAAAGGCGCACCGATTTTCGTACGAGGGTCAAAGTTATCTATAAACAAACTATATATATGATTATCATATTAACAATATGCATGTACAGCCTACGATGCAAATTGTACAACATTTTGATGCGCAAAAACACTTGATGTACAAAAGGTGCATGCCTCACGAGCACCTCGGGTTGTTTTTCAGTACGCCTAGTGTGCCTTAAGTGCGATTTATGAACGACGTGTGCCATAGGTGGTCAAAAGCAATGGGCTTTGCGCGTAAGTGCACCTAGTGCCTAGTCAAGCCTCGGACACGCTGTTTTAAACAAAGAACTTGCAAACCAATTTAATGAGGCGTAGTATAGCATAGTGCACCTAGTGCCTAGTCGAGCCCTAGACACGCTTTTTTAAATAAAGGACTTGCTAACCAATTTAAAACACATGGTTAAATGTGTTGTGCATACTATAAATGCGTTAGCATGTTAAACCCTTTTAGACATCATTTTAATTGTGTCATTAACATGTTAACCAACCCATTAATAACATGAACTTATTTAACATAAACCCTAAGTCGTTTAACTTCATGTTAATCTATATAATGTTAACAAATAACAGATCATACCATAATTTACTAGCCCTATGACAAATTACGTTGTAGACCTTGTAATGGCATATTTTGAGAGAGCTTGATCGATTATTTTTAGATTATAAACTCTAGTCGATTTATTTTTTTTCGTACAACTAATACTCTACTTATGACATGCCTACCAGGCTACCACATGGTTGAACCCTCGACTTCCAAGGTAGGAACACTTATTACACACCCGGATGCCATTGAGCCTAATGCCCTTTGGTTGACTTTGTTAGCATAACCAACATGGCAACATGAGATGGTCATAATCCTTATTTATGTATGGTTTCATAATTGGGAAGTTAATTAATTGTTCAAACTAATTGTTTCAAAATTGGGCTCGGGTCGAGATCAGTCATTAGACATGTGGTCCAATATAGTTGGTTTCATTATGGTTGATAATAACATTGGACGTTGACCCAGTTGAGTTTGTTTTGTAGCCTGGCCTATTAACCATTCTTGGAAAAAAAGTTTTTGACTTCCAAACATTCTTACCAATTTAATAAATAAAACTTGTTCGTTTTTTATTAAACATATGACCCCTCCTAAGGAAAATTCCAAAAGAGTTGTAAAAGAGTCGAGCTGAGCTCGATCTCATCTTGTTTAGCATATGTGAGATGGCAGACCAAAGTTTGTTTTCTACTGTAGTCGGCCTTTTATGCACGGAAGTAACTTTACTTGACGCTTGTATTTTCAGGTTGGATCAGGTCGGGTCACAAAAATTTTCATCACTATAGTAAACTAAAAGATACAATTAGATTTTTTTCAGGGAATAATAACCATGAAAACGTAATCAATCGTTAAATAACCACTTATATAGAACAACATAAGTAATTAATTGAACTTGATATTCCATGTTTCGTCGATTCTCCTACAAAAATTTTCTTGGAAAAAACACATGTTGGAAAAATCATTTCCAACCTTTTCCCAACAACTTTATTCACTCAACTTTACAAAGTGTTTCAATCAAGTCACTCAACATTCATATTTTATTAAATTACATATTTTAACATGTTTTTATAGCGTTTTTCTTTTTAGTTTCACATAAAAAAATCTTTTTAGCCTTTTTTGATGTTGACGTTGAGTGGCGATGTGACTTTTATATATTATTTTTGAATTTTAAAATAATTAACGGTTTTTAAAAATTTTTAAAATATAACTACATATGTTGCAAATTCCGACCCCCACATCTTATCCTCCATTTCTTTCTTGACGCACAAAAAAACCGGTTAGACTCGATTTGAAGATTTAGTGATCCGATTTGAGGAAAATATTCAGTGACCTAATTTATAAATGAAAAATAATTGAAACACTTTTAAAAATTGATTACTATTGGAACACTTTTAGAAGTTGATTACTATTTTATGAGATATTCTCTTAATTATAATTTATAAATGAAAATAATTAACGAAACTGATAAATGTTTTTTCCGTTGGAGAGTTAGCTACAATTTTCCGACTAAAATCTTTATTATACTATTTTGTTGCAATACTTTAGCAAAACTATGGCTAACATTTTGTTTTGGAAATTCGTGTTGGAATTGCATGTTGCATGAAATTTATACGTAATCTCCCAGTAATTACTTACATATAAATCTATTTTGCCAATTGTGATTGCTCTCTATTTTTGTTGAATTTAATTTAAGAGTTTATGTATTGAGTGGTGCAGGTACAAAGGATGTTATTGTTTGGTCCCCAGCCTCATAAAACAAACGATAACATGGAAATAGATCATGAAGGTGGATATTACACCAGTACTATGAAGCCACGTGTCAATAAAAGTGTGCGGTTCACATGTGAGAGGAGCCATACCATATGGTTTGATATATTGATCGTGTACAACCTAGCAACAAGCACACGGATAAAAAAAAGCAGCAACACTCCACATTTGTTTTTAAGAAGATTTTGATGTTTTGATTACGAGGGTAGGACCGTCATATTTCTTTTTCATTCAAAAGTATTTATTAGTTTTAAGTTTGTTTAGCCTATACTAGTTTTTTTAACCTAAACTAGTTGCTTGTTCATGCTTGTTGTGGTGGGGGGGGGGGGGGGGGGGGGGGCTATGTATAGAGTGAAAGAAAACCAACGTACGGTGATGCGGTGGGAGTTTGGTTGATTTGACTTCGGTACCATATTAATAACTTGTTAGGTTGTTTGTGTAATTTTTTGGAACTTGAGGGTTAATAAAATTAAAAAAAGTTGTTCGATTAATTGTGTAATTTAATGAAAGTTGAGGAGTACAACTATATGTAAAAAGGAAAACGTATAGAGTTGTTTGTGTAACTTAACGAACTTAAAAGTCATCATTTAAAAGGTTACGGGGTTAGTTGTGTAACTTATTGAAAGTTGGGCTATCAAACTTGCAAATTAATATATTATAATGGAAAATCGGATTTTGATCATCCAAATTATCACTTATTAGCCAATAATAATCCAAAGTTACACTTAGACTAATGATAATTTTAGCTTAATTCATTTTTGTTGCCACGAGCAATCCATGTGTGATAATGATCATAGATATATAATATACTCAATGTACATTTAATTTATACTCAACTTTGTACTACATTTCTCATTTTCGTTTATAATCATTATTCATGTGAGAGAAAATGAGTGAGAATCAAATATAAATTTATGATGATTATGTTAGTTAGATTCTTTTTACAACAAAAGTGAAAATTAGTATTATCATTTGTCGAAGCCTTCGCTTAGTCATGGGGTGACCGAAGTCACGGACCTAAAATATTTTGGGTTGATGATTTGATTCGTGTTGGTGATTTGGTTCAGGTCGAATCAAATAATATGACATCTACATATCTAATTTTTCTTTATTCATTCAAACGTTTGTTTTTACAATAAAAAAACAAGAGAAAATTTTAACCAACAAATACCTAAAATATTCATGATAATGCGAAAGGAATGGTGAGTACCTAGAAGAAGAATTACAAAGCAGCCTGACGACCTTTAAGTTATTTGAATTCCTCAATTATGGATTCCGAATCAAATGTTTCAGCAATATCTTTTTCTATGTAAACCATCAAGCTTTCGAGACATATTCATATGACATCTGATTGCAATGACGATTCTTGAATATTTTCATTGCTTTCCCATGATTTACCTAATTAAAAAGATTACGTATGGTTGAGTTAAACTAAAACTTCACCATACAATACCAACTATAAACTTAGTTGATCAATTTACTCACATCCCCAATTCCACAATTACAAACTATAATTTTATAATCCTTCAACACTGATCAATATAAATGCAATACAATGATTAACAACAAAACAAAGGTGAATTATTACATGCTGCCAACAGCTGATAAAAGGGCGATGGGCGGTGGGCAGCAGTGGATGATGGTCTCCGTAGGAATAGGGGTGCAAGTGAGGGCGTGAGGTAACAGTTCGCTTATTTTCCAACCCCTAACAAAAATTGCAATCCCCGCTCTTTTTTTCTTTTTTTATTGTGTTGTTTAAGCAAGTTTTTATTTTTACAAATAGCCCCATTAACTTTTGAGTTTTATAAAAACAAAGCTTTTATTATTCGGAATCCATAAAAAAAATCAAAAGATGGGGTATAATATATAAAAAAATCAGTGGTGACCGTTAGATTTTTGGAAAAATACATCAGGGGTGACCACGGTTAATAACTATAAAAATTTTTCGAAAAAAACTACGAATTTTACTCTATTAACTGAATAAAAGGCAGTGACCGAGACCAGCCCAGGTCCCCCAAGAAGTCGTGCACGTGCAATAAATCATAGTTGTTATTAAAATTTAATTTTCCTACTATAATATGTAAACAAAAATATAATTATTTGTTTTATAAACAGGCAAATTAACATTGGTATTGAACAATAGTAAGATTAATGATGATAACTGGGAGGGCGGGACAAAAATGAAAGTGAAGTTTTTACATCTAAAAAGAATCTTGAATGGGAACCCATTCATTGTCTGATTGGCTGTCGTGATGTGTTGCCTAGTTCCACTATGCACCGAAATTAGATTGACCAAGTTATATGTTTTAAGAGTAGTAAATCAATTCATTGAACACTCGTTTTATATGGTTATATGTTATGTACTAACTTAATAGTGCATATCGTTAATCATTGTCACAGAGAAAATAAGTTTTAAATAACTCATTATTTAATTAATATGTTGTGGCTTAACTAGAATTAAATAAAATACAAAAAAAAAAAAAGTTTGATTGGTTGTTAGTGGATGGTACCCAATTAAATTCTATCAAAGTAACGCTAGTGGGTTAACGAGCAAGGGATATGGACGGGCGTCTTTTTTGCTTGTCGTGGACTTCTGGGCGTTAGCCCACAACACTCAGCCTAACAAAAAAATATTTTTTGTTCTTCTTTTGTTATGCGTTGAAAGAAATGTGATGGGTTAGAAATCGATTTGACCAAGTTTCTTTAGGATTGTGGATAGAATTAACAAGTCGTTTTTGTACTTCCAAGTTGTCCCACATGCGCTAGCTAGCTCTCTCTTTCTCCACTATATATACAACATACAACATCAATGAGCATATCCATGCACAAATTATACAACCTCACATTTAACTCTTCCATCTCTTTGGTTTCTAAATTATATTCTTCTTCAACTTTCATAACTCTTTAGAAAATTTTGCTTCAATTGCAACATCCACTAGTTTGGATAATCCGATAATTATGCATTACAAAGTGTCATAATCGCCAAGAATTTTTAACGAATATGGAAGAATTGAGTTGGTTCAATCATCACCAACAAGAAATCGAAGAAAGCTTCAGTTTTGGATCGGATAATATCTTCTTGAACCCGATCCAAGACCTTCCAAAACCCGATTATGTAGCCTCAAGTTTTGGTTCCGCTAGCCAATATTGGCGTCAAACAATCGCTATTAATAGTTTACACGAGGAGAAAAACATAATTCCCCTCACCACCACCACCACAGTAAAAAATCCTAGGTCCGTGACCACAGATAACAACCCTAGTCAATATTACCCTCAAACGACGCCAGTCAATAGTTTACACAAGGGCGAAAACGTAATTCCCCTCACCACCACTGCCTCAATAAAAAGTCCTGAGTCCGTCACTACAGATAACGATACTTATACATACACATCGCGTGATCATGAAGATGACATTTCCGTTATTTTCTCAAATTACCAAAACTTATGTACCCACATTACCAAAAACCCTAGTGACGTCACAAAACAACCAGATGACGTCATGTCTTCTCAATGCTCATCCGACAAAAAACCAAACCACAGTTCCATGTTTTTCAACGACAACCCTCCAAGATTCAAGAAACCCAGATCAGATCCGGTTCAATCCACGTCATCCGGTATCAATTTCCGTCAGGAAACAGAATATTCCGGCGAGACAATGAAGGAGATGATATACCGAACGGCAGCTTTCTGGCCGGTGAGTTTTTCCGACGGGAGGTGGTGGAGAAGCCACGGAGGAAGAACGTGAGGATATCAAGTGACCCACAGACGGCGGTGGCACGGCGGCGTAGGGAGAAGATAAGTGACCGGATTAGGGTTTTGCAGAAACTGGTACCCAGTGGGAGTAAAATGGATACTGCTTCTATGCCTGATGAAGCTGCTAATTATTTGAAGTTTTTGAGGTCACAAGTGAAAGCATTTGAGCAAGTTGGATATGGTACAAGTGGTAATGCATATAGTGTAAGTGAAAAGGTTGTTAATAATAATGTTGTGTTAGGGTTACCTTTTCCCATGCATAGTAATCCTTTTTTACTACCTTGGTATCAACGGGTTTACGATACTGTGTGACCTGCATGAAACACTTGTACGTAGTAGAACGTGTACGAATTTAGGTTGCCAAAAGTTTATATGATTTTGGATTAACAGTGTATGGTTAATGTGTTTATAAATTTTCGTTTGTAAAGTTATAGAAAATTCTTAAATTGTTATATATTATTATGTTATTAATCATTAATGTTTTGAAATACGTACAAGACGAGTAATTGTAAAAAAAAAAAATTAATTGAATCATATAAATATTTGTTTATATAAAGATGGTTACGTACTTACGTGCGAGAAGCCTTCACTATTAAGTGCTATAGAGTATAGATATAACCTTGACAATGAGCGTTATTCTCATCTTGGTTGGTTGACGTTAACGATGGAGGTTGACTCGTATGCCTACTCTAATGATTGGATTTGGATTATAATAGGGACCGTTTGCGTGTTTGATGTTCCTTTAAATCAAATTAATTACGTATGTATAGTTAATTTTTGAGAAATTATACATGTGTATTATACGATTCTTTTTTACTTCTCTATGAATTATTGATTCTGGCTTAATGTGATAACCATTTTGTAATCTTCATTATTTTCCTGATATTCATGTTATTGTTTTATATCTTGTGTAGTAAGTGAGGATGTTTTTTTCCTATGCTTTCAAATAAATAAAGAAGAAAATTAGCTATCATCATATGGGCCAAACATTGATGACATCTAGAGGCTTGAACCATCGATTTATGTTTCTCAAGCCCATTCTTCTCTCTTTTAGGCTAGGCCCATATGAGTTTTCCCTTAATATCTTGGGCATTAGATTTGCCTAAAGTTTGGATCATTAAAACATTCATTATTCACATTTCATAATGTTTCCACGTACCACATGTATCCGTATTTAATACTTCATCCAAACTTGCTTTTTCTAATAAAATATTTATTTTCTTACTACATTTTATCTTGTTGTAACATGGGTATGAAACTATGAATCATCCATTGCTACAAAACAAAATTACACTCGGATAGTAATATTTCTAATAAACACATTTTGCTTTTAATTATGTGAATCTCTCATTGACTCATACGATTATAATAAAACTTTGGGTAAATAAGTAACAAGTTTCGTTGTAACCCTCTTCTGATTAGCAAACCAAATTAAAAACAAAGCTTTGGTTATTAGGAGCCGAAAATTTTACATGCACGACCCGTTATATTCTATTCAAAAACTTCACATTCTTTTAAGCTAGGAAACCAAATGTATCGAAAGCAAAAATAATATACGCGTTTTAATTCTGTAAACACACCATGTTCTGCAACTTTGTTAGTTGTTTCCGCCTTCAGCGCAGTCTGAACCGGAATATTGACTTATATACTATCCAAACGAGCGTGTGAGCACACCAATTAATGAGCGGGGCTTACTTTGGCTCTGGCTCAGCTCATTTAGAAACCATGCTGAACTTTTTTATATAATTATATAAAAAATAATACATGTTAACAATAATACATTAAAATTTATATCTTGTGTCTAGTGTTTTTTAGTTAAATCAGTAACATGAGCCTAGATATTTTTATATTTGTGAACATGTGAATCCAAAGGTTAGATCAAAATGGGAACAGAGGATGTTGAAAAAATCCAAAGGGTTTGTTTGTGGATGCCAGTAAAAGAGCTGCAGGATACAGTGAGTGGTCACGTGACCACACCCTTTGATTTGATTAATTCAATGGGTGTCAGCCGATTCCACTGTCACACATGTTCGTACGATCCCAATATATCAAATATAAATACTTAATTAACAAATTATATAAACTGTTTATATGATTATTAAGTTGCGGGTAAAAGACCATCTTCAAAGATACGACATAAACAATGACGAAAACGTGGTGAGCAGGAGACGAGAGAAGAGGAGAGCACGGGCATCGGTTTTTCTCGCTGTTAAGTTAGTGTGATATGTTGTGACATGTTTGTGTTTAAATTAAACATTACACTTTTTTGCTCTTTTGACATGTAACGTGTTATTATATATTTTCGGTTAATACACACTTATAAGTTACAACTGCTAAAGGTATGTGTTCACTTGCTATTACAAGGTTGTATTATTTGTTAGTGTTTTATGATTATTTCTGTCAATTTTTTCTATTAAATTGTTTGCACATTACATGTTGATATGCACATGGCTGCTTAACTAGATTTGATAGTTTATCACGAACGGGGGCAGGTGTTGAAGGTCACAACTCACATGTAATTTGGTGAAAGGACTACTTGACCATTAACCATAACCCGCACACTTTTAAAATCATGTAACAAAATCAGAACTTTTTAATCTGCTTATCTAAACATATTAAATGAGTTTATAAGAAGGTAGTCCCCAAAAAATTTCAAAAATCTAAGATCTCCGATGCATGTAGAGAAAATGGGCTGTTGTACTTTAATATATATATATATATATATATATATATATATATATATATATATAATACATAAAAAGTAAAAAGCAATTTAAAACTTGTGCGCCCTAGGAGCGTCGCTCACCTTGCCCTTCCTCAAGACAGCCCCTAGTTGTTTGGTAACATTCAAATTACAATTTACAAACGTGTTACTTTGATTTTTAACTTGATGGGCCCCAATGGAAACAATTTTCATTAGTCCGTAACACAGAAAGTAAAAAACCACAACTTCAAAATGTTGTTTTTTTAAATGTAAGATATAAGTGTATAATATGGTTGTAAAATCACGTCAAGACATCAATTAATCATCAACCAATACTTTTCATTGGTCAAAATCGATCAACTGAAAAACTTTGTTTTATAAACTTGATATATATATAAGAATATGTAATCGTTAGTCCCAACTCACATTTCAGACAATATCTAACAAGTTCTACGACACTTAGTATCACACCACATAGAACACTAAATCCAACACATGGTAAAACACACTACATATAATATTTTAAAAAATATAAATGTATCCGAAAGAAACATAAAACATAAAAGCATAAAATCCAACGTTAAATAGTGTGAAAGTATCCAACATTATTCTGAGTCAACACTTACCATTACTCATCACTCTCACATTCACTTTCTCACTACAACACCATGTCTAACTCTAACTCCATCTTCACCTTCTTCACCATCTTCTTCATCTCCATCCACGTCATCTCAGGCACCACCATCACAATGATCAACAAATGCACCCACCCAATCTGGCCCGGAATCCAACCCGGGTCGGGTCACCCGGTCCTTGCCAGAGGCGGGTTTAAACTGCCCCCTAAAAAGTCTTACACACTTCCGCTCCCTCCCGGCTGGTCTGGCCGACTCTGGGGCCGGGAGGGGTGCGCGTTTGATGCTTCCGGTCGCGGGAAGTGCGTGACCGGAGACTGCGGTGGCGCACTTTTTTGCAACGGTGCCGGTGGAGCCCCACCGGCCACGTTGGCTGAAATCACGCTCACTGCTGAGCAGGATTTTTATGATGTTAGTCTGGTTGACGGGTAATGTACCATTTAGGTTCACTTCTTATTATAATAATGTTAATGTTAAATAAAGTTATTTGTTTTATTTTATAAGGGTACTTTATAGTATGGACGAGCTCGGTACTGATAGATCTCTGGAAAATAAAAAAAAAGTGTTGGTACCGAAAAATGGCCTGGTACGGTTTGGTACCGATTTAATATCAGACTATCTATCAGTACCCGTTATCATTTACTCATTCTAATATTTTATAAATAAAATCTACATTTAACTCGAAAATTGTATAATTGTATAAACCATTTTTAAACACTATTTATTTTAATTTCATGTATCTTATATAAATATATATAGATTACGATCTATGTATATATATATTTTTTTTAAATTCATGTATCTATATATATTCATGTACGTTTTGTTTTGGGAAAATATTAATAATATATAATATATAAAAAGAGAAAAATAAACTTTTTAATAATAATGTTGAAATGTGGTTTTCACGTGTTTTCAAGTATTTTAGTTTTCAAGTATTTTAGCCGTTTTTATTTGAAGCTTTCCAATGACCAATATGGTGTACATAAAACGAGTAAATATAAGTAAATAAAAACTCACTTAAATGTAAAAATATATATTATTTGTATCCAATGTTACTAAAAACCAATTTTTCACTACATTTTCCAACAGGTACAACCTTCCAATTGCTATAACACCATTTAAGGGTACGGGAAAAATGCATGTACGCAGGGTGCGTTAGCGATCTAAACATGATGTGTCCGGTGGGATTGCAAGTGAGGTCACATGACAAGCGACGAGTGGTCGCGTGTAAGAGCGCATGTTCGGCTTTTAACTCTCCGAGGTTTTGTTGTACCGGGAGTTTTGGTAACCCCCAAACGTGCAAACCGACCGCTTATTCGAGGATATTTAAGGTCGCTTGTCCGAGAGCTTATTCGTACGCTTACGATGACCCGACTAGTATTGCTACTTGCACCGGAGCTAGCTATTTGCTTACTTTCTGTCCTCACCATTGATGAATTGATTAAACTATTATTATAGCTTTTAAATTTTAGCTAGTTGGATCTTTGTGTTTTTGAGTTATGTTTTTATGGATTCTCTATATTTATTATATCTATGATATCTTATGGTGTTGTGTTTTGAGCTTGTCTTTTATGCTTTGGATTCTAAAAAAGCAAATGAGTTATGAACTATATTCTATAAGCCAATAGTGTAAAATTTGGTTATTCAGATCTCGTTTTTGTAGCAATCAAATCTTAAAGCAATGTCATTTTGGGCATTTTGAGTTGTGTGTTGGGATACATGTTATAGGCATTAACTAATTAACCTTACGGGCGTCAAAGCCTTGTCATCGCCAAACATCAAGACGAGCTTATGAAAGCTGGGCGTTAAACCCATTGACGCCAACCCATTAACCCCCTAGTTGTATTAATGAGATGAGGTCCATCTCAAACCAATAAATCACACTTTTTTTCTATTATTTTTTTAGTTAAACTACAACGAGGTTGCTAAATGATAAGTTGCTTAATGCTCACTACTTACATAATAGTGAAAGGGCCGTCTCCGAGAATTGTTAAAAAGTATTTGGACTGAAGGCGAGAATGAATTCGGGCCTTAAGTAAAATACAATTTCGATAACTCAAATATAATAAGTTATCGAGTATTGTATATGCTTTGGATTTTTTGGGTACGGAATTATTGGGTACTGTTTAAACAAAACTTTTGATCGAGTCTAATACAAGTTATATATACATATAACTTTTTTAAAAATTTTCGGGTCTAAAGCGGTCGACATCTCTACCACCCCATCCCAGACGGCCCTGGAATCCTGGATAGTGACATAACATTCATGTTATATAATTTTTAGTTAAAAGTCTTATGGACTCTCTATGTTGTCTAGATCTAATATACCTATGACATGATATGGGGTTGTGTTATGGGCTTGTCTTTTATGCTTTGGATTCTAAGAAACCAAAAAAGTTAGGTGTTTTTAAATTTAAGATTTGAGTTTGTACCTTTGTAGTTGATGGAGACATAAATGTTTGACTGCTTTTGGTAAAGTATTTTAAAACCCTAAATATCTGGAGTTTTAACGGCGCCGTTTGTAGGATGATATGGTGGTGGACTAACGGCTTGTTGAGTTCTTTCGGCCCATTCATTAGGCCATGATAAATTGAAGATTAGTTAAAATATATATACTTTGGTTGTAGTTGGGGTGTAACAACAAACTGCTAGAGCTTGACTTGTTTGGAGCGTTTGAAGCGTAATACGGGAAGCTCAAGCTTAGTATGCGAGTACTTTTTCATGTCCGTGCTCCATTCGTTATTATTTATCATTTTATATTTTCAACATACTTATAAACCTTTATAATTCATTTTATTTATATTCACGGTGTTAGTTTTTACATATTACGTATTGTATATTATTTAACCTTTTCATTTTTATATAAAATAATAATTACGTTGTAAACATATATTTGACATAAAATAAAAATACAAGAAATAGCTCCTGGCTAGCTAGCGAGCCTACTTGAAATGGATAAATGAAACTTGAGTGCGTTTAACAAACACACTTAATTCTCAGCTTAAGCTCATTTAAGTTGAACACAGTTATTACTTTTAGCGAACCAATCATAATTATCTTACGACCGATTTGAACCCTTTACACCTCAAATTCTAATTTTTGTTTGTCAAGGGACCGTTGAAACAAGGCATATGTACTTTCAAACACAAGTCGTTGGTTAACTTGTTTAGTTTTGTGTTTCATATTATATATTGAGAGTGATGGATCTGGGCCGTCTAATTGTGGCTAATAAGCCTATAAGACCATACGAGTACTATTAAGGGTTGTTGATGATTGGTCTTAATTTGGGCTAAAGCTAACAGTTGGGCTCAGGACCCATTGTGTCATACATACGAGAGAAGGCACATATGCGTTTAGTGAAATGAATCAATTCGTCTTGTTCTATTCGAAGGATCGTCTAAGTTTCATCACCTTCTCTATTCTTTCGGTTCTTTATTTCGATGAATATGAAAGGACCTAAGTTGACAAGTCAGTCAAGTTGGTTTAGTTTTCTAACTGTATTATGATTATTATGATAATGTTTTGGTCACCAACTTAGGGTTTGATCATAAATATGTGACTTGATCAATAAAGAATTATTGTAACGAGTTTTTCAGTCAGTTTTCTCTTAAAATAATAAAGTGTTTGATCGATCATATGCATTGGTATTCATCTTCTAAACTGTTTTTTTTTCTTGATCATCATTTTGTGATTAGTATGATGTTTGTCTTAGTTTGAGTTGTTAGATGTTGTTTTGGTTGGTATTGTGTATTAATTCGATTGGATTTTTTTCTTGCACCGTTGTATTTAGATTTTGTAAAACTTAATTTGAAGCAAGAAGAAAATGTTGTATTTGGATTTGTAAAACGTTATTTTATTTCAAAGTAATCATATTTTTAATTTTTTTTTAGAGAAAGCGTTTTTATTGCTAGTTTTTTTTAATACAGTATTTTTTTTAAAACCCATTTTTAAAAAAATACATTTAAGAGACAAATAATGTTCAAAGGAGGGAATATGACAAGCTTTAAAATGTGTTTAGGAAGTGGGTATGGCAAGTAAGAATGAGGCACGTTCGGCCTTAGCATTGTTCAATAGATGGTCATAATATTTGCTGGACATGGTTACAGAATTGTAATTTTTAAAGTTATAGTTCACATATTTGTACGCCATAAGGTTAATAATCAAACTTGTATACTCTTTTAGTAAATAAACCTATATTTGTTACGGACATTATTATCTATATATAACACAGACCTAGCTACATCTGAATAATGGGTAAGCGAACAACAAGTTGTGCCGCTATCCTTTTTTGAATCGCAAAGCCTATTCTACTAAATATAAATCCTTGGTTCCTCGGGCTCTGCGAGTCACTGTGGACCACCTTTTGCACCCGCTCCAAGAAGCGAACCGCCTCGAAAGCCAGGGATCCAAAAGTGTCGAGGGCAAATGGAATGAACACGTGCTGATTCTTCAAACACGCTGCCTCATGCTTAGCAATGTATTAGTTGATTTATTAGAGATAATTAGATGTTAGTTGTAAAGTGTCTACATAATAATTCAGTTCAATTTAATATGCTAGTTGATTTACTGGTATTATAATTTCCATATTAATTGTTGTAATACTTCGTTTTTTTTAACAGCTAAGTATATTGTACACTTACGAAGATTGAAACCATGACCACCAAAAAATAAAATAAAATAAACATGCCCCTCCATCTCACTTAACCATTTGTTTTCTTTATTCATGTTACATATATATAATAAGGTTGGTCGTGAATTTAATTGCACGGGTCTTGAAACTTAGCGGTTTTTTAAAACTGTCTATATGTCATTAAACAGATGAAAGACTTGTTACTGTATATATTAGCCTAATTTTTAAAATATTCATTGCCATGTTAAGCAGAATTGTATCAAGACCACCGTTATCCACCATGTTTGCGTTGTCACAGCGATTAACCACCGTCAACATTGCTACCACGCATGCTTTGTCACCGATTAAGAAAATAAGTCGTCATGATGTTGAAGACAACATTAAAAGATGTTCAAAACAGATCAAACATTTTACTTATGTAACAAATAATAAATATCATAGTACAACCATGATCAAATCCAAGTTCACACATGAAAAACAAATTATAGTAAAACTAGTTTTAGATATGTGTCTGCAACTTAAACATTATAATAGAAAAACATACCATTAAATATATATCAGAGATATTTACTACCCTAATAAATATCTAAGAGACAGCATCCAACCATACACCGTTACCACACAAGTCAACAATATCATCAAAGATATCGAAGGACAGGAACTCGTTGAAGAGGTGGTTACTTCTCAAGAACATTACCTACGACATTTTTTTAGGTTTAGTTGGATTTTAAATTTAGTCTCACATTTCATAAAAGTAATATTTGGTACCAAAACATATACATAGTTATGCCCGGTTAAAAAAATTAGTTATCGCCAATATTTGGTTTCGATATGATGTTCAAAAACGGAAGCAAAACATAATCCTTAGAGCTAATGTTAGTGCCGATTTTGGTGGTTAAGTGAGACGTGTCATAAGCAAAAATGCCAGTCTTGATCAAAATGACTCGTAACAATCTCTAAATGCTACGAGTAAAAACGAATTTGGCAGGTTTAACGTGATAAAGCATTTAGTCAAAATAACAAATATATCGAGTAGAAGGTTAAACGAAATACATGTAACCAGAAATTTTTGACTTGGTCAAAATAACAAAAACTTTCGACTTAATTAAATAAATAATAGAACCAAAATATATAAAAGTAAAATGCGGTTTTCGTATCTGCGGTTGTTCACTATTTTAGTCCAAAAGTTTAAAGTTTGCCTTTTTCGTCCACATGGTTTCATTTTCGTAGCAATTGTTTTTCCTTGTGGTTTATTAAAATACGCTATTTCAGTCCAAAATTGGTTAATCAGATGGATAAAATTTGCAACAAGAATGAAACTTTATGGACAGAAAAAACAAATTTTACACTTTAAGACTAAAATAACAAATGTGAACAAATCAAGACGAGAACCACACTTTTTTCTCATAATAAAAACTGAAAACTGAATTATTAAAAACCACTTCTATGAATTTTATTAAAAAGCACTCGAATTTAAAAACTTTAACGTGTTGGTCTCTTTTTATATGGTTAAATTTCTAAAGTTTATATCAAAATAATTACAACTGATTTTTAAAAGTGTAGGTAGCTACAAATAAAAACTAAAATCATAAGTCTTATGTATAAACTTATGGATTTTTTTATCCTTGTCTTCATATTTACTAGCTATAAGGATGCTCGTTGCGGAGGTAAAAAACCCGGCGTTACAACTGAGGTGATCACACTGTCTGCGTGACAGTGACGTGACACTTTAACTATCTCTGCTTGCTAGTTAAACCACAACACATAACGTACGTATCAATGTTTGTTCTTTTGTGGATAAATGAACTATTTAACCAGATGACCGTCTAAGGAGCAGTACAGTAGTGATGTATACATCGAAGGTTTCGCTTTCAAAGGCATTAAAGTGATGTCCATCTCCCAACTCAAACGCTTAACGCACCTCCTTAACAAATAAGAGCTAGCAGTTTTTAAAGTCAACTCCTGACCACTAACTCCAATCCAACTCAACTCAACTCCATGCATTATTAAAATATATACTTTAATTCATCTTTTAATTCAAACTTTATTTTATATCCTCATCCTGAGTTGGAATAATCATTCATTAGTAAGTTTATAAACTCACTTGGATTGTAGAAGAATATGTTTTTCTATGGTATTATGTTTATATAAGTATTTAGATTCTTTTATAAACGAACTTAAATGTACCACGCTCAGTGTATAAAATCAGGGTCCGATATATACTATCGATATCAAGTAATTCATGAGGTATAGTCATCCGAATTAAGAATTTTTCGTGACATTCCAAATCTATACTCTATCGAGAGGCAACATGTTAAGTTAAAACTTAAAAGCATCAAAATTAAGAAAAAGTGTGAAAGGTAATACGGAAGTGTGGCATATGTGAAGAGACACAAATGCACAACTTAGACGTATCCTGCAAATAATTTTGGAGGCATCGTTTTACGCAAAATTGAATAAAAAATTTTAAATTACAATCAAACTATACTCAAGTTAATAAAAGCATAAAATTTTCGTTTTTATAGTATAAGTTGAAAAAACATGTTTATAGATTCATAAGCAGCAAAAAATCAAATAAATAGAAGCTAGTATAGCTTTTGTGTACTTTTCATTTCAATACATAAGACGAAAATAAAATAAATTTCAACTGATCATCGCCTTTATTGGGTTACCATTTACAATACCGTAAAAAAAACTTTGTATTTTCATCACCGTAAGTTAATTCCCATTTTAACTGAGCCTTCAAGTTCTCAAACTGCGTTTAAGAGCATTGCATGTTATGTATTGAAAATTTATATACACTTTGTATATACATATAAAAAAAAGAATACAAGAAATATCCACACGTTACAAGTCATGTGTAAAAGACAACATCAACATCTTACTTCAATTCTCCGGGCTTGTGTCTTTTCTTACAAATTATATATCCTATATCAGTTTATCAGGTTATTCATTTCATCAGACTCGTTTCTTTTCTTACAAATTATCTCTCTTTTGAGCCCTACCTCTCCTCTGACGTTTTCGTCCAGCTTCACCACTGACTGTGATGTTACATTTTAATTATATGATAATTACAATTTAATATACAATAATTATTTTCCAACAAGCATTTTAAGCCCATTTTAAATGTAAACTTGAATTATTGATCTATGGCCAATACAAAGCAGGATAATTTGGTGCCAATAGACAAAGTAATTGGTGAGTGTGGGTTAACTTAGGTGTACGAAGGTGTAGGAGACCATGTGTAGCATAGCTGTCTTCAAAACGAAATATGGAAAGCTTTTTAATACGATCACATGGATGCCGCATTCATTCATCCCCCAACCACTTCACTCCCTAAACCCATTTTATTTTTTGATTTAAACAAATGCATATGCATACATAAAACGCCTTAAATTGTACCATAATTTAAACCATTTTCATGTATTATTTCCTCATATTTTGGTGTTAGTATTTCACAAGATTAAATAAAACCTATCATTTGTATAAAAATTTTTGAATGGGTTAGTCAAAATATATCTAGCATCTTCTCCGTTAATGTTACAATATATTTTATGAAATACAACGTGATTGTGATATTGGTTTTGTTAAGTCGTCTTAGTTAAATGATTTTTGTTATAAAGCTACAAAAAAAAATCCTAATATATATTGATAAACATTGGGGTTTTGAGAAGGCATTGCCTTCTTGGTGCGGTTCGAAGGGGCATGCCCCTAGAAGTTTTCATGTTAGATGAAAAGTTGTATATATGATGTTAATCATTAGCATAGCTGATTAGTAGTAACTTAATTAGATCAACATCAATATGGTCATCAACAAGTTAGATGATAATTTATTATTGATAAACCGGTCATAAGCATTAACTACCAATTGTTACCTACGACTTTAACCACTAATAGCCGGCATACATCTTTTTTCATGAAGAGTTATGTTGTTTCAACTTAAACGTTGTGATAATTCCTCAAGTATTATCTTCTAATACTTTTTTCGCATAACAGAAAAACATGTTCATCGTTTTTTTGTAATTTTCCAATTGAATTTCAAATACACTATTTTGGTCTAAAAATGATATTTACGTGATTCAGATATCCATAATTTTACGAATTATAAAACTTGCAAGATATAGTACTATGATACTTATCACTTATGATGTATATAAAATGGAATAGTAGATTCGAGCATACATAGTAGTTCGGTGAACATTTATTTGATCGATGACCGGTTGGAAGCAAACAACATTCTAACATTCGAGAATCAATTACTATTTATATCAAAAAAATCTAAATATATATAATCACAATTTCGTCCTAAATGATTATATGTGAAAGTGAATTTAACTTTATATTGTTTTGATCTACTATATCGTTCCCAAAAGGAAATAAACTAAGTACATACACATAAAAGCATAGTTTCTGTATAGCCAAGTGTACCAATACCCCAAGTGCAAAGTTTCATTAAATTGATGTCCAAATATACTAAAGGTTAGATTCATAAAATCCTAACAAATTAAATTGATATCCAAATATACTAAAGGCTAGATCACAAAATCCTAATAAGATACTTTGAAAACTTTAGAAAACAATATAAATATGATTCTTGTTAAATAATTGAATACTCGTCATATGTTTCATGTACAACATCATGAACATAAACGAGCCGTGTTCGTATGTTGGCGAATCCAACCCGAATCTTAAAATCACGAAAGTCACAAGGAACCCAAACATGACTCGAATATTTGCTGGTTGTATCGAAGACGACATGTCTGACCCTACAAATTTCTTATTTAATTATTGTTTTAACATATCAAAACTTGAGATTTACATTTTAGAACAAAGAAAACAAATTAACATAAAACACTTACATTTTAATTACAAAATATCATTTTATTTTTTTTTTAGTTTAAAATTTTGACGTAAGATACTCAGCCAATTTAATTTACTACTTAAAACACATTTTAAAAATATATTAATAAATAAACAGGTTAAACCCGTAAACCCACATGGTTGCCCAAACCGACCCGTTTAATTAGCTAAACATGTTCAACCCGAAACCCACATGATTTTCAGGTTTTCAAATTCACATTGCTACTTAAACATTAAGAACAAATATGCACACACATTTTACAACATAAACACATACTCTAGAACACTAAAAAAGATAAATAAAAAAATCTTGAAATTGTGCATTTAAATCAAGATAAATAAGTAGACATCAAACGTGTACCTTCTAGTGGTACATTTCCATTTAATATTAATAACGTGAATAAGTAAAATGTAACACCTTTTAGTGGTAACCACACAAGCCCACGCTCAAAACTACTAGCTTTTGTCATGCACATATGTCGAACCAAAACCATGATCAATGCATATTGAATAACGAACACCCATCTATATCTCTTTTAACTGCTTTTATTGATCTTGTACCAACATTGACGACCTACATTAAATGCAACATCTTTATAAACACGTACTGCTGTCTATCTTCACACTCACACACTTCTTCCAATTTCCAAACCTAACTTAACATGTTCATGGATTCTAGACCCATGTGGTGGCTCGTTGTAGCAGTGGTTGCTATTGTTGTCGCTGTTGGTGAAGCCCAAGACTCCTCGTCGGTTGTCCCAGCTATTATTGCGTTTGGTGACTCCGCGGTTGATGTCGGTAACAATGATTACCTTCCCACTATTTTTAAAGCTAATTATCCGCCCTATGGACGTGACTTTGTGAACCATCAACCTACTGGGAGATTTTGCAATGGCAAACTAGCTACTGATATCACTGGTAACTTTACTAGAAAATTATTATTATTATTATTATTATTATTTTATTTTTTTAAAATTTATTTAAACAACTGATTTTTAGAGGTTGAATATCATTATTGAGTGTTTGGATTAGGGATGACAATGATACGGGTTTTGAACGGAAATTACATACTCGGCTCAATATCTGCTGGTTATAGAAATTGAATATAGACATTAGTTTATTAAAACTTACAAGTTGAGATTTCAAAATACTATTCTTGATGATTTAACTTTTTATAATTTTATTATCCAAAGTTAAAAATTTAGTTAATTAATAGGTCACTGATTTAATTTTTGCATAATTTTGTTATAGAAAATTTAAAAATTAGTAAACTAATAGATTAACAAGGCAAAACAAAATAAAACCAAAACATTTGTAGGTATGGTTCAGATAAACGCGTATATGTACGTCTTATGTACTCGGGATGGACGACATTTGATATCATAAACATCCCATTCTTTCAAAATCTCTAAATTAAATACCTTACCCGATCCCATACCAAATATTCTCGAATATTTTGAAATTGAGGTTTTCCTGTCAGATTCGAACTCGTTTGCCATCCCTAGCTAGCTGGGATGTAGAATTTTATTTTTTATGTGACTTTTTAATTGATATAGGTTTCTTTTAGTAGTCTTTGTAAAATATTAATTATTTCAAACTACTTTCTTTAAGAATTTAAACATATTATATAAACTTAAAAACTACCAACAAATCTAATTAATCTTTGCTCCTTTACTGCAGCTGATACCCTGGGATTTAGCACATACCCACCGGCGTATCTCAGCCCGGAGGCTACCGGAAAGAAGCTTCTGATCGGAGCTAATTTTGCGTCTGCCGGAGCTGGTTACGATGACAAAACCGCCATTGCAAGCGTAAAACATCAAACCATAACATCTTGTTGCCGGGGCTATTTCTGAGATTTCGGATGTCTCATATGAGTAAAATAAAATGGGCCCTATATTATTATATATAACTATTATTTTGTTAAAATTTCTTTATTGTGAACTCGTCTTATATTTATATTTATAGTTATAAAATTTAGGCTTAAGCTAATTATAATTAAAAAAAACATCCCAATCTCTTACTATTTTAATATATATACATATACATAAATTTATTTAAAAATTTTGGGCAACATGCTTTAGACGGCGGCTGAGCCTTGTATCCCCTCCTAGACGACCTTACTCGTTAGTGTAATGTAAGTAACTTTTATAATGATAAACTAAAGGTTAATTATGTGAATTTGCAGCATGCAATTCCATTATCACAACAACTGGCATACTACAAAGAGTATCAAGGAAAACTAGCACAGGTGGCAGGAAGTAAATCAGCCTCCATAATTAAAGATGCTTTGTACTTGATTAGCGCGGGCAACAGCGATTTCGTTCAGAATTATTATGTTAATCCCTTTATTAACAAGCTATACACTGCGGACCAGTATGGATCGTACCTTGTCGGAATCTTTTCAAGCTTTGTTAAGGTAATATTGTTATCCTTTATGTTTTGGAGCTGTTTAAGTCTTGGCTTCAGGTCCCACATATGACAATGATTAAAATTTTACCGTTCAGGAAAAAAAAGTTAACCAGTAGATCATTTAAATATTGTTAAAAAAAAAGTAGATTATTTATTACACCAAAACATATATAAAAATAAAGAGAAAATGTTTACAAGTATTGTTTGGGTAGACGGTTATGCATGTTTCAGGTAATTGGGTCGGGTATCAGCTACTACCATACTCTCATTTCATATTAATGATTTTTTTTTACACTAGTCCCAAATCCAAATACCTATCTTGGATGTTTTGCGTTTCGGGTTTACCAGTCGGGTTCAAGTTCCTTAGCCAATGTGTAAATGCATCAATTAATTTGATAACTGTTTTACAAACAAACCACAGGATTTGTATGGGTTAGGAGCAAGGAGAATCGGAGTGACATCGCTCCCACCATTGGGGTGCTTGCCTGCGGTTAGAACATTGTTTGGGGCCCATGAAAAGGGATGTGTAGCCCGTTTCAACACGGATGCTCAAGCCTTCAACAAGAAGGTGAATGCAGCAGCAACCCAACTCGGGAAACAACTCCCCGGTCTCAAAATTGTTATCTTTGACATATTTCAACCGCTCTACGACCTCGTTAAAGATCCTGCTTCTCATGGTAATATAATTTGACCGAAATTTTTTAATCAAAATTTTTTTATTTTATGACAAGAATGTAATGGTTTTGAACCCTTTTAGCCTGCATTTAATAGTTGGTGTCTGTTTGTTTGAATCTTTTTAGCCAACTAATGATTGTTTTGTGTTTATTTCCTTAAGGTTTTGTGGAGGCTACAAGAGGGTGTTGTGGAACAGGAAGGGTGGAAACAACCGTGTTTTTATGCAATCCGAAATCGATAGGTACATGTAGCAACGCGACTCAGTTTGTGTTTTGGGACAGTGTTCATCCATCTGAAGCTGCTAACCAAGTTCTTGCTGATGCTTTAATCCTCCAAGGCATTTCACTCATCAGTTGATTAAATAATTACTACTGCACTCTTTTATTAAACTTTGTATAATTCATGTACACTGTTAATTGTGTTTCTGTTACATCCACTACTGTTTTTCTGCTTGTGTATTTATATCACATGTAAAAGACTTGTTTCAGATTTCTACAGTTATTGTTCATCAATTACAACTTATTTACAAGAGTGTATTAAATATTTGAATAATCTAACATTTGTTTGATTCAAAGCAATACTTATTTCTACAATTATTGTTCATCTATTGCAACTCATTTACAAGACCATATATCCGAATTAGATCCAACATTCGTATTTACACGTATGTGTTTGTATATTCATCGAAATAAACAACTAAACCGAGACTGATCTACACATCTAACTCTGAGTTACTAGGACACTACTTATCTACTAAAACAAAACTACCAACATCACAATCATAAGAACTTGCTTCATTTGCTACATCTTCTTTCATATTAATTTAAATAAAAGAACTTCAAATATCATATTACTATAAAAAGAGTTTTAAATAAAACGGGTTGAAAGTACCTCTAACTTTTGTTTTAAATGTGATAAAAAAAAACAATTACGCAACTTTAAACGTGATAATAAAACAGGTTGAAAGTACCCTGCTTGCGGTGCACGCATATAATGTTATATGTGTGAACCCTCGGGTAGGCAAAAGTGAAATTGCACTAATTTTGACGTTATTTTACTAATCTCGTGAAAATATCGTTAAAAGTGGCGGAAGGTTAATCAGGCATCATGTGGTGGCGTTGATAGCCGAAAAACAATGGTATACATGCACCAATCGGGGTCTCCCGATGGTTGAGTGTTATGTGCCTTATGTTCAAAGCTTGATGCAAAACTACTATCGTGTTGGGGGTCTTACCGGAAGCAGCCACTCTATTCTTATGGGGTAGAGGTAAGACTGTCTACATCTTACCCTACTCAGACTCTACCATAGTTTTGCTATTGGTGGGATTTACTAAGTACGATAATGATGATGATGTAAATGCTTACCTCAGTCCGTGATCCGCTATATCTTATAATCATTATGATACAAATGATTTATTTGGGCTTATTTTTTTTTAATACTTTGAATTGTTAATTTGTTATGTATTTAAGATTACTAATTAATTTAGTATGATACAAATAATAATCATACATATACATTTGCTTTCTGTAAAAAAGAAAACAATTAAAAGAAACAACCTGAAGGGGAGCTTCTGTGAGACTTTGATTTGGGACGAGAATCTTTCAAAGCTTCTGCATATTTCGCTAACTCGGATTTATGTCCACCTGATGAATTCGAACGACGACGACGACCACCGCCATTGTAGCCGGCTGACTCAAGATATTTATAAAAGTTTGATTCACTATGGCTGTGAGTTAATTTTTTTGACTCCCCTAATGGTAATTTTAATCTTAGATTCTCAGAAGGACTGCATGGAATAATATTCTCATTATTATGGCTATCTTTTCCTCTTATCACTCGCATTAGCGTACCAAAGAACGTATCGTTATCGTTTCTGTGATGTAACTGATTGTCGATGAAAGATTCGTTAAACTCTCCTGAATCCGTGATAATAGAGGCTTGAGAAACTGACCATTGTTCGGAGTCTATGCCACCTTCTTTATCCGCATATTCGAGGATTAGTTGTTTTGCTTTCTCTTGGGATTTTGGGCTTAGTTTTTTACTAAGGTCCCTAGCTGCGGTTTTACCAGGTCCTGGTTGATAATGCCTAAGTTCGTATCGTAAGCATGCGTTAATCCATCGAAGATAAACGAGTTCTTCCACATCTGTACATCTGTCTGCTTGCAATCGTTCGTTTTCTTTTGATAAATCTTCGTTTTGTTTCTTCAAATTTTCGTTTTCTTCTTTGACCTTTTCCATCTGCTGATTCAATCAACAAGGCATGAGAATTGAGAAATGTTACTCTTTAGGATTTCTAAATACACTTTTTACTATTTTAATTTTCATATAGATGTAGTATACAATAAAATTAGAAATATAAACTAAGAATTAGTGAATTGGTAAAGTATTCTATTACCAAAGGATGAATAAAAAAACATTAATAAAAAAATGTTCACAATATGATTTGGGTAAACGGATATGCATATTTTTGATGACCAGTAAGGTATCAGTTAATATCTTATTCGTGAAAATTTTAAAACCAATCTCATATATGGGTGATGGGTCCCATACTTGACTCATTACCCGTCAGGATTGGGTTTATTTATCATCCCCAGAGAAATAAACAGTTAAAAATTTGTTAGAAATAAAGTAAAAGAAATCGGATTGATCCGCTTACCTCACCATCTTCTAACATTGATGTAGCTAGATTTTGAACACAATCTAATCTATGAGCTAAATCCGTGTTTTCCGCTTGCAAATTATGGTTAGTTTTTCTCAACTCTTCAACTTCCGACACAATCTTTTGTTCATCTTCCTGCATTTTTTCAAATCGTTGTTGGAAATCCAAACTTTGTTTTTCATTCTGTTCGGCTTCTGATTTAATCTTCTTTTTCAACGTCTTTATTTTGGCTCGTGCAGCTTCAAGATCCGCTACAACTTTCTTGTAGTCAGCCATTTGTTCCTCAAATCTTCTAATATCAGATTGTAAAGACTCTATTTTTAGAGAAAAAAATTTAGCTTCCATTTTATTCAATTTTAGACGGTTTTGAAGCTCCATGACCGCAGTTTCTTGCTCTTTCAAACCATAGTATTCGAGTAACTCGATCTCTAAGTTACTCTCTCTTTCTTTTAGGATTCTGACCGTGTTTCTTAGGTTCTTGATCTCTTGCTCATGAGTATCCTTTTCTGCTCGTGAATACCCTTTGGGAGATTCTATATTTGGTTGTCGAGATTCGGTGTTGTTTTCCTCCTACAGTACCAGAAAACCAAGACTTTCACTAAATTATTGCAAGAACAAAAACAGTAAATCTTAATCATTTAATCTTGTTATTAAATGTTGATGTTTTCATTTTACATACTATGTGTATGTTATGTATATAAAAAATCATTAGATTAATATGTTTATATATTTAATTTAACTTTTAAATGTTTATAACTTAATATATATATACACATATTTAGATTAGATAACCTACAGATGACTTACACATCTGTTGGTTATATACATAGAAAATTAAACTGGTTCATAAATTATATTTTTTTTTATATTTAAGTGAGATGAATAAAATTTGTATTTCAATCTTTTCCTTATACTTTTTGTTGTCTTTAAGATTAAAGAGATAAATAATTTATTTTGTTATTTGTTTTTCACAAGTGACAAACAACTTTGTTCCGCATAGAACCAGCCTCATATATAATACACAATAACTGACCCATTTTCCATTATTTATATAACTATTATAGACTAAAAAATCTTAAATATAAAGATGATAAAAGAACAAAATTGGTATATATAAACAGGTTCTTACATGTTTATCTGATGCCTGAGGATCAAAATGGAGATGATTGCTCTTTGAATTCGCATGCCTTTTGTAATCTGAACAAACATTCTTCATTAGAAAGTTATGAACAAATAAATTTTTGTAGGAAAACAAACAACATAACCCGAATGTTTACGATAATCACATGGGGTTCGAGAAGCTTTCGATCTTTTGTGTATGATCAATGAATAAAGAACACCACCAAGAGACAATGCTAAAGCCGCCCCGAATTTCCATATTCCCGGGGCTATATCTATATTTTCGTTCCCCATTTGTTTGATGAATGCAACCCCTAAAGAAATTTCACCATTAATGGGAGCATGCAATTGTTGTCACGTTCTTGATCGTCGTACCGGCTTTCGATTCATCCTAAAATCAAATTATAAACATGTCCCGTTTGAGAAAAATAATGAATTAGCAAAACCCTTAATGTATATATATGATGTTAATTTGGGAACAAAATTGGGGAATACTTATAAAGAGACAATGGTTTACAGGTGAATTAGGATTAAACATTATCTTCATTAATAAATTATTGTATTTTATTAGATCAATAATGGTTGTATTTTTAGAAAATTATTATGAGTTGAAAGAATCACACGCCTAGAACATGTTTCATATGTCTGGTGAATAAAATAATAATTACGTTGTAAACATATATTTGACATAAAATAAAAATACAAGAAATAGCTCCTGGCTAGCTAGCGAGCCTACTTGAAATGGATAAATGAAACTTGAGTGCGTTTAACAAACACACTTAATTCTCAGCTTAAGCTCATTTAAGTTGAACACAGTTATTACTTTTAGCGAACCAATCATAATTATCTTACGACCGATTTGAACCCTTTACACCTCAAATTCTAATTTTTGTTTGTCAAGGGACCGTTGAAACAAGGCATATGTACTTTCAAACACAAGTCGTTGGTTAACTTGTTTAGTTTTGTGTTTCATATTATATATTGAGAGTGATGGATCTGGGCCGTCTAATTGTGGCTAATAAGCCTATAAGACCATACGAGTACTATTAAGGGTTGTTGATGATTGGTCTTAATTTGGGCTAAAGCTAACAGTTGGGCTCAGGACCCATTGTGTCATACATACGAGAGAAGGCACATATGCGTTTAGTGAAATGAATCAATTCGTCTTGTTCTATTCGAAGGATCGTCTAAGTTTCATCACCTTCTCTATTCTTTCGGTTCTTTATTTCGATGAATATGAAAGGACCTAAGTTGACAAGTCAGTCAAGTTGGTTTAGTTTTCTAACTGTATTATGATTATTATGATAATGTTTTGGTCACCAACTTAGGGTTTGATCATAAATATGTGACTTGATCAATAAAGAATTATTGTAACGAGTTTTTCAGTCAGTTTTCTCTTAAAATAATAAAGTGTTTGATCGATCATATGCATTGGTATTCATCTTCTAAACTGTTTTTTTTTCTTGATCATCATTTTGTGATTAGTATGATGTTTGTCTTAGTTTGAGTTGTTAGATGTTGTTTTGGTTGGTATTGTGTATTAATTCGATTGGATTTTTTTCTTGCACCGTTGTATTTAGATTTTGTAAAACTTAATTTGAAGCAAGAAGAAAATGTTGTATTTGGATTTGTAAAACGTTATTTTATTTCAAAGTAATCATATTTTTAATTTTTTTTTAGAGAAAGCGTTTTTATTGCTAGTTTTTTTTAATACAGTATTTTTTTTAAAACCCATTTTTAAAAAAATACATTTAAGAGACAAATAATGTTCAAAGGAGGGAATATGACAAGCTTTAAAATGTGTTTAGGAAGTGGGTATGGCAAGTAAGAATGAGGCACGTTCGGCCTTAGCATTGTTCAATAGATGGTCATAATATTTGCTGGACATGGTTACAGAATTGTAATTTTTAAAGTTATAGTTCACATATTTGTACGCCATAAGGTTAATAATCAAACTTGTATACTCTTTTAGTAAATAAACCTATATTTGTTACGGACATTATTATCTATATATAACACAGACCTAGCTACATCTGAATAATGGGTAAGCGAACAACAAGTTGTGCCGCTATCCTTTTTTGAATCGCAAAGCCTATTCTACTAAATATAAATCCTTGGTTCCTCGGGCTCTGCGAGTCACTGTGGACCACCTTTTGCACCCGCTCCAAGAAGCGAACCGCCTCGAAAGCCAGGGATCCAAAAGTGTCGAGGGCAAATGGAATGAACACGTGCTGATTCTTCAAACACGCTGCCTCATGCTTAGCAATGTATTAGTTGATTTATTAGAGATAATTAGATGTTAGTTGTAAAGTGTCTACATAATAATTCAGTTCAATTTAATATGCTAGTTGATTTACTGGTATTATAATTTCCATATTAATTGTTGTAATACTTCGTTTTTTTTAACAGCTAAGTATATTGTACACTTACGAAGATTGAAACCATGACCACCAAAAAATAAAATAAAATAAACATGCCCCTCCATCTCACTTAACCATTTGTTTTCTTTATTCATGTTACATATATATAATAAGGTTGGTCGTGAATTTAATTGCACGGGTCTTGAAACTTAGCGGTTTTTTAAAACTGTCTATATGTCATTAAACAGATGAAAGACTTGTTACTGTATATATTAGCCTAATTTTTAAAATATTCATTGCCATGTTAAGCAGAATTGTATCAAGACCACCGTTATCCACCATGTTTGCGTTGTCACAGCGATTAACCACCGTCAACATTGCTACCACGCATGCTTTGTCACCGATTAAGAAAATAAGTCGTCATGATGTTGAAGACAACATTAAAAGATGTTCAAAACAGATCAAACATTTTACTTATGTAACAAATAATAAATATCATAGTACAACCATGATCAAATCCAAGTTCACACATGAAAAACAAATTATAGTAAAACTAGTTTTAGATATGTGTCTGCAACTTAAACATTATAATAGAAAAACATACCATTAAATATATATCAGAGATATTTACTACCCTAATAAATATCTAAGAGACAGCATCCAACCATACACCGTTACCACACAAGTCAACAATATCATCAAAGATATCGAAGGACAGGAACTCGTTGAAGAGGTGGTTACTTCTCAAGAACATTACCTACGACATTTTTTTAGGTTTAGTTGGATTTTAAATTTAGTCTCACATTTCATAAAAGTAATATTTGGTACCAAAACATATACATAGTTATGCCCGGTTAAAAAAATTAGTTATCGCCAATATTTGGTTTCGATATGATGTTCAAAAACGGAAGCAAAACATAATCCTTAGAGCTAATGTTAGTGCCGATTTTGGTGGTTAAGTGAGACGTGTCATAAGCAAAAATGCCAGTCTTGATCAAAATGACTCGTAACAATCTCTAAATGCTACGAGTAAAAACGAATTTGGCAGGTTTAACGTGATAAAGCATTTAGTCAAAATAACAAATATATCGAGTAGAAGGTTAAACGAAATACATGTAACCAGAAATTTTTGACTTGGTCAAAATAACAAAAACTTTCGACTTAATTAAATAAATAATAGAACCAAAATATATAAAAGTAAAATGCGGTTTTCGTATCTGCGGTTGTTCACTATTTTAGTCCAAAAGTTTAAAGTTTGCCTTTTTCGTCCACATGGTTTCATTTTCGTAGCAATTGTTTTTCCTTGTGGTTTATTAAAATACGCTATTTCAGTCCAAAATTGGTTAATCAGATGGATAAAATTTGCAACAAGAATGAAACTTTATGGACAGAAAAAACAAATTTTACACTTTAAGACTAAAATAACAAATGTGAACAAATCAAGACGAGAACCACACTTTTTTCTCATAATAAAAACTGAAAACTGAATTATTAAAAACCACTTCTATGAATTTTATTAAAAAGCACTCGAATTTAAAAACTTTAACGTGTTGGTCTCTTTTTATATGGTTAAATTTCTAAAGTTTATATCAAAATAATTACAACTGATTTTTAAAAGTGTAGGTAGCTACAAATAAAAACTAAAATCATAAGTCTTATGTATAAACTTATGGATTTTTTTATCCTTGTCTTCATATTTACTAGCTATAAGGATGCTCGTTGCGGAGGTAAAAAACCCGGCGTTACAACTGAGGTGATCACACTGTCTGCGTGACAGTGACGTGACACTTTAACTATCTCTGCTTGCTAGTTAAACCACAACACATAACGTACGTATCAATGTTTGTTCTTTTGTGGATAAATGAACTATTTAACCAGATGACCGTCTAAGGAGCAGTACAGTAGTGATGTATACATCGAAGGTTTCGCTTTCAAAGGCATTAAAGTGATGTCCATCTCCCAACTCAAACGCTTAACGCACCTCCTTAACAAATAAGAGCTAGCAGTTTTTAAAGTCAACTCCTGACCACTAACTCCAATCCAACTCAACTCAACTCCATGCATTATTAAAATATATACTTTAATTCATCTTTTAATTCAAACTTTATTTTATATCCTCATCCTGAGTTGGAATAATCATTCATTAGTAAGTTTATAAACTCACTTGGATTGTAGAAGAATATGTTTTTCTATGGTATTATGTTTATATAAGTATTTAGATTCTTTTATAAACGAACTTAAATGTACCACGCTCAGTGTATAAAATCAGGGTCCGATATATACTATCGATATCAAGTAATTCATGAGGTATAGTCATCCGAATTAAGAATTTTTCGTGACATTCCAAATCTATACTCTATCGAGAGGCAACATGTTAAGTTAAAACTTAAAAGCATCAAAATTAAGAAAAAGTGTGAAAGGTAATACGGAAGTGTGGCATATGTGAAGAGACACAAATGCACAACTTAGACGTATCCTGCAAATAATTTTGGAGGCATCGTTTTACGCAAAATTGAATAAAAAATTTTAAATTACAATCAAACTATACTCAAGTTAATAAAAGCATAAAATTTTCGTTTTTATAGTATAAGTTGAAAAAACATGTTTATAGATTCATAAGCAGCAAAAAATCAAATAAATAGAAGCTAGTATAGCTTTTGTGTACTTTTCATTTCAATACATAAGACGAAAATAAAATAAATTTCAACTGATCATCGCCTTTATTGGGTTACCATTTACAATACCGTAAAAAAAACTTTGTATTTTCATCACCGTAAGTTAATTCCCATTTTAACTGAGCCTTCAAGTTCTCAAACTGCGTTTAAGAGCATTGCATGTTATGTATTGAAAATTTATATACACTTTGTATATACATATAAAAAAAAGAATACAAGAAATATCCACACGTTACAAGTCATGTGTAAAAGACAACATCAACATCTTACTTCAATTCTCCGGGCTTGTGTCTTTTCTTACAAATTATATATCCTATATCAGTTTATCAGGTTATTCATTTCATCAGACTCGTTTCTTTTCTTACAAATTATCTCTCTTTTGAGCCCTACCTCTCCTCTGACGTTTTCGTCCAGCTTCACCACTGACTGTGATGTTACATTTTAATTATATGATAATTACAATTTAATATACAATAATTATTTTCCAACAAGCATTTTAAGCCCATTTTAAATGTAAACTTGAATTATTGATCTATGGCCAATACAAAGCAGGATAATTTGGTGCCAATAGACAAAGTAATTGGTGAGTGTGGGTTAACTTAGGTGTACGAAGGTGTAGGAGACCATGTGTAGCATAGCTGTCTTCAAAACGAAATATGGAAAGCTTTTTAATACGATCACATGGATGCCGCATTCATTCATCCCCCAACCACTTCACTCCCTAAACCCATTTTATTTTTTGATTTAAACAAATGCATATGCATACATAAAACGCCTTAAATTGTACCATAATTTAAACCATTTTCATGTATTATTTCCTCATATTTTGGTGTTAGTATTTCACAAGATTAAATAAAACCTATCATTTGTATAAAAATTTTTGAATGGGTTAGTCAAAATATATCTAGCATCTTCTCCGTTAATGTTACAATATATTTTATGAAATACAACGTGATTGTGATATTGGTTTTGTTAAGTCGTCTTAGTTAAATGATTTTTGTTATAAAGCTACAAAAAAAAATCCTAATATATATTGATAAACATTGGGGTTTTGAGAAGGCATTGCCTTCTTGGTGCGGTTCGAAGGGGCATGCCCCTAGAAGTTTTCATGTTAGATGAAAAGTTGTATATATGATGTTAATCATTAGCATAGCTGATTAGTAGTAACTTAATTAGATCAACATCAATATGGTCATCAACAAGTTAGATGATAATTTATTATTGATAAACCGGTCATAAGCATTAACTACCAATTGTTACCTACGACTTTAACCACTAATAGCCGGCATACATCTTTTTTCATGAAGAGTTATGTTGTTTCAACTTAAACGTTGTGATAATTCCTCAAGTATTATCTTCTAATACTTTTTTCGCATAACAGAAAAACATGTTCATCGTTTTTTTGTAATTTTCCAATTGAATTTCAAATACACTATTTTGGTCTAAAAATGATATTTACGTGATTCAGATATCCATAATTTTACGAATTATAAAACTTGCAAGATATAGTACTATGATACTTATCACTTATGATGTATATAAAATGGAATAGTAGATTCGAGCATACATAGTAGTTCGGTGAACATTTATTTGATCGATGACCGGTTGGAAGCAAACAACATTCTAACATTCGAGAATCAATTACTATTTATATCAAAAAAATCTAAATATATATAATCACAATTTCGTCCTAAATGATTATATGTGAAAGTGAATTTAACTTTATATTGTTTTGATCTACTATATCGTTCCCAAAAGGAAATAAACTAAGTACATACACATAAAAGCATAGTTTCTGTATAGCCAAGTGTACCAATACCCCAAGTGCAAAGTTTCATTAAATTGATGTCCAAATATACTAAAGGTTAGATTCATAAAATCCTAACAAATTAAATTGATATCCAAATATACTAAAGGCTAGATCACAAAATCCTAATAAGATACTTTGAAAACTTTAGAAAACAATATAAATATGATTCTTGTTAAATAATTGAATACTCGTCATATGTTTCATGTACAACATCATGAACATAAACGAGCCGTGTTCGTATGTTGGCGAATCCAACCCGAATCTTAAAATCACGAAAGTCACAAGGAACCCAAACATGACTCGAATATTTGCTGGTTGTATCGAAGACGACATGTCTGACCCTACAAATTTCTTATTTAATTATTGTTTTAACATATCAAAACTTGAGATTTACATTTTAGAACAAAGAAAACAAATTAACATAAAACACTTACATTTTAATTACAAAATATCATTTTATTTTTTTTTTAGTTTAAAATTTTGACGTAAGATACTCAGCCAATTTAATTTACTACTTAAAACACATTTTAAAAATATATTAATAAATAAACAGGTTAAACCCGTAAACCCACATGGTTGCCCAAACCGACCCGTTTAATTAGCTAAACATGTTCAACCCGAAACCCACATGATTTTCAGGTTTTCAAATTCACATTGCTACTTAAACATTAAGAACAAATATGCACACACATTTTACAACATAAACACATACTCTAGAACACTAAAAAAGATAAATAAAAAAATCTTGAAATTGTGCATTTAAATCAAGATAAATAAGTAGACATCAAACGTGTACCTTCTAGTGGTACATTTCCATTTAATATTAATAACGTGAATAAGTAAAATGTAACACCTTTTAGTGGTAACCACACAAGCCCACGCTCAAAACTACTAGCTTTTGTCATGCACATATGTCGAACCAAAACCATGATCAATGCATATTGAATAACGAACACCCATCTATATCTCTTTTAACTGCTTTTATTGATCTTGTACCAACATTGACGACCTACATTAAATGCAACATCTTTATAAACACGTACTGCTGTCTATCTTCACACTCACACACTTCTTCCAATTTCCAAACCTAACTTAACATGTTCATGGATTCTAGACCCATGTGGTGGCTCGTTGTAGCAGTGGTTGCTATTGTTGTCGCTGTTGGTGAAGCCCAAGACTCCTCGTCGGTTGTCCCAGCTATTATTGCGTTTGGTGACTCCGCGGTTGATGTCGGTAACAATGATTACCTTCCCACTATTTTTAAAGCTAATTATCCGCCCTATGGACGTGACTTTGTGAACCATCAACCTACTGGGAGATTTTGCAATGGCAAACTAGCTACTGATATCACTGGTAACTTTACTAGAAAATTATTATTATTATTATTATTATTATTTTATTTTTTTAAAATTTATTTAAACAACTGATTTTTAGAGGTTGAATATCATTATTGAGTGTTTGGATTAGGGATGACAATGATACGGGTTTTGAACGGAAATTACATACTCGGCTCAATATCTGCTGGTTATAGAAATTGAATATAGACATTAGTTTATTAAAACTTACAAGTTGAGATTTCAAAATACTATTCTTGATGATTTAACTTTTTATAATTTTATTATCCAAAGTTAAAAATTTAGTTAATTAATAGGTCACTGATTTAATTTTTGCATAATTTTGTTATAGAAAATTTAAAAATTAGTAAACTAATAGATTAACAAGGCAAAACAAAATAAAACCAAAACATTTGTAGGTATGGTTCAGATAAACGCGTATATGTACGTCTTATGTACTCGGGATGGACGACATTTGATATCATAAACATCCCATTCTTTCAAAATCTCTAAATTAAATACCTTACCCGATCCCATACCAAATATTCTCGAATATTTTGAAATTGAGGTTTTCCTGTCAGATTCGAACTCGTTTGCCATCCCTAGCTAGCTGGGATGTAGAATTTTATTTTTTATGTGACTTTTTAATTGATATAGGTTTCTTTTAGTAGTCTTTGTAAAATATTAATTATTTCAAACTACTTTCTTTAAGAATTTAAACATATTATATAAACTTAAAAACTACCAACAAATCTAATTAATCTTTGCTCCTTTACTGCAGCTGATACCCTGGGATTTAGCACATACCCACCGGCGTATCTCAGCCCGGAGGCTACCGGAAAGAAGCTTCTGATCGGAGCTAATTTTGCGTCTGCCGGAGCTGGTTACGATGACAAAACCGCCATTGCAAGCGTAAAACATCAAACCATAACATCTTGTTGCCGGGGCTATTTCTGAGATTTCGGATGTCTCATATGAGTAAAATAAAATGGGCCCTATATTATTATATATAACTATTATTTTGTTAAAATTTCTTTATTGTGAACTCGTCTTATATTTATATTTATAGTTATAAAATTTAGGCTTAAGCTAATTATAATTAAAAAAAACATCCCAATCTCTTACTATTTTAATATATATACATATACATAAATTTATTTAAAAATTTTGGGCAACATGCTTTAGACGGCGGCTGAGCCTTGTATCCCCTCCTAGACGACCTTACTCGTTAGTGTAATGTAAGTAACTTTTATAATGATAAACTAAAGGTTAATTATGTGAATTTGCAGCATGCAATTCCATTATCACAACAACTGGCATACTACAAAGAGTATCAAGGAAAACTAGCACAGGTGGCAGGAAGTAAATCAGCCTCCATAATTAAAGATGCTTTGTACTTGATTAGCGCGGGCAACAGCGATTTCGTTCAGAATTATTATGTTAATCCCTTTATTAACAAGCTATACACTGCGGACCAGTATGGATCGTACCTTGTCGGAATCTTTTCAAGCTTTGTTAAGGTAATATTGTTATCCTTTATGTTTTGGAGCTGTTTAAGTCTTGGCTTCAGGTCCCACATATGACAATGATTAAAATTTTACCGTTCAGGAAAAAAAAGTTAACCAGTAGATCATTTAAATATTGTTAAAAAAAAAGTAGATTATTTATTACACCAAAACATATATAAAAATAAAGAGAAAATGTTTACAAGTATTGTTTGGGTAGACGGTTATGCATGTTTCAGGTAATTGGGTCGGGTATCAGCTACTACCATACTCTCATTTCATATTAATGATTTTTTTTTACACTAGTCCCAAATCCAAATACCTATCTTGGATGTTTTGCGTTTCGGGTTTACCAGTCGGGTTCAAGTTCCTTAGCCAATGTGTAAATGCATCAATTAATTTGATAACTGTTTTACAAACAAACCACAGGATTTGTATGGGTTAGGAGCAAGGAGAATCGGAGTGACATCGCTCCCACCATTGGGGTGCTTGCCTGCGGTTAGAACATTGTTTGGGGCCCATGAAAAGGGATGTGTAGCCCGTTTCAACACGGATGCTCAAGCCTTCAACAAGAAGGTGAATGCAGCAGCAACCCAACTCGGGAAACAACTCCCCGGTCTCAAAATTGTTATCTTTGACATATTTCAACCGCTCTACGACCTCGTTAAAGATCCTGCTTCTCATGGTAATATAATTTGACCGAAATTTTTTAATCAAAATTTTTTTATTTTATGACAAGAATGTAATGGTTTTGAACCCTTTTAGCCTGCATTTAATAGTTGGTGTCTGTTTGTTTGAATCTTTTTAGCCAACTAATGATTGTTTTGTGTTTATTTCCTTAAGGTTTTGTGGAGGCTACAAGAGGGTGTTGTGGAACAGGAAGGGTGGAAACAACCGTGTTTTTATGCAATCCGAAATCGATAGGTACATGTAGCAACGCGACTCAGTTTGTGTTTTGGGACAGTGTTCATCCATCTGAAGCTGCTAACCAAGTTCTTGCTGATGCTTTAATCCTCCAAGGCATTTCACTCATCAGTTGATTAAATAATTACTACTGCACTCTTTTATTAAACTTTGTATAATTCATGTACACTGTTAATTGTGTTTCTGTTACATCCACTACTGTTTTTCTGCTTGTGTATTTATATCACATGTAAAAGACTTGTTTCAGATTTCTACAGTTATTGTTCATCAATTACAACTTATTTACAAGAGTGTATTAAATATTTGAATAATCTAACATTTGTTTGATTCAAAGCAATACTTATTTCTACAATTATTGTTCATCTATTGCAACTCATTTACAAGACCATATATCCGAATTAGATCCAACATTCGTATTTACACGTATGTGTTTGTATATTCATCGAAATAAACAACTAAACCGAGACTGATCTACACATCTAACTCTGAGTTACTAGGACACTACTTATCTACTAAAACAAAACTACCAACATCACAATCATAAGAACTTGCTTCATTTGCTACATCTTCTTTCATATTAATTTAAATAAAAGAACTTCAAATATCATATTACTATAAAAAGAGTTTTAAATAAAACGGGTTGAAAGTACCTCTAACTTTTGTTTTAAATGTGATAAAAAAAAACAATTACGCAACTTTAAACGTGATAATAAAACAGGTTGAAAGTACCCTGCTTGCGGTGCACGCATATAATGTTATATGTGTGAACCCTCGGGTAGGCAAAAGTGAAATTGCACTAATTTTGACGTTATTTTACTAATCTCGTGAAAATATCGTTAAAAGTGGCGGAAGGTTAATCAGGCATCATGTGGTGGCGTTGATAGCCGAAAAACAATGGTATACATGCACCAATCGGGGTCTCCCGATGGTTGAGTGTTATGTGCCTTATGTTCAAAGCTTGATGCAAAACTACTATCGTGTTGGGGGTCTTACCGGAAGCAGCCACTCTATTCTTATGGGGTAGAGGTAAGACTGTCTACATCTTACCCTACTCAGACTCTACCATAGTTTTGCTATTGGTGGGATTTACTAAGTACGATAATGATGATGATGTAAATGCTTACCTCAGTCCGTGATCCGCTATATCTTATAATCATTATGATACAAATGATTTATTTGGGCTTATTTTTTTTTAATACTTTGAATTGTTAATTTGTTATGTATTTAAGATTACTAATTAATTTAGTATGATACAAATAATAATCATACATATACATTTGCTTTCTGTAAAAAAGAAAACAATTAAAAGAAACAACCTGAAGGGGAGCTTCTGTGAGACTTTGATTTGGGACGAGAATCTTTCAAAGCTTCTGCATATTTCGCTAACTCGGATTTATGTCCACCTGATGAATTCGAACGACGACGACGACCACCGCCATTGTAGCCGGCTGACTCAAGATATTTATAAAAGTTTGATTCACTATGGCTGTGAGTTAATTTTTTTGACTCCCCTAATGGTAATTTTAATCTTAGATTCTCAGAAGGACTGCATGGAATAATATTCTCATTATTATGGCTATCTTTTCCTCTTATCACTCGCATTAGCGTACCAAAGAACGTATCGTTATCGTTTCTGTGATGTAACTGATTGTCGATGAAAGATTCGTTAAACTCTCCTGAATCCGTGATAATAGAGGCTTGAGAAACTGACCATTGTTCGGAGTCTATGCCACCTTCTTTATCCGCATATTCGAGGATTAGTTGTTTTGCTTTCTCTTGGGATTTTGGGCTTAGTTTTTTACTAAGGTCCCTAGCTGCGGTTTTACCAGGTCCTGGTTGATAATGCCTAAGTTCGTATCGTAAGCATGCGTTAATCCATCGAAGATAAACGAGTTCTTCCACATCTGTACATCTGTCTGCTTGCAATCGTTCGTTTTCTTTTGATAAATCTTCGTTTTGTTTCTTCAAATTTTCGTTTTCTTCTTTGACCTTTTCCATCTGCTGATTCAATCAACAAGGCATGAGAATTGAGAAATGTTACTCTTTAGGATTTCTAAATACACTTTTTACTATTTTAATTTTCATATAGATGTAGTATACAATAAAATTAGAAATATAAACTAAGAATTAGTGAATTGGTAAAGTATTCTATTACCAAAGGATGAATAAAAAAACATTAATAAAAAAATGTTCACAATATGATTTGGGTAAACGGATATGCATATTTTTGATGACCAGTAAGGTATCAGTTAATATCTTATTCGTGAAAATTTTAAAACCAATCTCATATATGGGTGATGGGTCCCATACTTGACTCATTACCCGTCAGGATTGGGTTTATTTATCATCCCCAGAGAAATAAACAGTTAAAAATTTGTTAGAAATAAAGTAAAAGAAATCGGATTGATCCGCTTACCTCACCATCTTCTAACATTGATGTAGCTAGATTTTGAACACAATCTAATCTATGAGCTAAATCCGTGTTTTCCGCTTGCAAATTATGGTTAGTTTTTCTCAACTCTTCAACTTCCGACACAATCTTTTGTTCATCTTCCTGCATTTTTTCAAATCGTTGTTGGAAATCCAAACTTTGTTTTTCATTCTGTTCGGCTTCTGATTTAATCTTCTTTTTCAACGTCTTTATTTTGGCTCGTGCAGCTTCAAGATCCGCTACAACTTTCTTGTAGTCAGCCATTTGTTCCTCAAATCTTCTAATATCAGATTGTAAAGACTCTATTTTTAGAGAAAAAAATTTAGCTTCCATTTTATTCAATTTTAGACGGTTTTGAAGCTCCATGACCGCAGTTTCTTGCTCTTTCAAACCATAGTATTCGAGTAACTCGATCTCTAAGTTACTCTCTCTTTCTTTTAGGATTCTGACCGTGTTTCTTAGGTTCTTGATCTCTTGCTCATGAGTATCCTTTTCTGCTCGTGAATACCCTTTGGGAGATTCTATATTTGGTTGTCGAGATTCGGTGTTGTTTTCCTCCTACAGTACCAGAAAACCAAGACTTTCACTAAATTATTGCAAGAACAAAAACAGTAAATCTTAATCATTTAATCTTGTTATTAAATGTTGATGTTTTCATTTTACATACTATGTGTATGTTATGTATATAAAAAATCATTAGATTAATATGTTTATATATTTAATTTAACTTTTAAATGTTTATAACTTAATATATATATACACATATTTAGATTAGATAACCTACAGATGACTTACACATCTGTTGGTTATATACATAGAAAATTAAACTGGTTCATAAATTATATTTTTTTTTATATTTAAGTGAGATGAATAAAATTTGTATTTCAATCTTTTCCTTATACTTTTTGTTGTCTTTAAGATTAAAGAGATAAATAATTTATTTTGTTATTTGTTTTTCACAAGTGACAAACAACTTTGTTCCGCATAGAACCAGCCTCATATATAATACACAATAACTGACCCATTTTCCATTATTTATATAACTATTATAGACTAAAAAATCTTAAATATAAAGATGATAAAAGAACAAAATTGGTATATATAAACAGGTTCTTACATGTTTATCTGATGCCTGAGGATCAAAATGGAGATGATTGCTCTTTGAATTCGCATGCCTTTTGTAATCTGAACAAACATTCTTCATTAGAAAGTTATGAACAAATAAATTTTTGTAGGAAAACAAACAACATAACCCGAATGTTTACGATAATCACATGGGGTTCGAGAAGCTTTCGATCTTTTGTGTATGATCAATGAATAAAGAACACCACCAAGAGACAATGCTAAAGCCGCCCCGAATTTCCATATTCCCGGGGCTATATCTATATTTTCGTTCCCCATTTGTTTGATGAATGCAACCCCTAAAGAAATTTCACCATTAATGGGAGCATGCAATTGTTGTCACGTTCTTGATCGTCGTACCGGCTTTCGATTCATCCTAAAATCAAATTATAAACATGTCCCGTTTGAGAAAAATAATGAATTAGCAAAACCCTTAATGTATATATATGATGTTAATTTGGGAACAAAATTGGGGAATACTTATAAAGAGACAATGGTTTACAGGTGAATTAGGATTAAACATTATCTTCATTAATAAATTATTGTATTTTATTAGATCAATAATGGTTGTATTTTTAGAAAATTATTATGAGTTGAAAGAATCACACGCCTAGAACATGTTTCATATGTCTGGTGAATAAAATGTCTTTTAAATTGAATCATTAGTTTTTACAGGGATTTTAAATTATCATACATTATCATACATAATCTCCTAGAACTAGAAAGGGTATAAGTTGTAAAATATAACATAATGTGTAAAATAAAATAATTTCAAAAAAAAAAAACACAATTTTAAGGGGAAAAAAAGACACAATGAAAAAAATAAACAAAAATACAATGTTTTAAACAATGATTTTAAATTCTACAAGATAGAAATTGTAAAGCGAAAACTTAAAATCTTATATCATAGAGTTTGACAAGACGGTTCAATACGTTTAGTTTGAGTTCAATCTGAGCCCGTTTTATGCCCTTTCTACGACTAATTTCTAGTTTTAAAAAACTATGTGTTTGAACCCGACCCCACTTTTATATATGAAAAATGATTATATGTCTAAATATTAGGTAACTAATGATTGAATAATATTTTATAATATCAAATGTTCTTTGTTAGATTTTAAGTTTTTGGTAAGTTTTAAACAAATTTTGACAAACCAAAAGAAAAGCAAGAAAACAAGCTAGATTGGTATTTTGGTAATAAATCTAAGTCACCCATATTGTAAGGCCCCGTTACCGGTAACCCTACTTTCATGTTGGATTTACTCATAAACGCAGTTCTAAATATCAGAGTTAATTAAAACGTTCGCGGAATATAAAAGCTTTCATAAAACATTTCATAACAAAACACGTCTTGTCTTAAAACATCATTTTGTCTTTCAAAATAAACGAAACATTAAACTTAAACGTCTTGAGTCTTCCGATGCCAGCCTCTTATTCAGTGCCACGTGTCTCCTCAAGCGAGCTGCCTCATCCTACTCACCTGCGTGCATACTAAAAGTCAGCTACGCTGAGTGAGTTCTAGTTAATCATACACTATGCAATACACATAAACTTATATTCTTTCATTCATACTTTCATACTTTCTTTTGTATTAACTTACTTTCATATCTTACGTTATAAAGAGCATTACGCCCTACATTCCTCGAGTATTATTAGGGCTCGGTACCCTCCTTCCTCGAGTATTATTAGGGCTCGGTACCCTCTTTCCTCGAGTATTATTAGGGCTCGGTTCCCTCTTTCCTCGAATATTAGTAGGGTTCGGTTCCCTAGTTCTCGAATATTAGTAGGGTTCGATTCCCTCATCGTTACCGTACATCCATCCTTTCCTGCTTTTATTAACTTTATCACATTCATACACATAAGCATTCATATCATACTTACCTTATACTTAGCGTTACAACCTGACAGTACATGCAATATCCGAAGATCGTTCACGTACCATCAAGCAATCATTCATACATATCACATCATTCACATAAGGCATACACTTATCTCTTAGGATAAGCGTATTAACAAACATATCGAGTATGCACACAGCCCCGAAAACATAACACATAAATGGGGCTAGAAACTCACATGAACACGGTTACGTTCACCGTTAATCGTAATCCCTTTCTTCAGTTGTGCACGGCTGACTGTATAACAAGTATACGTATCAATTAACTATCACTTCTCATATCATCTTTCTAGTCTTAACTAGTACCCACAACGAACGGGGGTCCGGGGGCAGCGCCCCTGGCAGCGGGGTCTAGGGGCGGCAGCCCCTAGCAGGGTCCAAGGGGCAGAGCCCCTGGCTGGGGTCGAGCTGCCAGGTCAGCTTGGAAAAATTTTATTTACATTAACTGTCTTAACACATTTTCTATTAGGTTTTTAATTTATTTTCTAAGCGAACTTAACTTTAGGCGAAGTTAAACCTTAAGCGAACTTAGCTTTAGGCGAAGTTATCAGTTAGGCGAACTTGGCCTTAGGCGAAGTTAAACTTTAAGCGAACTTAGCTTTAGGCGAAGTTATCAGTTAGGCGAACTTGGCCGTAGGCGAAGTTACCAGTTAGGCGAACTTGGCCGTAGGCGAAGTTATCAATTAGGCGAACTTGGCCTTAGGCGAAGTTACCAGTTAGGCGAACTTGGCCGTAGGCGAAGTTATCAATTAGGCGCCTTAGGCGAAGTTACCAGTTAGGCGAACTTGGCCTTAGGCGAAGTTAAGCCTTGAAGGCGAAGTTAAGCTTTGAAGGCGAAGTTACCGTTTCGAAGGCGAAGTTGCCCAGTTCGCTACGGGTTTGGTTTTTATCATGCATTTTGGCGATTTTAATACTCTTGTTATGGTTCGACATCACCCACTAACGTTCCCTAACCATTTCGTTCGTATATATATCCCGTATAAACTATAAAGCTTGGATCTTTAAGCTTAAGGACATTCAATAAAACATAAACTTTAAAGGTCAAGAACATACCTTTTGTGCTCGTTTGAATCTCGTTTAACTTGTTTAATCACAACTAATCGTTTACTCTCTCTCGGATCTTACTCGTTTCTCTCCCTCGGCCGCCGGCCGTATATGGCGGTGTGTGGTGTGTGTGTGTGTTTTGGAGTGTGTTAGAGAATAAGATGGAAATGAATGATGGTTTAGGGTTTAAGGTTGGTTTAGGGGATATTTATATCCCTTAAAGCCCATGGACCTAAGGCCCATTCTCATTTAACCCATCTCGATTAATCTAAGTCCATGATCCGTTCTTTACTCGATATTAATTAATTAATAACGCGAAATCACTAAACGTAACTTTCTTTATTCAACATTATAAATTTTAGGATGTTACACATATACGACTAGCTTACTTGGTAAAGGTTTTCAGTTTTAAATGAGAGTTCATGGTTTTAACCGATTTATATGGTTAAGTTATTGTACAAAGACTAATTATTATTATAAGAAGCATACGGAGGTCCACAAACCATTGATTTCATTTAAAGAAACACACATTGTAATGCAACTTATATTCACAAAAAAACTACATAATCATGCTACCTACGTAAGAACTACGCAACCTAGATTAATAATTACAGAAAAAACATATTTATGCACTTATATAAATAATCATGCTACATATACTAATAATAGCTCGACTTATATTATAATTACAAAACCTATGTTTGTACCTACAAAACTTATAAAAATAATTACGCAACTTATATGATAACTATACAACTTTATTTTTATAATTACACATGAACATTATTACGCACGGTACGCATGAAATGTCCGTGTTTTTTTTTAATAAAAGTTGAATTGTTTTTTAAAGTATAGAAAAATGATGCTCGAATTAATTAAAGGGAATTAAATGTCTGATTTTATGGTGTAGTTTTATTTAAAAAAAAAACAATGTTTGCATAATAAAAGTTTTTTCCACGTCCAAAAACGGAAGGAAACTAGAAAAAAATCAACAATTGCGCGTGATTTTTTTTAACAGCATATGTCATTCAATAAAGCAAAAAACCTCTCATACCTAAAAGATCTAGGTTATGTATCTGCAAATATATGACCACGTGCTTGTTTTAAATAAAATCAATAGTCTAAAATCCCTCGTACGTTGTATACGATAAGGGACATTTTATCCAAACCTTTTCCAACCTTATGATAAAAGAAAAAGAACATAGTCCTTTCTTAAAAAAAAAAAAAACACAACAAGACACTTCACAAAGCAACAAAACACAATACTTTTATAAAACGTGGGTTTATCAGCTCTTGAGTACCAAATTGTGACCACACTTTGCTACAAAAATAGATTTGAGGCCATTTGTTGATATTATGATAACACTTTTAATATATGTGATTTAAGTGTCATCAATCAATCATAACCAGTGTAATCTCACTAATAGCAAATCTATAAGTGGGTTTATCAGCTCTTGAGTACCAAATTGTGACCACACTTTGCTACAAAAATAGATCTGAGGCCATTTGTTGATATTATGATAACACTTTTAATATATGTGATTTAAGTGTCATCAATCAATCATAACCAGTGTAATCTCACTAATAGCAAATCTATAAGTAGGGTCTGGGGAGGATGAGATGTAGGCACACCGTACCTCTATCCAATTGGATAGAGAGATGGCTTCTAAAGAGACCCTCATTTAAAAAAAAAAACATATGTACGAGGAAATATAAGAGAAAATCAAAGTTCAACAATAATATAATTAATAATAACACGTAATAATAATAATAATACTAATACATAAATAAATAAATAAATAAATACATAATATATTAAAAGAATATAAAATAATGGTGTGTGGCCAAAAATAAGGTAAAAAAAGCCCCTAAGGTATTCATTTCTCCATAAAAATCCTTAACTTTAATTTTACGTCTCCAAGAATTCATATCCTCAACTATGTCCTCGGAGAGATTTAGTTCTAGCAAATCATGCCTAATCCTCACATCCCAAGTTAATTTAGGTCGGCCTCTACCCCTCTAACATGATTCTCCGTCTGTCTTCTCTTCACATGTTCGCTGTCTGTCTTCTCTTCACATGTTCAAACCATATCAATCTCCACTCTCTTATCTTGTCGAATATGGTAGCTACCCCTAATCTCTCCCAAAACACATTGTTTCTTATTCGGTCTAACCTTGTATGCGCACACATCTAGCGTAACATTCTCATCTCTGCTACATCCATCTTCTGCACTTGTGCCTTCTTGATGGCCCAACAATCTGTTCCATATAACATTGCAGGTCTAACTGCGACCCTATAAAATGTTCCCTTCAGTTTAGTTGGGAATCTCTTGTCGCACAATATACCCGTGGATGCTCTCGATCTACACCATCCTACCTGAACTCGATGGGTCACATCACTGTATAATTTCACATCGCTCTGAACAAATGATCCTAGATACTTGAACTTCGTTATATACGGAACCACTTGCCCTTCAATGGTGATCTGGACATCCTCATTGTCATTTACCCCACCAAAATCACAATGGAGGTACTCCGTCTTAAAGCGACTAATACTTAAACCTTTTGTCTCTAAGGTTGTTCACCACTCCTCTAGCCTCATGTTTAGATCTTATTTTCTCTCATTAACTAACACAATATCGTCTACAAACATCATGTACCACGGGAGTGTCTCCTGAATCGAATTTGGCAACTCATCCAAGACTACAGCCAAATGAACGGACTCAACGTTGACCCTTGGTGAAGGCCTACCTCCACGGGGAAGAAATAAGTATCCCCCACGGCCGCACGGACACTTGTAGCACTACTGGTATACATATCCATAATTATATCTATATATTTCCTCAAGACCCCTCTACCCTCCAGGCACTCCCAAAGCACTTGGTGTGGCACACTGTCGTACGCCTTTTCTAGGTCAATAACTTCATATGAAGGTCGCGCTTCTTCTCCCTATACTTTTTCATCGATCTTCTTATAATGTGTATTTCCTCTGTGGTGGAACGCCCAGACATAAAGCTAAATTGGTTCACCGTAACATGAGTTTCCCGTCTAATTCTAACCTCAATCACTCTTTTTCCCATATATTCTTAGTATGACTTAGTAGTTTGATTCCTCGGTAGTTACCACAACATTGGCCGTCTCCTTCGTTCTTATAGAACAAAGTAGTTAACCACATGACTCCTTTTCCTAGACACTTCCACACCTCGATGGGTATGTTGTCTGGGCCAACCACCTTAGCCATTCTCATCCTCCTAAGTGCAGTATGCACCTTTTCTTGTGTGATACGTCAGCAATAGAATTTATTTGTCGTTGAAAGGTTGGGTTGTCATATTCTTCTTAATAAGCTCTCCCATTGTTAAAAAGGTTGTGGAAGTAGGTTTGTCATTTTAGCTTGATGTCATGCTCCTTAACCAGTACATGCCCATCTGTATCCTTTATAAACTTCACAGGCCCTAGATCTTGCCTTCAACGCTCCCAGGCTTTGGCAATCTTAAACATAACATGTTCCCCCTTTTTTGTTTCTAAACGTTCATACATCCGTTTATAGGCCTTGTTCTTTGCTTCAGACACTGCCCTATTTGCCTTTCTCTTGGCCATTTTTTATGTCTCCCACAATTCCACTCGCTCCTCCTCATTTGTGCACCTCATAAGCTCCCTAAAACTTCCTTGTTTGTCCCTTATCTTGTCTTGTACTACCTCATTCCACCACCAAGACTCCTTTTGCCTACCTACCTTTCCTGTTGTAAACCCGAGAGTCTCATTTGTTACTTGAATGATCCTCGTCGCCATAAATCCCAGACCTGAGTTGAGTCCCCATTTAGTCGAGCAAATGTCTGCAAGTTTATTATTAAACAATGGAAGATTTTCGTCCTTCAAATTTCCCCATCGAATTCTAGGTGTACATTTCCTCTCTCGAACATTCAGCTTATTCTGAAGCCTATATATGCCACCAGCATTCGATGATGAGCCACAACCGTCTTAAAGTACGAATTTATAATACCTAAGTCGTGGGCCACCACAAACTCTAGAAGATCTATGCCGGCCTCATTCCTATCACTAAAACCGAAACCCCCATGTACGGCTTGAAAACCATCGTTAACCTTAACAATGTGTCCCTTAAAATCACCTCCTATACAAATCCTCTCACCCCTAGTTATGCCCCCTACCACTGCGTCTAGATATCCCAAAATACTCTCTTTTCCTAATCCCCTAAGCTTACATTAGGCGCATAGGCGCAACCTACTGCCACTACTCCCTCTCCTAGTGTGTACTGATATTTTAAAGTTATGTTGGCAATGACCAAATGTGTGTGTGAGATTGAAAAAAAAAATAACTTTGCCTTTTTATTAGTTTTTTCTTTTTCTTTTTGAATAGCTAATATTTTCATCATTTCTCAAATAATCAAGTAGATTGTTAACAAAATAATCAAGTAGACCTAGATTATTTCAAATTTTATACATATACAAAAATTAATTTTAAAAATATAAAATTAATTTCAAGTTTTACAATTATTATATTATTATACAATATTAAAAAAAATTCTCTATCAGTCAATCAACGGATCTAGAAATTCTTTTTTCTCTATTATACACATGCCTTAAAAAAATCTACAAAACAATCCTTTTTGTCTACTAAATTGCTTTTTTAAATGGTGTAGTGATAGGAAGCTGGGGTTTTCAATGGACCTCCAGGTTTAATTCTTAATAACAATATTTTGGGGAAAACATGGATGACTTAATGAAGGAAGACTAAGATATATGTGATTACTGGTTTGATCCTAAGGGCCTCAAGATTTTAACAATTGGTTTTTCTCAAGAATTGGAGATAACTTGGAGATGCTTAAGGGCTCAGTAACGCTGGGTTGGGCCAGCTGGTGGTGGTCTTTTGTCATTAAGTCACCTCGTACAGTATATAGACAATTATTTGTTTATTGGCCATTATACAAAAAAACTAAAAATTCTAAACATAATGATCCGTAAAGTGGATAACGTTGTATATGCGTCGTCCAATCCTTAACAACGAGGACCTTAAAGAAAAGAGATTGGAACCAAAGGTACATAGAGAACCCACCTCAACTTTGAGATTTTTTTTTTGATATAAATTCTCTTCTATTGTTAAATAATTAAACTAGGTTATATGTAACTAAAATCAACTAGATTTCCCCCTTCCGTTTTGTGTTATGTGATAAGTGATATCGATTTGGTTTGTAAAGGTACCGTTATCTAGCTGGCGCACGGTATAGCTACCAATAAAGACATTTGAATTGAAAACATTAAAAACGAATGTTTATGACAGTTAAGATAATAACAATACTAATACCGATTTTTTTTGTAGGTTTTTTACCCATGCACGATATAAAAGATTTAACTAAATTATAAATTATACTGAAACTGCAAAATTACCAACGTTTTAAAAAACCTTAAGTAAAAAAAAATTCAACCCTGTCATTTCATTGGTTTAACTAATAACCTTTTAAAATATATTCAAAAATTAAAATTTCAGATATTGCAATTAAGTATCTACGACGCCGCATAAAAAGTCATCAAGGGCGTGAGTGTCTCAAACCCGAGCCAAATTCTAGAAGCAGGGAGATTTAATCAATTAACTCATTGTGGTCATTATATTATTCCATTATTTTGATTGAAGTTTATACATTAGAAAATATATACCGGAAATGAAACTTATAATATTCCAAAAAGAAACATTATCGGCGTCAGGATCCTTTTTTAAAATCTATATAGATGATTTGAGGTTAGTAGTATAAGTAATTAATTGGCTGAAGTTTATATGAATTTTATCTTATCTTACTATACTAATAGATGATTGAAGATCACATCCAACTCTCTATTCCTATTTATAATCTACTTACAAACATTTATTTTATTATTATTTCACTACACACTCACGTAATTATATAGGATGATGAATAGTAACCCTCTATAAACAGAGAGTTACTATTACTCTCTACTACATAATTTAGAATATGAAAAATAGAATATGAAAGCTTCGCCCAGTTTGTTTTAATTTCAATAATATTGTTAATTTCGTTTTAACTTCAATAGTTTTGTTAATTTAATTTTACCCCAACATTTTCACGTTATTTTGACCGCAAGAGTTTCATGTATTTATTTTGTTAGTTTTGACTCCGATTGTTATTCTTGATTTCAAAGTTTTTTTCCTATCGTTGAAGGTAGTTTTTTCCTTAATATACACATGACTTTAAAAATCTACGGACTAATCCAGAGTAGCATGGTCCAAATATGGGTAACATTGTCCACAGTTAAAGAGATAACTAAGACAACAAGCTTAAAAAATAAAAGATGGGGATCAAACTACCAAAGGATACACAAAAGGAACCCCGCCTCATTCCGATGATTTTCACGTGTCTAGATACAAGGCTTTTATAACCTACTTACCAATTTTGAGATTTTTTTTAATCAATTTTTTTTTATTGTTAAATCAATTAACTAGATTATATGTAACTAAACTGACAATCATAACTAATATTAATTTGAGGTTACTATACACTAGTATAAGTAGTTAATTAGTCGTGTGAAATTTGCTTATATTAATTGTATAATATTCAACAAAATTGTTTTATTTGCTTTGGTATACTTTATGCTTTGGATCACAAGTTAGTTTTAGTATATTTAGTTTTAAAAGTTTTATCAATATTGATTTCTACAATGTTCATTGTTCACATTTGTATACTAGTAGCTTAGTATTTGAAAGTGTAACCTTTATAAATATATATTGAAACTTGGCATACAATTGGTTGCACATCAACTAGCCCTAATATCTTGTATGCTAAATTTACATGTGATACAATTAAAATAGTTATGATAAATGAGAAATAAATCTTATATTATGTAAAATGATTGGAACCCTAAGTGGTAAACTCGTAATATATAGAAAAACAAAGCCCTATTCGACCAAACAAAGGTTATTTATAGTACCATTTCACAACTCAACGTTACTACACATCTTATTATTCAAAACATGGGTTTTATGTTTCTCATCCTTATGGCAACCATTGCAACAGCCGTTGCATTTCCAACCAACAACCAAAACTACTTGGTAATGCCCCATTCCGGCTCCGGCAGCTGCTTAAGCTGGCGGTTCGGCGTCGAGGCCAACAACGTCCGAGAATGGACAGAAGTTCCTAGAGCATGCGTAGACTATGTCGGCCATTACATGCGTGGAAGCCAGTACAAGCAGGACTGCAAACTTGTCTGTGACGAAGCCTATGCGTATGCCAAAGGCCTCGATGTCACTGGTGACGGCAAGGACGTGTGGTTTTCGACGTTGACGAAACTGCACAATCTAATCTCCCATATTTCCTTCATGAAGGCAATTGGTAAACTATCTTTTTTAGTAGCTAATAATCTACTACCAACTACTAAATCCATCTAATCTGCTTACTGTGGGATTTGAACCACGCTCGACCTCCATATGGAGGGAGCACTTATTATACTACCAGATACCATTGGGTCAAATGCCTTTTGATGGCCGTTGGTAATTAGTAATCATTAAAAATGGTGTTTTTCCTTAAAACTTGATAGATTTTTTTTAATCATTGGAACATGTTATCATGAATATTAAGGGCAATTAACGATACGACGTTTGCGGATTGGATAGAGAAAGGAAAGGCCGAGGCCATACCCCAGGCTCTTAAGTTATACCAAAAACTTAAGTTAGGATTTAAGATTGTGTTTCTCACTGGAATGTCTGAAGAGTTCATAGACCTTCGTATAAAAAATCTAAAGTCAGCTGGCTATACTGAATGGGAGAAGCTCATCTTAAAGTCTGTGATTCTAGGCCGTCTCTGATAATTCCTAAATTTCATTTTTACTATGAAAATATCAAATAATTTTTTCAAAATGTTTATTTGTTAAAACTATGTGCAGGGGAGTGAATGATGGTCCCAGTGCAGTGGTGTTTAAATCAAGCAAAAGAAAGGAGTTAGAAGAGGCTGGATACAGGATTAGAGGAAACATAGGTGATCACTGGAGCGACTTAATCGGTAGCAACCCTGGAGATCGCACCTTCAAGATGCCCAATCCTATGTATTACCTCAGTTAATCAACATCAAAGAATTGGTGCTTCAAGTTTCTAGTTGGTGTGTGTTGTATAAAAAAGACTTGTTCAAAGTCGAGTAAACTAAACCTAGTTTGTACGAATAATAATTAGGAATTGAAGCGCTTATTATGATTATTTGCTTTAAGAAATTATATACTATCATTATTAGTAACCAAGATACATAAGTAGATAAACAATAATGAATCATATTTACCAAAAGAAAATGAAGCATGATCTGTATTCAAATTCCCACTCCAACGATATCAATCGTACGAGATTCATACAGAGATAATTATGTTCAAGAAACGGGCGTAAAGTTGATGTATTGATAGCAAGTAAAGTTCGAATTAATAATTTAATAATGATGGAGGAAATCAAAATTAAAGGAGTATATTCTTATGGATAAAAAATAGGGGGCGGCGGAACATGATTGGTCGAGTTTGTGTAAATGTACATTTAAAAAAATTGAAGTTTGGTGTTATACGTTCCTTGGTTTCAAGCTTCTTGCTAGGCATTTGAGTTTTTTAATAATATTTTAGCCGTTAAAAATAATAATAAAAAATATAGATCAATGATGACGACTATTAAACAAAATACGGTGTTACATGTATTATTATAATTAAAGCAATTTTTGTCTGGACATAAATTTTGTGAGCGCAAAGAAAATGACAAGATTTCTCCTCATACCATTTTCTTCTCCATGGATTCCCTAAAATTAAATGGCATGTACTCAAAGCTTAAGAAAACGACATCGTTGTCTCTCTCTAAAATTCAAGTTTTTGTTTTTTCACCGGCGAACGGTGAAATGTTTCCAGTGATCTCGTGACACTGGGTTCGTTCGCCGAAGAAGAATGAGTTCGCTCGTTAAATCGTACCTAAAAGGCTAAAAGTTATATATAAAACCGAAAATCAGCATAGTAATTCTTTAACTTATTAAAATCCAATTTGCAAACATGAAGTGGGTGAAAATTATATCGACTGATCATCGACGGAATCAATCCCATGAGAGGTTCTAGAATTGTTTTTGGCTGTCCTAGTGAAAACTTTTCATCGTTAATATTGATTGCTAGAGTTGTCCTTGCATCCACAACCATTGCACTTCAAACGCCTTGGTGATATTTAAGGCAAAGAATTTCTTAACATCTCATATTTTTCATGTGAACATAACAAAATAATCACGTAGATTCCACATACAAACATCTAATCATCATTCGTGTAAACTATAAACTGCTTTCAGTATAACTACATTTTTTCTTCATTCTCAATAGACAAAATAACCAATTTGAACAACATGATATAATGGTTTGAGTTGTGAAAATGCTACATTTCCACCTTATTGTTGATGATAATTAAAAGTGTTTATGTATTCCTTTACTTCTGTTTGTTCCATTTCTTCGTGACCTTTGGTAATGCAGCTTGTGTCATGCTTATGTTTCACATTACCTACATAGATACAGAAATATGAGAACCTGAATTATGTATTTTATTTTAATTGATAAAACAGATATTTATTCTCATAAGAGAGTATTTGCATTTATAATTGTAACGATATTTAATGTATTATTCTTAGACTTGCATGAATCGGTTTCACGTAATACTAAAAGTTATTTTTAGTTTAACTCATCAACTAAAGTGTTTGCCAACTAACTAAGAACACATCGATCGAATTGAAAGGAAGTAGTAATTAATTACATACATAGTTTATAGCATGGCTGCTTAAGTACTGGATCATCTTGCAAGGCTGGAGGGTTTTGCCCAAATATCATCTCACAACTCATGTCATCAAAATCTGCAATTCAGGAATGTATAGGATCAAATTTATTAGTGACACTAACTTAGTTAGCCGTAAGTGAAAGTTATGTAACTTACTCGGAACCATGTTCATCGGCATGCCAAAGGAGGTCTTAACGAACTCTTGTGAAGGTATCTTGCATAGATTGGTGCACATTCCTGCGCAATTAGCCGTTTCTAGAAACCTACCCAAATCATATATATGATCATTAATGTTAGGTTATGCATGTTAAGTCATGAGTCTTTTGTTATATGTTCATTTTCTGGAAAAAAGAATAAGTTTACAGCTATTGTTAGCTTTTGGATCGTGTGTGTTGACCTGCCGTGAGAAGGTTGGAGGATGAAACTAGTTAGAAAAAGGGTTTGCCAGAATAAAATGATACTAAATTGAACTTGAAAAGTTGAAAAGCACAGTACGGAACTCACATATTGCTAAGCTATCTAGATACCTTAAATAGACTAATCTATATATGCTAAGATATAGTGACTTAAAAGTATACAGTGGGGTAGTGAGATTGTAACTCACGCTAAACTAAATCATTAATTTCTTGTTGGTATAAAAGAATGATACATGGAATGGAATGGAATGAATCATTGTAATTTATGAGAAAAGAAAAGGGTGTTTGGTTAGTTAATGGACTATTCCTTGGCACCCCATACCTTTTTATTTTTAATTTTCATTCTTCTTTTAACCTACTTTCTCGACACCATCACCTGACCAACACCACCACTTCCACTGCCATCATTTGACAACGACCGTCGCCATCGCTGTCACCACTGCCTTCGCTACCACCACCACATAACCTAGCCACAACCACCGTTGCCACCACCATCGACGTAGCCACCACCGTAGCCGTCTCCATCGCTACTACCACCACCGTCGCCATTGCCGTTGTTTTCTTTTGGTAAATTTTCTTTACTCTAGGGTAGAGATATACTTTTGTCACTTGTATTTCAATTTTATGTCCTTTTGTGATTACAAATAACTTAAAGAAGTAATGTTTCATTCCATTGATCCATTCTATAGGTTAACCAAAAAAATAAATGAATGACAATAATATATTGCATTCTCTTGTTCATTTCATTCGTCGTCCATTCTATTCAATTATGACATTACCTAATACCAAAATAGACCCTCGATGACCGAATCATGCATTCGTATTTAAATTAGGTAGGTCCACCCGGTTCCAGAGTATAATCCATAATCTCCTCCTTATAGGCACACCACATAAATCACTCGGCTTCTCAGAATCCTTCTAAACTTGATGGGAAGGACTAGTTTTCAATATTGATCTTAAACGAGAAGATATCCATTTAAGTGACACATCTTTCTTTCTTTGTGACACTTCTATTCTTATATAGTAAGAATTAGTTGAAGATCACTAATATAACTTTTAAGTTTCCAATTCCTTGTTGAACTTTCCAGTTCTTCCTTCGGCAGAACAATTTACAATGAAGTCATCCACGTAAACTCCAATGATTTTCAAGCATTTACACAACCATATATTCCAAACTCCTTCTATTAATAGTTTGTCCCAAAATATCTTCTTGACCTTGAACACCCATTTTATTTCCTTGGGTTTGTGACCCAGAGGTAGCTAATAGAACTTCCGGGTGCTTTATTGTTCGATCGCATTAAGCACGGTCTTCAATTTCTCATATAGAGATATGCTTGCTCGAGGAGGCTATCGTTGCATGGTTGTTTTGGTGCGTGGTTCGGTTTTTCACTTGAAACCCATCATGTTATATAAGAGCATTTCCAATAATGCATTTTTAGGGGTTGTTTTTGGGTATGTTTCCACGTCACTCATTTTTATATATTGTAAGTGTAGTTTTTATGATGTGTTTTTCCACGAGGCTACCAAAAACATGTGTTGTTTTTGTAGGTGGTGGGGCCATGTGTGGGAAATGAGTCTTGAATAAAAATATTTTGTGTCAAAGATGATGATGATGTGACAATATATTTAGGTGTTTTTAAGATTTCAAATTTAGTGAGTTTTGAGTGTACGTTTTTATGACAGGATAGATGACTATGCATGTTTTTTAATGTTTTTCGGAGTCTTTATTGTGAACGCTCTAAGAGAATGTTCCTTGTTTTCTCAAACGGGATGTCCCATACCAAGTCATAAACGACGAACTTGAGGATCGCCTCAATCGGCACTTCTTTGAGAAGAGTGAAAAAATAACTAGAATGTCATATGATATATATATATATATATATATATATATCCTTTTTCTTTTTCAGTAACAATGAGACATGACAAAACTTTAAGAATTAGTAATACTAGAATAAAGGATTGAAGAAGTACCGGCATTTTTTGATGTGGACGATGTTTCTCTCTTTGCTCCCTTCAAACTCGGACTCTTTTACCTTTGATTAATAATGGAAACAAATTAGTATATATTTTCAAACCAGATAACTTAGTGAATAGGAATTGATTAAACTAGGACCTCGCATGGGCCGACAAGCCACGGGAAGAAGATGGTGGTGAATGCTGCGAAATACTCCCTCGAGAACTTTGAAGGTGGAAACAATGTTTTGATCTGCAAGAGTTTTAAATTACAACTAGTGGATATATATAACTAAGGATTTTTTTTGTTTGTTTTCATCTTTAATATAATAGAGTTTAGATTAAATACAAACAAAACGAAGCGTACTAATTAAAGGAAAAGAAAGGGATTTGGTGGCAAAAGTGTATATAGTACATCGTGGTTTATGTAAAGGGTTGTAAGGTTATAATTAGCGTAATTGTTTGTATAACGATAGTAATTACTCTACTAGTCTACTTTGTACAACTAAAGTAATTACAATACAATGATATTTACTCTGATGACATAAAATAATTACTATAGTTATGCCAACAATTATTCGACCCTTTGCATCATAAAAGTCCTTTGTGTGTAATTATATAAAAATAATTGGAAAAATAGCATAAGATGTAGGACTTGCCAGGACAGATAGTGGCCCAGGAATTGCATGCTGAAGAGCCTTTACAACAAGTTCGCGTTGTTGGATAGGTTCAAAGCTTAGGAAAACCGCTCTGGCTGCAACAACCAAGCTTTCATACCCGCTCTCCTCGTTTCTCATCCCTACGTGCACGCACGAATATCCAGTAATTAAAACAAGGAAACATAACATTAAGATATAATCGAATCTCACAATTATTTAAATAATATTGTACCAACCAACGGTATCTTGGACAGCTTTGGAGAGGTAATCAATGGCTAGATGTTCGAAAAAGTTGTCTTTATAGACGGTTTTGGTAGCTATACTCATGGCCTCCGTCTTGGTCGGTGATGGTTTGAGTAGAGATACACTTATAAGGTGGCGGCTATGTTTTGGTCTTGACGTCCATCGACTTGTGAGTCGTGTCGAAGATGGGACTGGAGTTGAAAATATGGTGGTTTCCATATAGGAAATGAGATCCAGAATCATGTAGGAGTTGTGGATGCTTATTGTAGGCAAGACATAATAATACAAACAAAACAGAATTTTCATACACTCACTTAATTAGATGCTTTGCATTGTTATCCCCATCCAAGAATTATTTATTTGTTCATGACTTTATCACGTTCTTTACTCATGCCTAATTTTTCATTTGGTTGGTTCCGCATATGCCAATAGAGTTGGCCGGTGTTTGCAACGTATTAGCTTTCAAACTTAATTTTCTTTTATATATCATGCATTTGATGAGTCATATATTTCTTTAATGATGTAAAAGTTGGCAACCGTCAAATCGTCATTGTTATCTACTTATCTAGGGATTCAGATATTGCAAAACACATACAAACACAAATATTCTGCAAGAGAAATAATAAACGAAGATAAACACGCGAGATTTACGTGGTTCGGTCGGCTGACCTACGTCCACAGGGCTGCAACCAGGATACTTTTCTTATTGCATTATGTCTCACGCGTGAGGGGATATTACTAGTATAAGGATAAGTATAAATAGATACAAGATTAGGGTTTTCTACTTGTTCACCAACAAAACTAATATGAGCGTTATCTAAAAATAACGGGCCAACCCATTTGATCCTCTAATATCGTGCGCCAAAGTTCTCTTAAACTGGGCCCAAAAACAACTTCCACATTAAACCCAACACAGGGAACACTAAAAGCCATTTGAGTTGTTAATACATTATTAGTATAATTGTTTGATTCACTTTTAATCATATTGTTGGGTAACAATAGTTACGAGTGAGTGAAATTGTTTGTATGATGGATGATATAATTAGAAACAAGTACGTATATATATGATAAGGGTAATTTGCTAGCTTTAGAAATGATTAACTGAATTAATCAATTTTGGTTGCAACAATTAACTAACATTTGTATGTACATTTATAATATTATTTGAAAGTTTTAATGAATTATAATACGATTTAATTATTTCGTATTTACAAACAAGATGCAATCTTAATTACTATAATTTTAGGAGTGGAGTGAAATGAAATGTTAATGGTCTTAAGCTAGAGCAGTAAATCTTTGCCACTCTGTAAATCAAGTTTAATTATGGTTTTAGTTTTGATACTCTTTAATTAAAAGAAACATTGTTCACTCTTAAACGATGGAATTGATAACTGATGGTCGTGTAAATATTGCATTTTTGTATATTAATTATATAGTTTTAGTTGGTTTATTGTATGAACAATGATACTTAATACGTGCTTATTGTGTTAAATGTCATGGGACATTAACGCAATTATTTTGGACTTGAACGGGCACGGGATGGAGTCTCGGGATGATTGGCACACAAAACGGAGCATGGCAGTTGAATAAAATAGTAACTGTTGCTGTTGAAGCCCGTCACGTGGGTGGAGAAAGGTTTGCCGCAATACGTGACGGACAAAGAATAAAATCCAGAATTTTTGTCCAACACGCTATGCGATGATGTGTTCCCGAAGCCACAACGATACGCAACGGACTTAAAAACCGTGAAAAAATGTATTTTGACATGTATCTCTTATTTGACGAACGCTAATCACTGATCACGTTGAGACGTCAGTATCTGGATGACTTTGGACCATTATTGTCACACCCGGCCTTAAGGCCTAGATGTAAGGTCAATAGTTGATACCGGTTTGTAAAATATCATAGTTATGTTCTTTTAGCGGAAGTCTTTTAGTATTATTTATTAAAATGTCGGGTTTGAAATACCCGTTTGATATAACAAAGCACACCTGAGAACATATAATTTACAATACTTATCTTTTAAAAACATCCTAGCCATCAAATAACATCTAACGATTACATTTTCAATCTTCTATTATGTCTGATCTAACATGTACGTCTTCTTGTAAAACAGTTTGAAAATACGTCAGCGATATGCTGGTGAATCGTTGAATGACTCTATAACATTTTCTGAAATTTCGTTATAACACAAATATAGTTTTCAGTACAGCTCAGCAGGGTATTGACTTCTTCATCGGGAATGGACAAAAGTTCCTGGAGCATGCTTTGACTATGTTGGCCAATACATGCGTGGAAAACAGTAAAGTCGGGACTGCAAACTTGCCTACGACGAAACCACACTCTCTAATCTCCCATATTTCCTTACTGAAGGCAATTGGTAATCTTTTTTTTACAACTAATAATCTACTACTAAATCCATTTAAACCACGCTCGGTCTCCAAATGGAGGGAACACCTATTATACTATAAGATACCATTGGGCCAAATGCGCTTCAGTGGCGGTTGGTAATTAGTAACCATTAAAAATGGTGTTTTTCCTTAAACCGGATAGATTCTTTTTTAATCATTGGAACATGTTATCATGAATATTCAGGGCAATTAACAAGACGACGTGTGCGGGTTGGATAGAGAAAGCAGAGGCTGAGGCCATACCCCAGGTTCTTAAGTTATACAAAAGGCTTATAAAGTTAGGATTTAAGATCACGTTTATCACTGGATTGTATGAAGAGTTCACGGGCCTTCGTATAAAAAATCTAAAGGCAGCTGGCTATACTGAATGGGAGATGCTCTTCTTAAAGTCAGTAATTTCAGACCGTCTATGAGAATTCCTTATTTCAGTTTTACTATGAAAATATCAAATATTTTTTTCAAAATGCATATTTGTTAAAACTATGTGGAAGGGACCGAATGATGATCATAGTGCAGTGGTGTTTAAATCAAGCAAAAGAAAGGAGTTAGAAGAGGCTGGATACAGGATTAGAGGAAACGTAGGTGATCAATGGAGTGATTTAATCGGTAGCAACACTAGAGATCGCACCTTCAAGATGCTCAGTCTTATGTACTAAGTCGGTTAATCGATATCGAAGAATCAGTGCTTCAAGTTTCTAGTTGGTGTGTGTTGTATAAATAAGACTTGTTCAAAGTCAAGTAAACTAAACTTAGTTTGTACGAATAATAATTAGGAATCGAAGCACTTATTATGAATGAATATTTTCTTTAAGAAACCAAGATACACAAGTAGATAAACAATAATGAACCATATATACCAAAGAATTTGAAGCAAGATCCGTAATCAAAATCCCTCTCCAAGATATCAATCGCACAAGATACGCATAGAGATCATTAAGGCATAGTCGGTGTATTGCTAGCAAGTGTAGACCGGCTAACTTATACACT